>NC_060080.1:79746917-80054417 GCF_922984935.1 Meles meles | reverse complement strand
AGGAGAACTCCCTCCCACGTCCTCCAAAGACCTCAGTGCTCAGAGGAGCCCAGAGAAAACCCTCAGCCAGCCCGTTGGACATGTGGGGCTTCTCCAAGAAAAGGGCCTCGCACTCTACCCTGCCACCTTATGCCTGCCCTGAGCCTCCCTTCTTTCCCTCTCTTCAGGAAGAGCTGTCACACACTCTCGGAGCTCTGCAGAGAAGACAACCCCCAGGCCAGGAAACTACTCATCAAGGTAGCGCGGGAGGTGCAGGGCTACAAGGACAGGAGGGGTGTGAGGAGGCATGATCATGTGTGGATGAAGTAGGGAAGGGCCTGAGGCATTCCTCGGGGAGCGAGCGGAGGCCTTTGGCATGAATGTGCTCACAGCCTGGGCTGAAGACTCCCCCCTGGGGCTGGGACAAGCTGGTGCTGCCCATCCAGACTCCCTAGGCTAGATTTCAGGTCTCTCTGTGTCCATCGAGATGGTCCACATGGGGGCCCATAGGAACGCAGACAGCCCAGAGGACAGGCCTCTGCTCACAGATGGAGTGGGGATGGGTTGTGGGCCACAAAAATGATGATCCTAATAGGATCCTGAAGCCTCAGGAGACCCTAGGAGCTAGGTGGAGTTCTCCCTTCTGCCCATGAGAAAAGAGGCTCAGGGAGGTCAGGCTCCAAGCACCAGGTCCCACATGGACTGGACGGGGGAGCTGAGATTGTTCTCGAAGGGCTCGTGGCACGCTTCAGGAGAATGGAGCGTCGGGATCAGCAGACGTAGGTCGGATGTCTAGGGTCTGAAGTCAAAGACGGTGGGTGCAAGGGGACTGAGGCTATTCGGCTCTCAAGGATCATGTCCTTGGCCCTCCAGGAGCGGCCCTCCAATAAACTTGCCACCCTGGTGAGGCGGCTGCAGAGAGCGCGGAAGGGGCTGCCAAGGAAGGTGAGTGTGCCTGGGGGACAGGGCCTCCAAGGTCAGGGGAGAGGGGATCTGGAGGGGAGAGGACGCTGGATGCCTCCAAATCAGGACAGGTGGGACAGGAGACTCCAGCTCCACCTCCTGTTGCCACAGTCCCTCCCTGTCTCCTTTCCAGGTGACCAGGAGGAAGTAGTCTAGCAGGCTGGGTAGAGAATGGATTTGTGGCTGGGGAGGGGCCCAGGGCTCCACACCCTGAGATTCTTGAATTTCAAAAAGCAGGCCCTGGAGGGGATTAGGAGGAGTCTGCTGTTCTGGGAGGGGGTGGGGAAAGGGACTCCAGGGGAAGCAACTAAGGGTCCTAGGCCCTTCCAGGTGGGAAAGTGGGCTGGGCCAGGACACTGAAGCCTTTTCAGGGGAGGGCCCCTGTGGGCACCACAGAGCAGGGACTCACCCCAAACCTACCCCTCATGACACAGGGTGTGGTCCCGTACCTCGGCACTTTCCTCACTGACCTGGGGATGTTGGATACTGCAATGGAGGACTACCTGGAGGTGGGTGAGCCTGAGGCTTGGGGAGGAGGGACCAGAGTCCTGAGGATTGGGAGCAGAGAGTCCCTGGACTGGGCCCTGAGCTCTGTGTCCTTAGGAATCCTCCCCTCCCGACAGCCTCACAGCTGCCCCTGGGAGCTGGGGTCTCTTGCCCATCTGCGTGCTGAGGGAAGGGCTTCTGCACCTAGACACGGGTGCCCACGACTGGTGAAGCCCCAGCGCATCCTGAAGGTGAAGCTGCGTGCGCTCTGTGTGAAGGGGCCGCAGCCTCTCCCTCAGAGCTTGTTCCCTCAGAGCTTGCCTGTCCGGGAGAGTGAAGTCAGGACCCTGCACCTCAGCCACACTTCAGCAGCCCAGCAGGCCCTGCCTGCCTGAGGCTTCGGCCGCTCCCTTCTATGCCCACAGAGTGCTGTGTGGCACCCTGGAGCCCTTTGACCAGCCCCACGTCTTCCTTTCTCTGCACCCCAGGGCTTGCCCTAGACCCCAGTCTCATTGTGTGTGTCTCAGCGGCCCCCTCCTGTGTCCTGGCCTAGGCGCAGCCTCTAAAGGGGTGGGTGTAAGGTGCTAGGACTGACCGGGGGGCTCCTTCTGAAGGACAATGCTTGTCTGCTTTCCAGGGCAATGAGATCAACCACTGCAAAAAGAATAAGGTGAGCAGACGCGGCACTTGCCCTACGGAAGGGGAGGCAGCCCCTATCAGAGACGCCCCTGACAGGAAGGAAGAACTTTCCTTGCTCCATCCCCTGCCCTCCCCTCCATCTCCCATTTCCTGGCACAGGTTGCTAGGAAAGAAGTGGAAGACCCATCTAGTTAGTCAGCAGGGATCCAGAAAGGCCTCAAGGAGAACTTCGCCGAGGAGGGGCTAATTCTACTTGCCTCTGAGAATAGTTTGGGACCAGATGAAGCTGCATGCAGGAGGGTGGCCATGTGTGCCAAGACCCAGGACCGGTCCCCTGTCCCGCTGCTCAGCCCTCACCTGGCCCTGTAGCTTCCCCACCCAGGCTCGGTGTGCATCCTGTGCCTCTCTCCCCGCCCAGGAATACCGAGTCCTCACGGACATCATGCTGCTCCAGGCGGCGGCAGAGAATTACTGCCTAGAGCCCCAGCATCCATTCATGGCCTGGTTCTGGTCTGTGGAGCGGCTCAGCGAGGATGAGAGGTGAGGCCCATTCAGGAGCTGGCTGAGGGTCGGGGTGGACTCTTTGTGCTGGCCTCGCCTGGGATCCTCCTCCTAGGGCCCCCTTCCTTGCTGGGAAGCCAGACACCAGCTGTGGGAAAACCCTGGGAGGGACTCCTGAATGCAGGCTGCTGCTCAACCCACACGTGTCTCTCTGTCCTTAGCTACATCCTGTCCTGCCGGCTGGAGCCCCGGTCCTAGTTACCCAGCAGAACACAAGCACCAGGACAACTGGCTTCATGACACCATCAGAGCTGAACCCGTGGCCACTGGCCGAACAAGGATTGCACCTCGGCCCCTGGGCTACTTGTGGTGCGTGAGCCCCATCTGCTGCACAACACCCCTTCCTCTCACCTATAGACTTAGATTTTGGGGGGGGGGGGTTGCAATATTTAATATAATTAAAAGGTTTTGATTTTACCAAAAAAAAAAAAACAAAAACAAAAACAAAAGTGATATGTTTGTGAGAACCCTAGGGATTAAAGTTTGTGTTACCAATAAAAAAAGAACAAGGGTTTTATTTTCTCCTCGTCCAGCCTACATGGGTGTTTGGTGCTTTTACAACATGTACAACATGTACAGACTCTCTTATTCATTCCTGAACTCGGAAATCTTACAGAGTCATCAGCTATTCAAAGTGGCAGGAAGGAGAAGAGCCAGCCCTCCTCACTACCTACTGGTGGCACCTCCAAATCCCGTTTCCCCAGAGGACAGGTTCATTTCAGTGTCAGGCATCTGGGCAAACAGCAGAGACAGCCCTCAGGACCCCCGAGATGGAGAGGTTGCAGGTCCTTCCCCAGGAAGGCAACAGACTCTGAACAGGAGAGTCCTTGAGAGTTCTTTCCCCTCCCCAGAACTAGGTGCTGCCCAGGAGAGGGGCTGCTTCTCTCCATTCTAAAGCAAGGAGGAGGATGTCTTGCTTCCTTTGGGATATGGTGTTTGTGTTGGTGCTTGTGTTGGTGTTGGTTTGGACCCAGTATTTGGGACTGACAGTTGTCGAGTTCAGTCTCTGGAATTGCATCAGCACTCAGTAGAGAACAACAACAACAACAAAATAAACAAACATGTAAAGAGATCCAATCCTGCCTGTGGAAGCTACAAAACCCGAGGAAGATATTCTGTAAATGGAAGAAGGGCAGGCAGGACATTCCGTCCTCAGCTTCCCTGTAGGCTCTCCAGGTTCACCCTTTCCCGAGAACGGAATCCTCCCAGCATCCTCATCCATGATGTCTGGATTCCTTTTCCCTGCTTCTTTTGGGTGTGGCTGGGGAATAAAACAAAAAGAAACTGGGGGGTGTCCTTTTAAGGCCATAGCTGAGCCTGGCTCTATTCACATCTATGCTGACCTAGGAGCTAGGATGTGCGGCCATCCTGCATTTCCGGATGCAGGTCTTGGAAAGGCAGTGGCGCCCTTCAGGCCCCACCCTCCTGGTCAGGTCCATGGTAGCCACTGCTCCCTGGCTGGGGTCTGATGGAGCAGAGATTGGTTCTCCCTTGCCAGGATGAAGGTTCATACCCTTGACCAGACGATCCCCACACTCTCCTTGCTGGCCTAGGGCACTGTCAGGTCCAGGTGGTTTTGAAGTCCCTGGTCTCCAACATCCACCAGGTGACACACCCAGGTTCCACTCACTTGTCTGGAATGGGGAACTCACCTGACCCGGTAGACCCAGACACAGATGGAATGTGAGCAGGGGAGAAGCATCTATCATGCAAATGGACGCGAAATGAAGCAAGGGTAGGAAGGCTTCTCTCCAGACACAACAGACTCTTCCAAAAGGGGGGGGAGGTAGGAAGACACAAAGAAGGACACGACTTCATCATAATGGAGACCGTGGAATAAGAGAGAACATCTGGAAATATTTAGGCACCCAACACAGGAGCACCCAAAGGCATCCAACACCTCACAACAGGCCTAAAGGAACCTTTGACAGCAATACCATACAGTGGGGGACTCTAACACCCCACATCTATTAATGGAGACATGATCCACACTGACAATCAACAAGGAATCAATGGCTTTGAGGGATGCAGTCGTTTGAACACATCGATGCAGAACCTTCCACCCTGAAACAGCAGAATCCGCAGTGCTTTCAAGTGCACCTGGAACATGCTCCAGAACAGACCACACGTTAGGGCACAACCCAAGTCTCAACAAACTCCAAAAGATGGATGTCATCCCACGCATCTTCTCTGAGCACGATGCTATGGAACTCCAAATGAACCCCAAGAGCACACCCGGAGAGACCATGAATCCATGGAGGTTAGATTACAGGCTACCCGACAAGGACTGGGTCAACCCAGAATCCAAAGAGGAAATCCACAATTACATGGAAGCAAAAGGACAAGCCAAGGGTCCCCAAACATGCGGATACAGCGCAAGGGAATCTCAGAAGACAGGATCCAGCACCACAAGGAAAATCCCCAATACCATAAGCTGACACAAAAGGACCTAGCTAAAGCACCACACAGAGGTCCTGAGCAGTCAGTCGCTCAGCCTGGGCGAGTTGGAGCTCCTGCTGTTGGGTGCATGCTTAGCTTCCAGCTCCCCTCTAAGTCCCAGCCTGGGGGGGGGGGTGTTCTTCCCTTTCTTCCAGAACCATCCCCACCAGGGCCACTGGGGAATCAACCCTTCAGGGGACTCTCGGCAGAGAGATATGGCCAAAAAGGCCCAGGAAACAACCACCCCTTCCCCGCCGGTGGATCAAGGTGGCCAATTAGCTTTCCCTCTGTAGAACATTCCACAGTGCTTGTGGGGGGACGATCCTCTCAGGCTCTGACGCCCAGGGTTTCTCGGCAAAGGGCAGAGTCCGACTGAGTAACCCTGGGAGGGACCTGACACGCGCGCACTTCCAGCATGCTCGCAGCTAATGCCAGGGCCACCTGTGCCCGGAGCACACGGAGAAACAACCTGTGCCCGGAGCAACGGAGAAACAACTTGCCGGCGGGCCAGCGGACAAAATGTCCTCTCTTTCACCGCCGAGAAGAGATTGATCAGCAACAGTCTGGCAGCCACAGAGTGGTGCTTGATTGTCAGGAAGATCAACAGCCAGGCAGGGCTTTGTCCACCCCCACAGGCCTCTCGTCCTCTTCTGCTCCAGAGTATAGGGAGGCAGGATGGGAGGAAAGACAGTTTGTTCAGCTTTGGAAGCTATACGCTGAGCTTGAGTTCCTTTCTACCTAGTAGCCTGGGCACTCCTAGGCTGCTTCCTCTGTGGCCGCTATGGAAGGCCATTCTCAACAACAGTGCTTGCTTCCCATGTTCCGGGATACTGGGCAGAAAGCGATGGAACACAAGCGAGTCACAGGGAAGTGACCACGTTTGGCCATGGAAGCTTGAAGGTGTGAAAGACCATCTCTTGCCCTAGGTTCCCTTGGTCAGAAACCTTTCAGCAACCACTCAGAGGACAGACAGGCAGGTCCATAGCAGGGATGGGGATCCCTGAGAGCCACTGTGGACCGAACCTGGTGGGCTCTTCACCACAATTCGCACAGACCAAGATACTGAGGTAAGACTTAGCATCCGTGGGTGTTTTGTGAACATAGGTTTGGATTCAGGTGTGACTTTTCAGACAAAGAAAAGAAGAAGAAAGGGAATAAGGCAAGAGAGGCTCAATCAAAAAAAAAGAGGCTCAAATCTAGAGAACATCCTGGAGGGAACCGGGTTGGGGGGATGGGTGGAAGAGGGGGTGGGGATTAAGAGGACACTTGCTGTGCTGAGCACTGAGTCATATACAGAACTCCAGAATCCCTACTGTTCACCTGAAACGACGATAACACTGTACGTCAATTAGACTGCATTTTCAACAATTTCTTTGAAAGGTGGGCATTAGGAGATCAAAGATGAGATTTTGCTCTGAGAGTTTCACACTCAGGTCTCCTCAGGCTGAACGTAAATGTACATTAAAGATCAATGAGAAAGTCCAAAGACAGAAAGTGAAGTCTCTTGATATGGAAAGGCAAGTGCCGACCTCTGGGTTCGCAGGAAAGATACCTTCCTACGCTGTTGGCTGTTGTCAAAGCATTTCACTCACGTCCCCTTGGAGCTACGCTCCTCTGGTGTTTCCGTTCTCCTTGGTTGTGTGTCTTCGTGAAGTAGTTGGAGGAATTATTCCTATCCCGTGTTTCGTGGACTAAACCCCAGTTGGCTCTTTCTAGCCCCTGGAAGATGGGAGCTGGAGGGCCTTCTGGAAAACACTGCCCAACTGGATCTCTCATCATTTTCCAGAGAAGGAAAGGGAGGCCCCACAAGGGCACCAAGGGCACAGTAACACAGAGGAGGTTCTCCTGACACCCGCTTCAGGATCCCAACTCACTGAGCAAGAGCGAAGAACCCCCACCCCCCCCCACCCCGTTCCCTCCAGACACAATGGACGCAACACTGGAATGGGTCATTTCTCAGGAAAGGTGAAATGCGGTCAAACACGGAAAGATGCAAAATAACATCACTGAAAGAAAGCCCACTGTGATCCCCTGCCCTGCGTCTTAAGTCCCACCCATGCGTGAAGCCATCTGAGAATCACAGGGGAAGGGAGGGAAAACTGAATGGGAAGCCACCAGAGGGGGAGAAAACGGATGAGAGGCTCTTACCTAAGAAACAAGCAGAGGGTGGCAGGAGGGGAGGTGGGTGCGGGTATGGGGCCATTTGGGCAGGAGCATAAAGGAGGGCATGCGATGGGATGAGCACTGGGGGTGATACGCAACTCATGAATAATCGGGCACTACCTCAGAAGCTAATGAGGTACTGTAGGGTGGCTAACCGACTCTCAACCACCACCACCACAACAAAAACAACACAATGCAATCCAAGGTTCTGTGTTTTCTTGATGTGCAATGTGGAAAATACTGGATGATTTCTTTTCTTCCCTCAGGCAAGGAAAAGAGAGAGCCTACTACTCCTGAGGAGGCAACACTCTACCTGTTTCAGCCCTAAAGAGGTTTTCAAACATGCTTTTGCCAGTTGCAGTCCTCATGCCCTTCTAGTCAATTCGGAGCACTCTGGACAGGGGGTCAAACACTTTTGTTCTTCAAGGTGACTCACCCCAAGCAGGGAATATCCCTACTTGCCACAGGAGTTACCACAGGTGTGCCCCCTCCATCCTTGACAAGGGCCTCCCTACAACTTTTCCAGAGAGGTGGCATGAACACTAGTGGCTGGAAGCTGGATCCTGGATGACGTCCATCCCTTTGTTCACTTGTGGGATGACTAGGGGCAGGGTCTCCATCTCAGTCGTGGAGCTGCCAGAGCTCTCCAGCTCACCTTCAGACACGGCCCTCCCCTCTCTCCCATGGAAGAACCTGCAGAACTACGTGACCATGAACTGGGAACACACAACAAGGGTACAAAGGTCTTACCTGAATTCAGCTCAGCATGGCAATGACAGGCTGGTCCCTCTTGGAGGTTGCTCTCATTCGAGCCTTCTTGGCGACGGACTCCAGACAGTGGCTCACCACGAGACAGGGAGGAGAAGTTCCTCGGAGACAAGTGTCACCACACCACTGTCCTCACCCTCGGTCGTGGAAGAAGTCTGTGTCCCTCGTCGGGTTAAGAGACTCTTCCAACAGGACTGGAGCAGAGTGCAACAAAAGGCTCCCTTGAAGAAGGGCTGAGCATGGGGACACGTCCAGCCATATGTCTCACCGCTCCCATCACCACACAGGTGGTGCCCAATGTGGGCAGGGTACCATTTCCAGTGCACGGCTCCTGCTCGCCCACCGTACCTATTCCTATCATCACGCCATCGCGTCTGGTCAGGACCCCAGCATCAGGCCTGTGCTTCTCCAGTTCATGCTGCTGCCTGCCTCCACCCGTGAATGATCCTGTTTCACCTCTGAATTTGGAGCTCCACAGCATTCATCTTCATCTGCTTCACAAAACACGATTGGGCAAGGATTTCATGGAGACGACCTGCAAGGCACAGGATGGAAAAGAAAAACAAACTCACACACTGGACATTCAGAATACTTCAAGCCTTTGTGACTTGAACGACACGATCAACCAAGGGAAAGCACAGTCCAGAAGTCGGGAGAGCATGTTTGCAAACCATGTATCTGACAGGTTCTCAATATCCACTATACGGAGAGATCCCAGAAACTCAACAACAACAGAGAAACAAATCCAATGTGACGTGTGAATGTACAAATGGGGAAGAGACCTAACCTCAAAGCTATACGCATGGAAGGAAACTGGAAAGGATAGTTCCCATCACTCCTTTTTTGGGAAATCCTAATTAGAACAAGCAATTAGATACCATTACACATCCATGAGGTTGACTCCACACAGAAAAAGAAAAACAAAACAGAAGAAAACGAAACGAAAACAAAGTCTCAGGAGAAAGGGAAAGATCAAGTGTTGGCAAAGACAGAGAGAAGTAGGAACCTTGCTGATTGTGCGTGGTAGGAACGCTTAAGGGCATGGTTGTGAAATCAGTATGGCAGTTCTTCATAGAAATCAACTTTAGTGGGACGCCTGGGTGTCTCAGTCTGTTGAGTGTCTGCCTTCGCCTCCAGTCCTGGTCCCAGGATCCTGGGATGGAGTCCCGCATCCAGCTCCTTGCTCAGCCGGGAGCCTGCTTCTCCCCTGCCTGCTCTGCCTGCCACTTCTCCTGCTTCTGCATGCCGCTTTCTCACACTGACAAATGAATCAATAAAATGGTTTTTTAAAAAATCGACTTCAGAATTGCCATGTGTTTTAGCACTTGCCCTTCTGCACTAGATACCCAAACCGATGAACAGTATGGTCTTGAAGACTTATCTGAGCACACCTTTTCATGGCAGCATTGTTCCTAAAAGCTAGCCCAGGAACGCAATCCAAGCATCTGTCCAGGGAGGGACAGATGTTGTATAAACAGATGTTGGGATAGTATTCATTCTGTAAAGAGGACGGAAACATTGACGTGCGCCATCCCAGGGGCGAACGAACCTTGAGGATAGTATCCTCCAGTGAGAGAAGTATGCATGAAGATACCAACTTCGACTCCACTCTTAGGACCTATCTACAGTAGATTCCAAAGGAAGGAAAGGAGAATGGTGTTTGCCAAGGGCTGGAAGGAGGCGCTCATGGCAAGGGTCTGGCTCCTGCTAAAGCGCTTTATGTTGACAAGATGCAATGAGATGGGAAGGTGGGTTCCAGGGAGGTTGGACAAAGACATTCATGCTTTTAAGACATTTTGCATGTACTCCGTGAGCTTCATGGACTTCATGACCTAACAGTAAATGACACTGAAAAGCTGCACAGATGGAGAAATGAACACAGGACCGGTTCATCTGGCCCTTTACACCCTTTCCAGGTAGGTCCTATCTCAGCCATTCGACTTCAGCCATTTTCCTTGAGACAACATGGAACAAACAGAGTGTTGTCCTTCTGTGCCTACTTGCAGGTTTAAAAACAGAATTTCCCCGCCCGGGGCCACTTTATGCGAGAAGAAGTTATTTTTCCGAGTTAATTTCTTGAGACTTTTCATTCCTTGATCATGTTTTGAAACAGAACCCAAATTGAACATTCTATTTCATCTGCTTGATTTTTCCTTCATTGATTTTTCCACTCAGAATCCATTGTTGAGGCAAGGGGTTTGGATGTTCCTATGCCTATCAAAATCTACCGACTGTAGCTTCTGCTGTTTCCAGTTTTGCTTACATGTCATTCCTTCACCAAGTCAACTTTCCTGAGGCTCATTATGGATAGCAAAATATTTTGGCCCTAGTTGTATTGAAAAGATTGGCACTGAGCACTGTGCACATTTCAGCTACACAACAGAATGATTTCACTTTCCTAGGCCCTAAAAGTCTGGATGACCAGACTTAGTTGAGTTCACCGCCTTCCTCTCTTAGAGATAGAAAGAGAAAGGCAGGAACAAAGAAAGGAAAGGTTCTTCTTTGTGTGATGAGATCTCTCCAAATGGGCTCTTTTAACACTTCTAACATGCCATAGTATTAACTGTAGTCATACGGTTGTACACGACATCCTTCTTTATCTTTCTCTTACAACTGGAAGTTTGTAGCTCTCCATGATTCACTCCATCCCGGCCCCACCCTCTGCCCTCTGCTTCTGGTGCCTTCCATCTGAAGGTTTTTGCTGAGTTCACTTTTCTCCTTTTCTCTTCTTGGTTTCAGATTCCACATAGAAGGGGAAAATATATCTTTCTTGTAGTATCTTTCTATATCTCTATCCCTGCATACACTTAGTATTGGCCTTCCTCTCTCTCGCTTATTTCATGTGGCTTAAAAGTCCAGGTGTCATCACATTTGCCATGATTTCCTTTCCTTATGAATGAATAATATCCTAATATAGATTTAAACTCATATTTACCCAGTCATCATTAATGGGCATGGTTGTCTACAGTGTCTTTTCTGTTGTAATCAATGCCTGATTTAGAAGAAGAAGAAGGAGGACGACGATGAGGAGGAGGAGAAATAATTGTCTTTGAACATCAAGGTGGGTGCACAGATTTCTTGAGCATATCCCTTGATTTTTTTTTCATTATTGTGTTATGGTAGTCACCATTAAATGTCATCATTCATTTTTGATGCAGTGTTCCAAGATTGTTTATGTACAACAACAAGTACTCCATGCAATATGTGCCCTCCTTAATAACCCCCACCAGGCTCACACATCCCCCCCTCCAAAACCCTCAGCTTGTTTCTTAGAGTCCACGTTCTCTCTTGGTTCATCTCTCACTCAGATTTCTCCCAATTCACTGTTCCTTTCCTCTTCCAATGTCCTCCATTTTAATCCTTAGGTTCCACAAGTGAAACCATATGCTGTTTTCTTACTCTGCTTGACTTCTTTCACTCAGCACCATTTCCTCCAGTCCCATCCATGTTGATGCAAAAGTTGGGTATTCATCTTTCCTGATGGCTGAGTAATATTCCATTGTATATATGGACCAAAGCTTCTTTATCCATCCTCTGTTGAAGGGCATCTTGGCTCTTTCCACAGTTTGGCTATTGTGGACATTGCTACTATGAACCTCGGGGTACATATGACCTTCTTTTCACAACATCTGTATTCCTGGGTTTTCTGTATGCCAAAGCCACTTGTTCATGGACCACATGGAGAAACAAGGTGTCAGCAGTCCAATCCAAAAATGTTCACCGCTTTCAGCACAAAATAGTGATTTATCAGCACCAGTTTGACAGCAACAAAGAGCCATTTGGAACGCCAAGGAAATGAACAGCCAGGACAGGGCTTTGTCCACACCTGCAAGGGTCTCCTCATGTTCTCTTCCTCAGGTGTCAATAGTTTATGGGTTTCATTAGGCCGGTGGCTTCCCTTTCTTGTGCCCTCGTGGATCTCTGTGGTGTGTGCAGAGCACAAACTCCTTTTAAGAGGGATGGCTGAAGCTGAACATGGGTAAGGTGAGAGCCTGAGTTCCTGAGTCAGCCCTGACACGTGGGCAGAGGCAGGCGCTGGTGGCCACCCTGTGTGTGGTGCACAGGGTTACTTGGAAATCCACATGAATGGGCTGGAGGAGCTTGTGAGAGTGGCATGAGGCACTGCTGCACACTACACTGATTTCCCAAAGGATTTTACAAGTGCTCACACAAGTTTTAACCTTAACCCTCTGGGTCCTTTATGAACAGTGAGATTATAGTCAGGCATCAGAACAGCCTAAGGGTGTAGCAGAAAGACAGGGCCTCATACCTGGCTCATGAGGTCTCTGGAGGGGTGAGGCTGGCTGGGTATAGATTTGGGACAAAGGAAACAAGGAACAAATGGGCTCAGGAGGAAAAAGAGCTGTAACCTGGCAATACAGTGGAAGGAAGAATACCATTGCACTGAAAACTGAGACTGGTTTCTGAGAGTGTCCTTAAAAACTCTGAACTAGAGAAAATGGTCTCAATCCAGCCCTCAGAGGGAAAACACACACCAAAAAAAAAAAAAAGAAAGAAAGAAAGAAAAAAAAAGACATTTATGAAGGGCTCAGGAAGCCAGATGTTCCAGTGAACTGAGCATCAATCCACAGTTGGAATCTGGGAGGGAAAAACCACTGGGTTGGCCATGACCTGAGAAGCGACCTTAGACCAGTCACATTGCCTTTCATTTTCCTCATCTGCTGGGTAAAGAGGATGACTTTCAGTTCCAAAGTTAGCAGGCCTACAGCAAAATGCACTTCAAAATGTATACCTCATTCCGTTTTGTTTACAAAAGATAATTTGGGGGCATCTGGGTGGCCCAGTCAGTTAAGCCTCTGCCTTCAGATCAGTTCATGATACTAGAATCCTGGGATCAAGTCCCATGTCAGGCTCCATGCTCAGCAAAGAGTCTGCTTCTCCTTCTTCCTTTGTCTCTCCTCCCTGCTCATGCTCTCTCTAAAATATATCTATCTATATCTCTATAGATAGATAGATTTTTAAAGATAATTTGGAATCCTTGATGGATTACCTCTCTGTGAATGCCAAGTAGGGGATAGAATTTTCCAGAATAAGAGTCCCAAATGTGCCAAATACCACACCCCCTTATCATCTTTAGGAGAGACTTTTTTTTGGACAGACAGAGATCACAAGCAGGCAGAGAGGCAGACAGAGAGAGAGGAGGAAGCAGGCTCCCTGCCGAGCAGAGAGCCCGATGCGGGGCTCGATCCCAGGATCCTGGGATCATGACCCGAGCTGAAGGCAGAGGCTTTAACCCACTGAGTCACCCAGGCGCCCCTAGGAGAGAGTTTTTTTAAACAAACACCATTTGATGAGATTTTTTTTTTTTTTAAGATTTTATTTATTTATTTGACAGAGAGAGATCACAAGTAGACAGAGAGGCAGGCAGAGAGAGAGAGAGGGAAGCAGGCTCGCTGCTGAGCAGAGAGCCCGATGCGGGACTCGATCCCAGGACCCTGAGATCATGACCTGAGCCGAAGGCAGCGGCTTAACCCACTGAGCCACCCAGGCGCCCCCATTTGATGAGATTTGACACACAGACATCATCCTCAAAAGTTCCCTGATGCCCTTATAATCCTTCCCTCCCTCAACCATCCTGTCACCAGGTAATCACTGTTGCTTGATTGCTTCCTTGATTTGTTTATTTATTTTTGTGCAAGGGTGCTCTTTATTTTTTATTTAAATTCAACTAATTATTAGTTTCAGAGGTAGGGGCCACGGATTCCTCAATCTCATATAATACCCAGTGCTCATTACATCATGTGCCCTCCTAATGTCTATCACCCAGTTACCCTATCCCCCCACCCACTTCCCCTCCAGCAACCCTCAGTTTGTTTCCTATGATTAAAAGTCTCTTATGGTTTGTCTCCCTCTCTTTCATCTTCTTTCCTTCTTCCTCTCTTCCCCTATGATCCTGTTTTGTTTTATAAATTCCTAAGATGAGTGAGATCACATGATAATTGTCTTTCTCTGATTGACTTATTTTGCTTAGTATAATACCCTCCAGTTCCATCCACATCATTGCAAATGGAAAGATTTCCTATTTCTTGAAGGCTGAGTAGTATTCCCTTATATATACCACATTTATACCATTCCATGTATATACCACATCTTCTTTATGCATTCATCTGTCAATGGACATCTGGACTCTTTCCATGGTTTGGCTATTGTAGACATTGCTGCTAGAAACACTGGGGTGCATGTGTTCCTTTGGATCACTACATTTGTGTCTTTGGGGTAAATACCTAGTAGTGCAATTGCTGGGTCATAGGGTAGTTCTATTTTTAACTTTTTGAGGAACCTCCAAGTTGTTCTCCAGAGTGCTCTACCAGTTTGCATTCCCCCCAACAGGGCCAGAGGTTTCCCCTTTCTCCTCATCCTCACCAACATCTGTCATTTCCTGACTTGTTAATTCTAGCCATTCTGACCAGTGTGAGGTGGTATCTCATTATGGTTTTGATTGGTATTTCCCTGATGTCAAGTGCTACTGAGCATTCTTTCACGTGTCTGTTGGCCATTTGCTTGTATTCTTTGGAGAAATGTCTATTCCTGTGTTCTGCCCATTTCTTGATTGGATTATTTCTTTTTTGGGGTGTTGAGTTTGGTAAGGTCTTTATAGATTTCAGGTACTAGCCCTTTATCTGGTAAGACATTTGCAAATATCTTCTCCCATTCTGTCAGTTGTCTTTTGGTTTGGTCGATAGTTTCCTTTGCTGTGCAAAAGCTTTTCATCATCACGAAGTCCCAATAGTTCATTTTTGCCTTTGTTTCCTCTGCTTCCTGTCACTTTAATTTTGCATCCCCTGAATTTTATAGACATGGAATCAGGATGTACACTCTGTACAGTATGTCTTTTTTACTCACCATAATAATTTTCAGATTCAACTTTATTGTGTGCATCAATAGTTTGGTGCTTTTCGTTGAGTAATATACCACCATATGGATACACTAAAATTTGTTCATCCATTCACCTTCTGATGAACGCTTCAGTTTTGTCCAGTTTGCTTTTCTAGATTAAGCTGCTGAATAGTCATGTCCACATTTTGTATGGACATATACCTTCATTTCTCTGAAAATAGGAAACCTACAGAATGGGAAACATACCTTTTTAAGAATCTGCCAAATTATTTTCCCTAGTGGTTGTATCATTTTACACATCTATCCGCAGACTGGGACAGTTGCAGTTGCTTCGCATCCTTGCCAAAACTTGGTGTGGCCAGACATTTTAATGTTAATTATACTTGTAGATTTTGTAGTCGTGTCTCAATCTGATTTTCGTTTGCCTTTCCTTAATGACTAAGGATGTGGCACATTTTTTCATGCATATATTTGCCATTGTAAAACCTTCTTTGGGGAAGTGGCTGTTCGGGTCCTTTGCCCTTAAGAAAAAATGGATTGTTTTAATATAGAGTTCTAAGAATTGTTTATATATTCTAGATACAAGTCTTCTTCAGATATATGTTTTGTAAACATCTTCTCCCACTTCATGCCTCATGGAGGATTTTTGAGAATGAAGAAGTTATAGCTTGGAAGGTAGATGGTACTCCCAGTCTGGTGTAATTCATTCTAGAGTCTCTGGTCATTTAGTAGCTGCTTCTGCTGCCAGAGCTTCCTCCAATTCTCTCTCATCACAGTGACATGGAAACATCAGGTCATCTCCATTTAAAAACTGCAGGTCAGTTATGGCCTCCACTGCCCACACCACCTCATTTGAAACAATGGTTCCACATTTCCACAATTTTCTTCCTTGTTTGGTAACACATAGGAACTATTTTTTCCTCATATATCAGATTATTACATTGTATGTTTTAAGTACATGCAATGTTGTCAGTTATAGCTTAGTTGAAAAAAAAAAAAAGCAACCTGTAGCAGTTACGATAGCTGCATAACAAATGACCCCAAATCTTATAGTCCAAATAAACACCCTTTGTTATTGCTCAGAAGCCTACAGTTCTACAGATAGGAGGCAAGCGCCACTGATCTCAGGTGGGCTCTCTTACATGCCTGCAGTCATACGGAGTCCCAGTCTCTCTATTTGCAAGGTGTTCAGCAGAATTCAGCCCCCATATTAGTTAACCTGCTGTTTCTGTCCCTATGTTTTCAGTTCACTGCATTGTCGTACTAACATGGCTTCCAGCAGGCTGTGGGATCTCTCTTATGAGCTGCTGGGGTCGGAGGGTTTGTAGACCTCTAGGACTGTCTTGTTTGGATTCTCAGAGAGAAAGACCCTGAGAAAAAGATTTGAGTCTAAGTAGCTTATTCCAGGAAGTAGAGAAACGGAGATGGAAAAGAAGGTAGAGGTGCAGCCAATACAGTGTCTGTGTTAATGAAGAGGCAACCACTGCGGGAAACTGGAGCACTGTGCCACTGGGGATGTGCCTCCATATTGTCCCATCCAAGGGACAAAGAATGGAACCTTCGCTGAGGCTGAGAATCATCTGGTGAGAGGTACATGAGCTTCTTTCCTCCTTAATCAGGGCTTTGACTCTGAGGGTTCTCCCTCAAGGCTTTGCTGCAAAGGAGTTGCTGGCCCTGGAGGCTGGGTCTAGTCTGGCCAGCTAGGTTCCCATTGACCTATTTTAAGTCCACAACGAGTAGGCAACATCTGCCATGTTCAAGGACCTGGTGGGTAATCAGAGTGCAAAGGACTCAAACAATACCAGTAATAAGTCGACCTGTTTTCCTTCACAGCAGAATCATCTAAAGCCATTTTGGGGAGAAACCAAGGGGGCTGAATTTCTGCATGTAAGTGTGCCAGTAGTGCACTGGCTGTGCCTGTCATGGCTTTGCTGTGATCAGTAGGATGGAATGCCCATCAGAAGCCAGTACTCCATCATCTCGAGCATGCATCACCAAAGAGAAATCTGCTTTTCATGAAGCAGCAGATATTTTTAGTGATTTATCAGGAAATGCTTTGTTACATCGGATGACAGACAACTGCAGAACAGTAGAGAAATCTCTGCAGCCTCAAAATTTGAGAGTCTTTGAAGGAATTGAAGTTGAATGCAAGCAAGCTTAACAGTAAGAAGAGTCTACAATGCCCTAATTTCTCAGAAGATATTGTGTCAAAACTTGCACAACGTGGCTTCTAACCTAATGGGTTCACAAAATGAACAAGGGCTGTGACAAATCCCTGCTTCCAATCCACACAGTCTCGCCCAGACTATGACTAAATGTTTCTGGACCTGCATATTATTCTGCCTTTCAGGTTTTCACCATCTCACAAGGCTGTGTTGGACCACCATTTGGGCTCTTGTCCCCTCTCCTGCCTATCACCAGCCACACTTTCAATCTATTGTATAGATGGATACCAATCTGAATAACTTCTTAGGTTCCAGCAGCCTTAGCAGTCTCGACATTCACACACAGGTTAACTGATGAACACATTCATTTATTTCAGGAAGTAGTGTTGAAGGTATCTCTGTGACCAATATTAGGGGGCCAGCAAACACAAAGCCCCAATAAATATTTACTTACACTGTTTGACATGTGACCCACACACACTGCAGAGGACAATCTGCTTCACTGTTCACCAGTTTAAATGTTAATCTCATTCAGAAATACCCTCCACAGACACAGCCAGAACAATGTTTGACCAAAGTATCAGGGCATCCCAGAACCCAATCAAGTTGACACATAAAATTAACCATCCAAATATTTTTCATTTCTTCCATCATCCTCAAGTATGGAGGTGCCTTAGTTCATTAAATCAGTCTCTGTTCATGGATATCTGATGATTTTTCATCTTTTGTTATTTTAAGTAGCTCCACGATGAAGAGCCCTGTGCACACATATTCCATTTGTTTGCCCCTGCATGAGTGGTTCAGCTTCCCAATGGTGGACATTCTGGGTCAGCGGGTAAATGCATATATAATTGGCCTCCCTGGGGACTATACCATTTTGCATTCTACCAACAGTGCCTGAAAGCACTTGTTCCTAAGGAAACGGGGACCCATGTTTGGTCAAGAACACCACCATTCTTGGCTATGGAGATTGGTTTAGGACCAAGCTGGCCAAGAGGAGGGACTGATGAGAGTTTTTGTGGAAGCATGAGGACAGAGAAGCTGTCTCTCCCTGGCAATGGCTCAGCTAGCCATTGTAAACCTCCCGGCTCTAGGGGCAGCCACATACAGAAGCCTGGTCAAGAATGATACCAACAAAGATGTAGTGGCCAGAGAGACAGAAAGCACTGAATCCTGATGGATTAATAGAGCCTCTGGACCCAGCTGGTCCTGTATCACAGGCTATTCCTAAACTTTGTCAGTTACAAGACCAAAAACTCTGTTTTTACACATCAAATACCATTTCACTTTTATGTAGAATCTAAAAAATAAAACAAGCACAAAGTACAGGAAAAAAAATACCCATGAATTGAAACTAGGGGCTGCCAGATGGGAGGGTGTTTGGGGACAGGCAAAATGAGTGAAGGTGAGTGGAAGGTATAAGCTTCCAGTGATGGGATGAATAAGTCACAGGGAATATAGTCAGTGGAATTGTGATAGCATTGTATGGTGACAGATGGTAGCTACGCTTGCAAGCATCATGTATAAAATTGTCCACTCACTATGTTATACAACTGAAACTAATGTAAAGTGTGTATCAACTCTACTTCCATTTTTGAAAAGTTAAAATGAATCCATTTTCCTACAACCAAGAGAGTCCTACCAGATGCAGCATGCTGCACAAAACATGATCTCTGCCTTCACGTATATTTAGAATTGAAATGAAGACATGAAAAACAATGAGAACAATGTGAGACAGAGTGGTATCAGGTGCTGTACTTCGTTACAGACTGAGTGCCATGAGTCCTTCAGAAGTCAGAGGAAGGGCAGGCAGTGGGCCTTGATAGGATGTGGGTGGGTGGAACTTTGAAGAGCTCCATAATCCTGCGCCTGCAATTGGAAATCTGATATTGTCCAAGAACCAAAAGTTTTTTTAATCGTGTTGGGGCAAACTTGTACTCAAGGTGAAAGTACAGAAACTTTAAAATGCTGTCTTAGGGGATATGGCCTCAGACCCTTCCAAGGGTCATAGATGTGTCATATTTGATGGATGTACGGTTTTACACTTCCAACGTCTGAACTATTTAAATTCTGAAACACATTTGGCCCTACAGAGTGCCTAAAAGACTGTGTCTCCGTGTTTCGTGTGTCGGGGAAGTGAGGTGACATGTTTTCTGAGGCCTAGATATTGGGGTGGTTGCCAAGGAACCTAACAGGCATGACTTGAAAGGCACCCATCCCATGAGCAGCAGGGAAAAGATAGGATGCCTTAGGCAGTTTAGATGTACAAACAATCCAGTGTCTCCAGTCGATAAGTCTCTACTATCGCCCCAGTGATACCCAGTGGGACTGCTGGGTAAAACTAGTCAGACTATGACCTTTCCAAAGTTGCTTCATGAAGGGAGCAGGTGGGGAAACATCCAAGTTGGGCCACTCTCACTGGTCACATGGACACATGGCTGCCCATTCAGCGTGTGAGTGCCCATCTTCCAATTGACTCAAAAGTGCCAATAAAGTGCCATGTGCCATGTGCTGTTTCAGATCCTTAGCCTGAGGCAGGTCAACCCCTAAAGGCAGAGCCTGAGGAAAGGATTTGAGCCAGGTGGCTAACTCGGAGGGGGCCCAGGATTTGCTGGGGAAGTAAGGCAGGAACATCAATACAGGACTGATCAAGGAGTGAGCTACTGCTGAGGGTAGCTGGGACTCACTCCTGTTAAGAACCTCTAGGAGACTATATGGAGCATGCCTCAGAATTGCCCCACTGAGCAGGGAGGAAGGCAAGGAACCTATCCACCCACTGGCTGAATGCTGCACGAGGGGCAGTGTCTTCCACCCCCCAGGAGGAGAAAAAGGGAGAGGCAAACAGGTACTGGAGGTAGGTAGGAAGCTGTCAGGGTGCACAGAAACTGCCCACCAGCTTCAGGTGAGCACAAGGTGAGCTGAGAAGATGTGGCACATGATGTCTTCTTCAGGGATCCCACCAAGAGTTCCCACCCAACATTTGCTCACCTTGATTGGCCACACTGTTCAGTTGCCTCTCTTCTCTGGCCCCATAGAAGCCCCCTAGAGTCAGGAACTGTTTCCAATCATAGCTGTATCCTCCATGCCTAGCATTATGGGTGGGTCAGATCAACGTCCAGTTAGGATTTACCAAATGAGCAGATACCACTCTATTTGTTTCAGTTTCTCCCTGGGTTCTTTATTCCAATCGTTTTCCACAGAGTGCACTTCATGTAAGATGGCAGTTTCCTCTGCTGCCACTGACTGAAGGCAGGGTTGGGAAAGAATCCATTCCATGTCCCCACATTAACCACATTTCACCCTCCCTCCAGATGCTACGGCAGGAGGCCTCTGTGGCTGGACTGAGTCATTGCCCAACTTCCTGCCCACCCCTGGCAGGAAGCAAACCTTTACTTTAGGTGCCTTCTCACTTACACTCTACACAATAGCTCTTACACTTGCCATCATAAAAGTCTCAGAGCTGGTTGGCTCTCTTTGGGTTTCCCAAGATAAGCAGACTCACTGCTGCCCAGCTGTCTGGCTGGTGCCTGGTCCTTGGGTAGCTTCATTCACCAGTTTTGTAGTGATGTAAAAGGAAGCTTTTTCTGTCCGTGTAGGATAAACTTAATCCTCTCAGCAGCGACTGATTCAAAACTTCCATACAGGCAGGGCCTAGGGACAGCCCTCTGTTTGGAAGGGGGATCAGAGGTTTTATAGAGAGCTACCTTAATATGGTAAGTGCCTCAATAACACTCAGGTGGTATGATAATTTGCAATGGCTTAATGGAGAGGTTGTTAGAGTACAGGGAGCTAAAGGATGCCATCACTTGGGCCCCTATTCCTTATGAATGAGATGCCCTACGATAGAATTGGTCATGAATGGGATGGGTGAGAGGCAGAGCAAAGCCAGAGAAGACCTCAGCGTTTAGCCACCGAAAATTCATGTGACCTCTGCTGGTTTTGTTTTTAGTAACATGAGTGTTTTTGCAGGCAAATCAGGTTAAATATCTGTTAGAAAGAAGAACCATCAGTCCTGAGCTTGGATGAGTATCTTTTGTTTATAGTGGTACAATTTTCAATAATTCCCCTGGTGCAGGTGCTGCCATCCAGATCCTCAGCCCCTCAGCTGCTGGCACTAGAGAAGTGCCTCCATCTGCCTAGCTGAGAAACTGTTTACCACATCGTTGACTGATCTGTGGAGATTTTGGAATTTGTAAATCCCTGTGTTTCCCTGAATGAAATCAGACATTGTGCCAGAAACTCACTGTCAGAGAGAAACATCTAATATTGGTAAATATTATTTACCTTATTTAGCAAATAAAAAGAGGCCAGAGTTCCCATCTCAAACCAAGACTCTTCCTCACAGGATGGATGCGACTGGGTGAAGTAATGAAAAGAATTCTTTCCTTCATCTACATGTGAATTTGGAAGTGGAATTGTGTCCTTTCACAAGACACCTAGGTTTCAAAACACAAAAGATAATATGCCTTTACAGGGTTGAAAGTATGTAAGTCTTAGTACGGTGAGGGGATGAGTCAGTGGCAGATAGGAGGCGTCCTGTGGGTGGATTTATTTTTTGCTCCCCTCTGTACTGCCAACATGGAGATGCCTTTTTTCACATAGCTCGGTCCCTGAGCTATGGCCATTTCAAACTATCCCTTGCAACAGTGCCAGTCTTTGGAATGTTGGAATTTGATGACTAGGAACTGTGACTACATCACACCACTTGTGTCCCTTTATGAGAGAAAATGTTGTAGTTCAAACATAAACCCTATGATTTCAAATATCTGGAGTATGGATACCCAAGGCAAGAAGCCAAGGTCATGTATAGAATACTTCCAACTTCAAATACTCCATCCTTTGTCTCCATAATCCACTGAAACATCTCAGAAATCCCAATATTCCAAATCCAGATAGTCAACCTTGAAAGAAGTCTGCAAGCATTAGATTAACTATATTCAAAAGTCACATCAGCTCAACAATGGATTTATGACTTATTGTCAACCATGTGCGTGTTAGCCCATACCCTTTATTTGTGACTGCTGCATTTACCTGGTGCATTTGGACTTTGTGTTTTGAATTACAAACCTTACAAACCTGTCACTGATCTAAATGCCTATTCAATTGTGGCTACAAATGGCAGAGAAACTGCTGCTGATGTGCACAGGTTGACAAAATTTCCAAGTCTGTTTGTACATAGTTTAAATCGAAGAGGGTTTCAATATGATTCCATTATAATTTGCTCTACTAGTGTCAAAATGAGTGCAAAGAACAGAAGAGAAATTGTTTTAAGGTTGCTTTATGGAAGCAATTCACTCATCTGAAACAAGAAATGACACTGAGCATAATCAAAAGATAAAATTGCTAATCGTATGATGCCTGACGTGGTTCTTCATATTCTATTGAAAGACATTCAGTTAACTGTCAAGCCTGTTAATTCAAGTGCTACAGGACGGGCATTTCTTAAATCAGTGCCATCTGGTTGCCTCAGTTTCCCAAGTGAATATGAGTGGTTAGAGTGTATTCATCCATATTCCAGTCCATGCGAATCCACAGAGCATTGCCTCTACTCTCAACCTCTCCACTCGCTATCCAAGCCTCCTGCCATTTCGTCTTCTTGAAGTAAACCCTTCTCCTCTCTCCTCAGAATCCTCCAACAACTTCCCAGTGCTAAAGAAAATGGTCTGCACTCCTTAGGCTGGTGAGCTTGGGACATCTACCCAGTATCCACTGTTCATTCATGTCTTACAACACTGATTTTCTTCCAGGGAGCCATGCCCTGTTAGAAAATAGCATGTACCAGCCTCCCTTGCAGCCAGGGGTGGTCTATGAGCTGTACTGGAAACCCTGGGACTTCCTTAAGAAAACACTTTAAGGGAAGCTATTTCACCTGGACGGGCAGGGCCTATCATCCTTTTTTCTTCTCCTTCTCAGGATCAGGCCTATAACATGGACAAGATGGTGGAAGTTCCTACTACCAACAGATAGCCTCAAGGGTGGAGAATCAGAAAGGTAGATGGAGCACAGATCTCTGAAGCTGTCATACCAGTTCTAGAGAGCCAACATCTTGACTTCTTATCCATGAGAGAGTTACCACCCAATATACTGAAGCTACAGAATTTGGATCTCTGTTGTAGCTGCTGACCCAATTACTAATGGTAGGGTTGGCATGGAACAGTCTCTATACTTAGTGCTCTAAGCTTCCCTATCAGCTTTAGCATCACTTATTTCTCAATCCTACCTCAAGATCATTCCAAACAGGCACATATCTTGGATTCCTATATCCAGGTTTGCCAGCATGCTAGTTCCAGGGATCTGTATCTTCGACTTCCTCCCAGAGACAGTCTACCAAGCCTGGTTGCTTCTTCCACACAGCCTTTTAATTTTTTTTTTTTTTAAGATTTTACTTATTTATTTGACAGAGAGAGATCACAAGTAGGCAGAGAGGCAAGCAGAGAGAGAGAGAGAGGAGGAAGCAGGCTCCCCGCCGAGCAGAGAGACCGGCGTGGGGCTCAATCCTGGGACCCTGGGATGATGATCTGAGCTGAAGGCAGAGGCTTAACCCACTGAGCCACCCAGGGGTCCCTCCACCCAGCCTTTTAACAGATAAAAAAGGGGGCAGTGATTTATTTTACATTTGGTGGATTTGAAAAAAGCTTTTTAATGATCTTCAGAGTATATGCACCAGGGATCAGGACAGGTGGACAGGCCCTGTTCAGGGGCAGGAAGTGGGGTCTGGCCTCAGCTGCTTCTGGGCACCTGGCAAGTCACCCCCTTGCTCCATTACTGGTCACAGTGATGGAGCACCTGGATGTGGTGGACCTTTATTTTAAAGTTGTGATCACTGCAAGATATTATCTCAGTCCCCAGTAAGTGAAAGATCTTTCACAAACAATGTCATGATTGGTGAGACTCCTCCCAGAGCCCCCGGTCATAGAAGTCAGGCTGTACCTGCTAACCTCAGTCTGTCTGAGCTCCCACCTGCTAAGAAAACCCCTTATCAAATAGACAAAAGCTGCTTTAAAGAAAAATGGGTCTGTGGGTGAATCAGCACTCTAGGTGAATGGCTACAGGGCTCTATTGTCTAAACAAAATGACAGGAAAAAAGGAATTCAATTGGATAATTAAGAGGTGAAGGGGATTAAGAGCACACTTGTGAGGAGTACTGAATAATGTACAGAAATGTTCATTCAGTATATTGTACACCTGAAACTCATATAACACTACATGGCAATTATACTAGAATGAGAATCATTTTAAAGATTGTATTTGTTTATTTGTCAGAGAGAGAGAGAGCGCGCAAGCACAAGCAAGGAGAGCCACAGGCAGAGGAAGAAGCAGGCTCCGCTCAGAGCAAGGACCCTGATGCAGGACTCAACTTCAGGACTCTAGGATCATGACCCAAGCCAAAGGCAGACACTTACCCAGTTGAGCCACCCAGGCATCCCGAATTTCTTTTTTTCTCCCCCTTAACATGCCTGACACAATGATGAGGTTAGACTTTAAAATAGGATGAAAACAAGAGGCAAACTTTTAGTGATGTCACTTTAAGGTTTGGCTGATTTGTCACTTCGCTACTATTCTGCATAATCTTTATCAACCAATTGCTGTAACCTCTCTTTATTCAAAATAGGCATATTTTACATAAATGACAGGATTCAGTCTCTACCTCTCTTTCTCTTTGCTTTTACCCCTCTTTTTAATTTGTTAGTTCCTAATTTAAGGCTCTGTATAGAATAACTATTCAATAATTCTTTGAAAATAATCTTTGTAATTGAAATTCATACCACATTCAGAAGTACCATTAATCTATTTACAGGTGGGAAGCATGACCATCAGGTTTAATGAGTTGCCCTACGTCAGAAATTAAGTCTGTCTTTGAGATTTCAAGTGCATTACAATATTTTCACTGAGCCAAGTTTTTAATAGTGCTATCTGCTGAGAAACAGATGCACATCTGCAAACTCAAAGGTGTTTATTAATTTGTCTGCTTGCTTTCCTCTCCCTCGTAAGTAATGATATCAATCAGTAGTCACATTTATGAATATTCACTCATGCCCTCTATTTAATCACATGGAAGCCCTTTCTCAATTAAAAGCAAATGATCTACCATCTCTGTTTGTCTTATAGTGGGGGCCAGACTGCTTGCCAGGATTCCAGGGCCTTCAGTCTTGGACTTGGCAGGTCTGGTAAAGGTGAGGAGTGAGGAATGGAGGTGGACACAATGGGAGGGAAGAATGTTTACACAACTTCCCCGCAGAGTCCCTCTCTCCCAGGTGCAGAATCGCCATCAAAATCTGGGGAAACTAATCTGAAAAATCTGCATGTGCTGGGAGGAGTGTGTTCTCATGAGTGGATGTTGGTGCTTCTCAAGCAAAGGTTTCCTAAATCTGGCCACTGCAGAGTGTGAAGCTTGCCTGTTGACCCTCACTTACTCAACTGTATTATCAGGTCCTGACACACCAATTACAATAACACACAGTGGGTTTCGCCATGAAGGACTGTATCTAACACTGCTTCAGGTCCTCTGGGCCTCACCTGTTTCTTGGTCCAGCCACTGCAGACCCCAACTTCATTTTCACAGGTACAGTTCAGTAATGTTTGAGACTGGCCTTATTAAATGTCACTTGATTCCAATACAGCAATAAGCACTACCAACAAACAAATCTAGGAAAGCAATGGGATTATCCCTCCATTTCCTCACATTTAATCCTTTTCATACTATTTCCACTCCTTTTTAATTGAGAGGATCATAACAGAGCCTCACAAAAACCTGCTTCAGCACACCCCCAGGAAACACCAAAGGAAGGGGAAAGATCCTTAACCACTCGGGAGCCCCAGTGGAAACCCTCAAAAGGAACGGGGAGCTCAGTGTGGTTCTTCGGGAAGAACCCCCCAGTCCTTCCTATCCCTCCATCCCTCCTGCTGCCAACTCCCCCCCCCACCAGAGAACTAAGAGCCTTCCCAGACCTGCCTACACATCCAAGTGTAAATGAAGATGGTATCATTTGCTAGCTTACACAAATTCCCTAGACAATGGCATGAAATCATGAAAGGAGGATGCTCAAGATTACAGACTTATACAGAAAAGGGGGAAATAAGCATTCAAGGTGAACTTGACAACTTAAATAAAACAGAATTTTATAAATAGAATAGCGAGAACAAGGAAAATAAACTGGTCAGACATAAGACAGAAAACACTGACAAGGATAAATGTCATTAGTGATGCACTGTTACTTAAAAGCTAATATGACTCTGGTGATTTCACCTTCTAACAACTGCCTTGGTCCCTGTCCTCTTTCCCTCTTGGGATAGTTTGTAAAAATGCCACAAATTCTTCTTTAGCTGAAGCCACACCTTTGGATGACACACACCCACAAATGATTTGGGGCATCCAGTCCTTAGAAATATGACCCAGTTATGGCTGGAGAACCTCAGGCAGTCTCTGCTCTAAGGGATACAAGGAAACTCCTGGAGCAGAGCTGGACCCAGCCCATGGTGAAGCCAACCCCAAGCAACCACCAGCCAGAGACAGAACCACCCCAACCAATGGAGACTGGTGAGGAAGAAAAATAGACACTTGTTGCCATAAAGGCCTACGTAAGTCATGGGGTTTGGGAGGAACTGTTTTTCAACATTACTGTGGAAATGTTGATGGGGAAGAAGAAACTCACACCAAGCAGCTTCACCAGCCATGAAGGTCAGCAAGCCCATAAAGAGATGACCCCAAGAATAACATAGTAATGAAAAGCAGAAAAAATGGATCTGAATAAGAGACGCTGCCCACTGATACAAACTTTCTGTCAATGATAATCCATGCTAATCAGGGTGCAGGCAAGACTCCTTTTCCTGACACTGGCCAGTAGATTTTAGAACTTCCTGTGTGTGCAGCAGACTGTGCCAAGGGCAGATGAACGACCTGGAGCTTCATACCTGGTAAGGAGGTAAAATCCACACAGGGAAGCCCTTTTGAGACTCAGCGAGCAATCAGGTCATAAGACAGCAGGTATGCTGATTGTGCTTCAGTGCTAAATCAACACTTTTATTATCATCATTATTATGAAGGAGAAATATACATTTGAAAAATGCACCTATTGACAGGTCTAAAAATGTCCCTTGTATAGATTATATGCAAATACAAATCCAAGTGTGGATGAAATACTAACTACCTAGCAGATGAAAAGGTTCAGCTCAGTCCATCAGTGCTGTGAAAGGAGATATGGTCAAAGACATGGTGGGAAAAGGCTGGTGGAAAAGGGTGAATCAGGAGTCGGGACTAGTCATCCCCTAAAGTCAGCTTGCAGGGAAGGACACCTGGTGTGACACCACACCAACTAATACACCACCATGCAAAATTATTTCCAGTAAGTTCTGGAAAGCATTAAGAACTCAAAGAGAAAAGTCCAGAACAGTCTGGAACAGAAAAGAGTCCAGACTTTTCAAAGAGAAAGTCTGCAAGCACGCTTTTTCTGATGCCACGGCGACTTCAAATTTCAGAAAAACTCTCTCAAGTGCCATGTTTTCCATCTACATCCACTTTTAGGTATTAACATCACTGGACATATTTGACATGGAATTATTCCTGGAGTCATCCAGAAGTTAAGCAACAATGGACTGAAGATAACCCTTACCCCACCCCATGCCGACATAAGGAGATGTTCTCCTTGCTCCTGCCCAAAACCCAGCCCCTATTCCTCACCTCCCCACGAGATGCCTGACACCAGAATCAATAAATACACAACCATTAGACTAGACACACAACAGGGATGTCCCCTCTGGTCTTCCACTGATTTCCATCCATGTTCCTAGAAATCCAAGCTTCCCACATGACCAACACTTCTGACTGTCACTTCTATATGGCTCTGGGCATCACTTAATCTCACCCCAGCTTCCTAACTACAACCTGTCCATGCCCTAGATCCAATAAAGCTCACCAAATCCCCTCTCCTGCACCACATCTCTTCTGGCTCCACCTAAAACATGGAGTCCCTTGAGGGGACTGCTTCCCTGTAGACTGCCAGGTAAGTCTTTCATTATTCCTACACCACAACTGCCGGGCCTAAGAGGAGGTTGGCATCCTCCCTGCTCCACACTGCACTATCCAGACCATGGCAGTGCTTCCCCTCCCTCACACCAACGCTTCTTTGCTAGTCACACAACCAGTCTGCATGCCAACTAGCCCACCCACCCGAGCTGCACAGAGTCTTTTGCTCATCCCAGCATACTCTCAGAAGATTTCAGGGCCTGGCTCACTCTTTCTCTTGTAACTAGCACTGATTTCAGCATTTCCAAAGGTCATGCCTGACTTCCACACTGCAAGGAGGCTGTCCTCCACCCCCTGTCCCACCATGCAGGCATGCCCAAACCACAGCCTAGACCCAGGCACTGCTTTTCACCTCCCCACGTCTGGGGATCCTGTCACCTGCCATTTCACCTTGTCCCTGCCCACCCTTCTAGAAAGCTAATTCCAGCAACTCTTCAACCCTACCAGGTCCTTGAACCCAAAGACCCCACCATCTGGTCACTATTTATATAGGCTCAAGCCTTCCCTTCTTTTTTTCTCCTATTTGGTTTCCACAGCCCACCTTTTTAATCAGCCCTTGCACACTAACCCCCAATGCCCTCCCTTTCCCCTTTCTATATTCACTCAAGAGAACCCCAGTCTCAATTTCGGTCTTGAATCAATTCAATGTATTTATGTGCACACGGGCCATGTGCTAGACATAAAAAGGCATTTAATAATTGTTTGAAATATTGAATGCATATGTGAAAGAATAAACTTCATAAATATGTAACTTGTGATATATAATAAAAAGAAAATAAACACTTTAAATCCACCCACCCAACCAAGCATCCAAGCCAATCAGGCTTTTGTCCCACCATTCCAGCGACCCCCATCCACACTGTTCATCCAATTTACAGTCCTCTCCAGAGATACACATGTGCCTGTATGCCCAATCACAACCAGGATGGCCCAAGAGAAGGAAAAGGCCCCAGAGCCCTGGCATAATGATTCTGAAGCATACTGGGGGCTAAACTATATATATTCCTCCTTGCAAAAAGTGAACCAAACTCCTCTTTTAGCTTTGCTGATAGCTTTACAGCCTGTTGTATATACCAGTTAGAGTGCAAAATTTTAAATTCTTCCCTAAAAATATACACTTATCCAAAATGTTACCATGATTGATGATTTACTTCCACAGATATTAAATCCATAGATTTACTTCATAGATATTCTCCATTTAAACTGAAAAGTAACAGTGGCCTAGAGAGACACTGTCAGTTTCCCTCCAGCCCCCCACCCTATCCATTCCCACAGTCAGAACTTTCCTCTTCCTAACAGAGCCCCTACCTGCACAGGGCTCATCCTCCCCCCACAAAGACATGTCCTTTCTGGAGGCTGGCCCTAGGAGGGAAGACCTGATGCTGCTGAGCCAATTAAAGAGTCAACACACCCCTTGCCAGTGATAGGTTTAGGCTCAAGCCTGTGACCTGGCACTTCAATAAGAAATGGGAAGAATTCTGATGGAGATGTCTGGAAAAGATTCATTGTTTTTAAAGAGACACAAAGACGAAGAATTCTGCCGAATGAATTAGCTGTCTCAGGGCTCATCCTAGTTTGGGGCTGCTTTTATAGGAGAAAAAAAAATTCTTATCATTTGCATTTCGGTTTTCTGTTACCTGCATCCAAAAACATCCTTGTAAACACCGAAATAAAACCTGACAGCTGAACAGGAAACAATTATCAGTTATGACCGAAGAAGTTGTAAAAGATAGCCATCCTACGAAAATGGATTACTTTCCTATCTTTATATTTAGAAGGTAAACTAGATGTAGAAAATAAAATTCTTACAAGCCAGGAAGATATTAACCCTTTGTTATCCAGGACTGACAATCCACATGTAAAAGTAATTCTATATAAAGATGGAACCCAATTACCTAGTGCTAAAGTTTTAAAAAGTAGAGCTACCTTGTTTAAATATTTTGACATACATTTCTCAAATATAGGATCCTAACATTTTCTTTTTAACTAATAGGGAGTACCAATATAATACACAACATAAATATACACCAATGATATACAATGTTTAAGTCAAATGTGCTTCTTAGACATTTTAATATATCTATACCTTCAGTAGGATCAATGCAAAATTGCCTCTGCTTCTCTTGATCTGAATTGGGGCTAGCCTATATTACAGTCAAAACCACTCATCAGGCAGTCACTGATAGAAATAAAACAACAGATAAAGCAGGAGCTAGCTGGTAACCTCTACCTGCACCCAGCTCCAACAACTAAGGAAGTACAAAAGTGATGATGAGGGCAGAGAGAGCCATCTTACTTACGTCAAATAATTATTAATAATTATAGTAATGGCTTACAAAAGAGCTTTGATTATATTAACTTAATTAAAACTCTAGTAGCCATAGGAAGCAGGTACCATCCTTATGGTGAGTGGAAGGTCAGAGAGGTTAGGTTAGACTCGAACCCAAGCAGTCAGGCTCCCACACTGCTCTGCCATATCAATATTAATGGGAAGTAATTGAGGAGATACGGGGAAGTATAACTGGAAAATGATTTTTTTTAAAGATTTTATGGATTCATTTGAGAGAGAGAGAAAATATGAGAGAGACAGAGACAGAGAATAGGAGTGGGGGAGGGGAAGAAGGAGAGGGAGAGGGGAAGAAGACTCCCTGCTGAGCAGGGAGCCTGACACAGGGCTGAATCCCAGGACTCTGAGATCATGATCTGAGCTGAAGTCAGATGCTTAACCAACTGAGTCACCCAGGTGCCCCCAAAACATGATTTTTCTTAATCATAAAGATCTGGTAGAAGTCACAGAACTAAAGAGCTGCTAAATCTAAAAGTGGGCCGACCCAGAAGTTGGTTTATTTAGGACACCAAAGTCAGCTTGCACGTGGAATGACCTTCCTCCTGGACAGGTTACAAAGGTGCTCTTTCCCCGAAGTACCTCAGCAAAGGCTGAAATGGCCTTCCCCAAAGGATTCTCTTTACATCTGGAAATCCATCACAATGTCCCCCAACCCGCCAGCAACTACAAACACGGCCCACTGTATTCCTTACACAAAAAGCCAAAGGCCTCTGGTCACCAAGTAGCCTCTTCTCACTCCCAGGCCTCAATCTGCTAGCAGCATGGGAAAGGCAGAAACCCACAACCTGAGGAATGGGTGGCAGATCATTTGTTATAGGAGTCTAGCGGAACATAAGAAAGCCATTTAAGTATTATGTAAGTCTTCACTTACTGATGTGGAAAAATGGCCAAGAAATGTTAAGTCAAAAGTCTAGGGTTAGACTGTGCCTAATGACCATTCAGGTAAAACTGTGTTTCTGTGTGCTACGCACCCAAGACAGACATGGACAAACAGGGGGAGAGACAGAGAGAGAAGAGGACGCACATAAGCAAGGGCAAGCATAGAAAACATGCTTACCAAAACTGGAACAATGGACATTAGGAGACTGCAGAATTTGAAGAGCTTTCTCATACTTCAATTACTTTTTTGCTTATTTGTATCATTCCAATGTTTACAATGAGTACATTAAATTTCATAGCCAACAAAACTATGCACAACATAAAGCCTTGAAGGCTTTATGCTAAATAAAATAAGTCAGATAGAGAAAGACAAATATGTACTCAATGATCTCACCTGTACATGGAGTAGAAAGAAAGAAAGAAAGAAAGAAAGAAAGAAAGAAAGAAAGAAAGAAAGAAAGGAACTGATTGATGCATTGGAAGAAAAATCAGACTTGCTGTTACCAGAGAGAGGAAGTAGGGTGGGAGCGGGAACCAAAGGAAGGAAAAAAAAAAAAGAGCTGCTAGAGTGTTTTGGAGAGATCTTTTTTTCAGCCATTTTTCAAAGCCTAATTCATAACAAAGGAAAGAACAACTCAGCAAACACAACACCAAACTATAATGTTCTCCAAACCTGTCTTAGTCTTTAAAACTGAAGTACATTCGGGGCGTCTGGGTGGCTCAGTGGGTTAAGCCGCTGCTTCAGCTCAGGTCATGATCTCAGGGTCCTGGTATTGAGTCCCACATCGGGCTCTCTGCTCAGCGGAGAGCCTGCTTCCCTTCATCTCTCTCTGCCTGCCTCTCTTGTGATTTTTCTCTGTCAGATAAATAAATAAAATCTTTAAAAAAAAAAACAAACTGAAGTACATTCAAGACCCACACAATATATTAAATAGTATTTTCACCAACACCAAAATGCCCCCCAAAAAGTAAATAACTTAAATTTCTTCTGTCCAACACCGTAATAAAACTGTTATAACACATATGTTGTAGATAATACCTTGTAATGATCTGTTTGGTATCTTTAGGGAAAGCTGTGTTTCTCTAATTGTCATTTACCAAAAAGTGCAGAAAAATAACAGAGCCAGGCAGAAAGAAATGATCTCTGCCCAGCCACTCAATAACTTGTGCTGGCCCAGGGACAAGCACATGCGTGACACCCCTGAGTGGAAAAGATGATGACATTACCAATCTTGACAAGTTCATATACAAGACCTGGTGGCCTTAGCACACATTCAGTCATGTTTCTTCATTCTGTGTAAACCTGGCACCAACAAGCAACTTCCAGAACACAATCTCCATCCGGGATTCCATCAGCTAGCAACAACAGTTTATAAAAATCAGGTCTTTTCAGGTTATACTGAGCCAGAGATCAAGACCCCCTCAGGTCTTTCCATTAAGAAACACAATATAAACTACAAATGGGGCCCTAATTAAGCAGGTTCCTGAAATGAAGCCAACCATTGGCTTCTCGTAGCAATCATTTATATAGATAAATTAATATTACCCTGACCAATCAATATTTTCCTGTGCTCATTCTTTTATAGCAGCTGGAAGATCTATCTCCATTTTTTGTCAACATCAGGGGTATTTTTTTAAGAGGGAGAGAGGGAGAGAGAGAGAGAGAGAGAGAGAGTGCCAAGGAGAGGAGGGGAGCGGGAGCAGAACCAGAGGGAGAGGGTGAGAGAGAAGCTTTTGCAGGTTCCATACCCAGCATGGAGCCTGACACAGGGCTCAATCTCACAACCTTAAGATCATGACCTAAGCCAAAATCAAGAGTCAGATGCTTCACTGACTAAGCCACCCAGGCATGCCAGGGGTACTATCTAATATATCTGCTTCTTGCCTCTTATAGATATTTGGGGTAACATAGCAAGCCCACCTCCATACTGTTACAAGCATGGGCTGCTGTGTGGGCCCCATTACAAGGCCCATGGCAGTCTAACTTTCCTGTCCCATGGGCTGCAGCCAGCCCGTCTTCTCATCACTGCTCACTGTCACAGTAAGGACAGACACAGACCATGTGTGCCCACCTTCTGCAAAACTTCCTCCTCCTATGGATTCCATGGCTACTCACTTCTCTTTTCCAGCACCACTTTTTTCCCTTACCTCTTCCTTTTCTGTCTCCAGTCACTGCTCAGTATTGGGGCCAAGGATCAGACTTTTAAAAACCAAGTCAAAAGAAAAGAAAGGCGTTCTTTACAAAGAAAGATCCTGAAGGTCAACTCAGGTCACTCCCCTGCTCATCCTCCCCCTGGGGCTCCCCATCTCACCCTTCAAATAAATAAATAAATAAATAAATAAATAAACCCAAGTCCTCAGTGAGACCTACAAGCCCCACCTGGTCCTACCCTTTCCTCGCCCACCCCCAACTCTTCCAACTCTATTTAGACTTCCCTTAGATTATCAAGCGTATTGATGACTCAGTGGCTTTACATTTACAGTCCCCTCTGTTTGGAACACTACTCCCATAAATAATCCCAAACTGTTCCCTGCTCAATCCAGTTCTTGACACTAAACCCCTCTTCAGGGAGGCCTTCCCTGACCCTGCTATCTAGACCAGCATACACACTCCCCGACCAAGCTTCATTTTCCTATAATCACTACCCGAAATTATACACTTATTTGTTATTTGTTTATTATCCATCTTCCCTAATAGACTGGAAAATCTCATGACACTGGAGCTTCATTTGGCCCACAGCAAGCCCTCAGTATCTACGTGCAGAACAACTCCTAAAAAGTGTATAGTGTTTAACATAGAACTCAAAGAGTGGGAAATCCATTTATTAAAAGGGAAACCCTTACTTCCCTCCAATTAGATAAATCCTCCACTATAACTCCCACAGTTTTAAGTAAAACTTATAAAATGTCATGTAAGGTTTTTTCAATGACCTAGGATTATCAACACAAAAGTCAATGCTCTCTTGATATACATGGGCATGAGCAAAGATACGAACAGTACCGTTTTATGTGGGAATGTATCAGAATGCCTTTCCAGAACTACTTTCTCAGGAATATATGAGCCAGAATGAGATTCAGTCTCTAGGAACCGGGCAAATAATATGCAGGCCAGCTAACCAGAGTATACCATCTCCTACAGGAACAGGTCCATGACCCATGGAAAGCCAATCAGTGTGGTCTCAAGACCTGGAGCCCAGAGGGGCCACACTCTTCTCAAGGGTCACTAGCTTTCAGGGACCATCTCTCCTGTACCTGGCAGAGACAGCCTGACAATGAGGCAGAAGCACAGAAAAGAAACAAACACAGAGCCAAGAGTGGAAAGGAATAATTTTCACCAACAGGGAGGTCAAAAAAGAGAGTGAACGTGAGAATGGGTGGGTGTCCTGGACTCCACTTACATCCCTGTCAACAGTCATACATACTTCAAGCCAAATGTACCCCTGGAATAGTCGTGTGTATCACTAAATCCCCCCCCTTTGGAAGTTAGACTTTCTGCCACTTACAACCAAGAATCTTGACTCATACAAATAGGCAGCTAACCCTTGAACAATGCAGGGACTAGGGGTGTCTACTCCCTGCATTTAACTTTTGACTCCCCAAAATCTTAACTCATAACAGCCTATTGACCAGAAGCCTCACCAATAACATAAACAATTAACACATATTTTGTATACACATAATATGCACATGGTATGCTGTATTCTTACAATAAAGTAAGCTAGGGAAAAGAAAATGTTATTAAGAAAATCATGAGGAAGATAAAATACATTTACATTCCTGTAGTGTTATTATTAAAAAAAAAAAATCACATAAAAGTGAACCCATGCAGTTGAAACCCGTTGTTCAAGGGTCAACTGTACTATCACTTGGGTGGATTTTAAATGATTTTAAAAAGAAAAAAAGATTTTAAAAAGAAAAAAAAAAAATCCCCCAACTGGTTAAACACACACACAAGTAGTTTCCAGGGCTGGAGGGAGGAAAGAACAAGAGACTGCTTCATGGGTACAGGGTTTTCTGTTGGAGTGATGAAAATGTTCTGCAACTAGATAGAGGTGTGATGATTGCACAGTACTGTAAATGTTCTAAAGCCAGTGAATCATTCACTTTAAAATGATTAATTTTATATTATGTGAAATTTACCTCAACAAACAAAATTTTAAATGTGAAAACAATGCTGCAATGCATTTTTTAATCGCCTTTAAGTATACCTATCATCATTTCCTAGAAAAGGAAATTAAGCCAAATGATATGTACATTTTTAGCATATTAGCACATACTAACAAATTACTTTCCAGAGAGATCATACGAAATTAGAATTCTATCAAAGGTATATTGGAAAGAAAACACAGATAACCAGGATGAATCATGAAGGAAAAAACATACACCAGGCACCTTGGTGGTTCAGTGGGTTAAGCCTCTGCTTAGGACATGACCCCAGGGACCGGGATCAAGCTGTGCATCTGGCTTTCTGCTCAGCAGGGAGACTACTCCCCCCACCTCTCAGCTTGCCTCTCTGCCTACTTGTGATCTCTCTTTCTCTCTCTCTCTCTCTCTGTCAAATAAATAAAAAGTCTTAAGGGGTGCCTGGGTGGCTCAGTGGGTTAAAACATCTGCCTTCAGCTCAGGTCATGATCCCAGGGTCCTGGGATCTAGCCCCACATCAGGTTCTCTGCTCAGCAGGAAGCCTGCTTCCCTTCCTCTCTCTCTCTCTGCCTGCCTCTCTGCCTATTTGTGATCTCTGTCTGTCAAATAAATAAATCTTTAAAAAAATAAGTCTTAACACACACACCAGCAACTTTGCTAAAATAATAGGTAAATACATTCTAATTTGTAAGTTTATATATCCTAGAGAACTGAAGTGACATTTAAAACACTGGTTCTTGTCATTTCTTCACTTGTGACATATATATGTATAATTTAAACATTTGTTCTAATTTTTCCTGTTAATATAGAGGCGCTCTCTATGTACTGAGGATATAACTATATCCTGTTCTATAAATTTCAAATATTTTTCCAGTTCATTATTTACTTTTCACTTCAGTTAAAATGATGTGTCTGCTTGTGTACATATTTATTTTAGGCGCAGAAAGAGAGGATCAGAACCATTATCTCCAAAATAAACAGGTACAATATGACACACACGCAAACACACACACACACAAGATATTATTTTACTTCTACCCCAAAGTTCATCATAAGCTCTACTACAGCAAGCCTAAATAAACCAAACACATCCTTCTCTTATCAGACATAAAATTCATGGAAAATAGAGGTTTACACTGTTTGTCTGAGAAATATGACCGCATAGAAATAAAACACGTTAATCCCTTTCAGAAGTTGTAAAGAAGCAACATATGTCACCTGTTCTCCTCTCTTCCATGCTGTCTTAAAAATACTATCAAAGATCTCATTAAAAGAGTTTTCCCCAGTTAGAACCAGACCTTTTGGAGGGACAGTGACTCCGTTTCGGTTGCTGTATATTTAAAATTTTACAATAGTGTCTCTGCAATTTGGTTTCCATGAAAGAAGCCTCACCCAAGCCTATCCTTCCCAACAGCCCTCTGGTCAGGCTGTCCCTCTCCTCCCACCTCTTTGCCTAATCTCTTCTCCTTTTCGTCCACACTTCATCCTCTCTTACAGCTCTTCTCTTTGGGGTCAGAGGGGTGGGTGTGATAATGAGTGCATGTACACAAGGGAGAAGGTCAAGGGACTCTTTCAGGAGACCTTAATTCTTGGTCTCAAAACACTACTTTAATGATGGGAAACATTGGCTTGTGAAAACAATCATTGGGGCAGGAAGGCTTTTAGAAATTTTTCAAAATATCAGGTAGCTGTTAGTCTCCCAGAGACGTACACCTGCCTATTTGGAAATCACATTTTGGGGTTTAATTTTTAAATAGTTGTTAATTCTAGACTTGGATTGCAAGCTCTGGCAACGCCAACACTGGGTATAGCACCTGGAACATATTCTGTCGGAATAAAAAATAGTTGCTAAACGAACAACAGGACCATGGAGCCAGCCGCCTCGATTCAAACCCTGCCTCTGTCACTTACCAGCTATGTCACCCTGGACAAGACTCTTAACCTCTCTGGATCTCATCCGTAAAATGAGGAGAATATTACCTACCCCATTTGGAGGACTGCCTGAGTTAATTCACGTAAAAGTATTTCTGGCAGTGCTGGGCACACGGAAAGTGCTGATTAAATGCTAATTATTACGATTACAAATAAAGAAGTCTGTTACCAAACGAATCAAGGTGAAGAAGCAGCTCTTCAAGTTCTCAGTGTATTTATCATCCAGGAGGAGAGATCCAGCAGATACAAAGCCAAAGGCCGTAAATGCCAAACACAAAGTTCAAAATGCCATGGGAATTCTGAGGAAATATCATCGCAGGGCAGAGGGATAAAGAAAGTTTATGTGGAAAATGTAGTGTCCTCATGCTGTCTCCTGAAAGGGTTTTCGATGGTAGGATGGACAACACCTCTGGGGAAAGGGATGGCGTGTCAGTTTGGGCTCCCTGAGAGGGGGCCCCAAGACATCATTACATGTGTAGGAGATTTATTGGGGGAACTGGCTGTGAAGGGGAAAAGGGAGAGACCTGAGAAGGCATGGGGAGGCTGAACCACAATGCAGGTCTGACCCCCTGTGAAGGAGACAGGGAAGGAGACAGGAGGGCGGGAAGGAAGGATCTCAGACTCCCAACTCAGTCCTAAGAGGGTCTTGACCAACACATTGGGAGTCCTCAAGCCAGAGTCGCCCTTCAGAGGCATCTGGATCTTGCATGAGTGGACCACAGTAGTATCCTCACTTGCTCAGTAACTGCAAATAGCCCAAGAGAAGCTCAGCTTTGGCTAAGAAGCGGTGGTGAATCCAGAGGGCAGAAGCTGGAGCCATCAGTCAGTCATGATCCCCACAGCAGAAGCCCGAGTGACACATGCTCATGGTCCCACGGTGGGGCACAGGCAGTGTCACTAGTACCTATTTGTCCTTGAAACCCTGGTTGACGTTCAGTGAATATGTGCCATCACTTAAAATCAAACGCAAGACGGTATCATAGGGCTCCTTATCTTTTTTAGGCTAAAGCACAGTAGCAATAGTGAAATGAAATATTTACTGTCACAAATTACAACTACTTTTAAAATACCTTTCAGATGTGGGTTCAGTTTCTAAAACAATACAAAAGACATAAAAATGGTTATGAAATCTCTCTTTCATAAAAATCACAGTTAAAAACTTGAAATGGACATTCAGATCTAAGTCAGAAACAAAGTCTGACTAAGAATCTAAAAGTCAGTCCTTTCTGAACTGCGAGCTTCAGGCAGCATATTGATCCAATGAGAATATAAGAAAACACTGCCAAAGGGCAAGGTGCCGCACAAATATGTATAATCCCAAGACATCTTAGGTGAGGTGAAGTGGCATTCAAGGCAAAAATGGAGAAGATCAAAAATACCCTTAACAACTAGAGCCACACCCAGCAGGACAGATGGTCCCACAGAGGAGAGGCATGAAGGAAAGAAGACCACTGAGAACACAGCACTTCCCTGGGCCCACCCACTGCACTCCGGGACAAATAGTCACTGAGTGGAAGGCCAAACAATATGTACACTCCCTAACTGTCCTTGTTTTACATATATATATACATTTCCTGGCTTCAGGCCAATTACTGAATGCATAAGTTAAATGCATTTATGAGAGTGTTCCCCCAAAGAACAACACTAATCAGTAACAGGTCTTACTGATTACAGTATTTCCTTTGTTTTAAGGCATGGGAGAGGGAACAGGACACCCTCAGTTCCTATTACTACACGGGCAAGAAAAGTGGCTCAGTTGCCAGGTCTACCTCTTACCTTCACAGAGAAAACACAAGCCATGACAAGAGAGTTCCCTCCACATCTAGGACCCCATTCTTAGTTCCTCCAAGTGGCCTTAGACAAAGTGATGTCCCTCTTGTCAAGCCTGATCTCTTGCCCCACACCCTTCACCCCACAGAAGGCCCCACCTTTCTCCATTTGTATTCCCCTTCTCTGCACTGCTTCTTCAATTTTGCTCTTTCATTAGTTCCTTCTTCTACATATACACACAAGCTCAATTGGCTCAGCTCTTAAAAAATAGAAAAAGCATATCCACATATACCCACCCAACTGCCCATCCTTGACCTGGGATTTCCTCCCTCTCTTTCTGGCATATCAATCTGTATTCTTTCCATTTCAAGACCCAGAACTATGACTCAAGCTAGCTGAAGCAAAAACAGAGTGTTACTGGCACCTGCAACCAAGAAACCCAAAGTTGGAGATGGCACAGACACAGCCGGACCTCTCGGCTCACAAAGGGTCCGCTGCACTCCTCTCACCTTCCATCTCTCTGCCCCGCTTCCCTCTCATTATGGATTCCATCTGAGGTAGGTTCCCTCCACGCTGGGGAAAGATGAACGCTGGCAGCCCATGCTACACCCTCAGGGTTTGCAATCCAGAACGTGGGAGCTCACACTCCCCTGGCACTCATGTTTCAAATCTCAGAAAGTCTGAGACTCTTGGGCCAATCATCAAGGGGGCAAAACCGGATCTGGCCCCTGACCTCTACTTAGGTCTTCCTGGTTCCCAACAACTACCACACCACAGGATAAAAGCCACTGGACACTTAACTCCATGGTGGCCACACCATTACCTTCACACAAGTTCCTCTCTCTGCAAACCCCTCATCCCCAATCTGTACCCTGGGGAAACCCCATATTCATCACTCCAAATCCACCTCAGACCGCATCTCCCTCAGGAAGCACTGGCAACCTCTCCAAGAGGCATAGGTTCTGGGATTCTGCCCTATTAATATCTGAATACACAGCACCCCCGAGAAGACAGACAGACAGACATAGACTCACACACACACACACACTCACTCATACATTGTTGAGAAAATGTGTATGGAACTGAAATTTCTTTTAAATCTGAAGACAGCATAGTTGTCTACTACTTTTATATAGTATTAATTTTACAGTACAATAACACATTCCTTCTTTAAAAAATTTTAAAATTTAAATGGAATCAATTTGCCATTTTGAAAGATAATTTTTTAAAAATAAACAATTCTCTACAGTTTTATCTGTAGAAAGGTCAGTATTCTAAACAGCCAGTAAAAGGATCCATGCCCAATTACAAGTAAAACACAAACAAAATCAGGGGAGCCTGGGTGGCTCAGTGGGTTAAAGCCTCTGCCTTCAGCTCCGGTCATGAACTCAGAGTTTTGGGATTGAACCCACATCTGGCTCTCTGCTCAGCAGGGAGCCTGCTTCTCTTCCTCTCTCTCTGCCTGCCTCTCTGCCTACTAGTGATCTCTGTCTGCCAAATGAACAAATACAATCTTTAAACACACACACACACACACACACACACACAAAATCAAAATACAAGTTAAAAAAAAGGCTTACATCAGCCGCTGCCTTCGGCTCAGGTCGTGATCTCAGGGTTCTGGGATCGAGTCCCACATCGGGCTCTCTGCTCAGCAGTGAGCCTGCTTCCCTCTCTCTCTCTCTGCCTGCCTCTCTGCCTACTTGTGATCTCTCTCTGTCAAATAAATAAATAAAATCTTTAAAAAAAAAAAAAAGGCTTACATCAAAATATTCTGGACCTATCAATTAACTCTTTTCTCAGAATAAAAGGAGGAAGTCAGCCTTTTTCAGTTGTCCCAAACTACACATCTGAGCTCCATTGGACTTTTATCCTCAGTTCACACTTCCCTCATCAGAAGTCCAGACATCCCTGAGCCCGAGAGGCAGGGAGTAGTGTATTTCTGATACATACATCTGTGTCCAAAGTTCACCTCACGTTCCTGAGGTTACAAATATAAAATGTTAGTAACTGATGAAAAATTACGAAAGTGAGCATTATGACAAGGTGACTTTGCTTCAAACAAGGCTAAATGAGAGAGACAAAACAAAGATGTCCTGAAGAGCCTGAAATTACACCTCAGACTTTGCTCTAGTTGTAGAGTGTCCTTTGGCACTAACAGCCATGAGAATATTTTACCACCTGCTCAGCCTGCCCAAGGCCCAGAGAGGCCAATGAACAGGAAAACACAAAGGGAGTCTTTTTATCTTCTGCCATCCTGAAATCAAGTATAGCATCAAGTCTCCCTAGAAGAATCTAGTAAAATAGGCTAGGAAGAGAACAGCACAAGTCCAAGCGATATTTTTGGGAGACATGCAAAAACCCTAGGGCTTTTGTTTCTACATTAATATCCAGTGTGGTGGGTAAATATATTTTCTGATATATAAATATGCTTTTGGGTCAGATAACCAGCAGAGGTACAGCACGGCCTTTAGAATCAGGAATTCCAGCTCTGCCGCTAACCGACTGGGTGCTGACAGACAAGCAGTTAAGCTCATGAGCCTCAGTTTCTGCACCCTCTCAGTGGAGGGTAGGAACACTGTCTGCATCAGAGGTTGCGAGAAGATGTGATCGAACCAGGATGAAAATAAACAACCATACCATAGCTTTCTACCCTACTATTATGGTCCAGACCCCCCGTCCAACAACCTCCTAGACATCTCCACTTGGATCTTGCCCTTTTCGCAAAATCAGTGCCCCTAACACTAAATTTGTCTTTCCTTATCATTAGCCAGGATCTCCTCCTAACTCCTCTGGCCCTCCTCCTGGCACTCCCATTCTCCAAGATGCCTACCTCAAATGATCAAATTACACCAATGTGTCTATTGCTAGTCGGACTACAGTGCACATGGTAGTCTCAATCCTTGCTGCTAGCAGGCTCACTGGGAGCAACATTTAGGAAATGAGAGCAGTCAACTGAGTCATAAACATGTTCAAATCCAGCAGTTTGACTTCAGTGGAATCTGTCCTAAGGAAATGACACAAATTAGAGAAAAAGCTGTTTCCCAAGATGCTTAGAGCAGTATTACCAAGATCAGAGAAAAAAAGAAAGAAAGAGAGAAAGGAAGGAAACAATTCAGCCATCCAGGAAATGGTAAGCTAACTTACAGCACACAGTTTCAACAAATGTTTGTAGTTAATAAAAATGAGAGGAAAATGCGACTCATAAAATAACTTTAAATGGCAACATTTAAAATTGTAAGTGAGGGGCTCCTGGATGGCTCAGCGGGTTAAAGCCTCTTCCTTCAGTTCAGGTCATGATCCCAGGGTCCTGAGATCCAGCCCTGCATTGGGCTCTCTGCTGGGCGGGGAGCCTGCCTCCCCCTCTCTCTCTGCCTGCCTCTCTGCCTACTTGTGATCTCTCTGTCTGCCTCTCTGCCTACTTGTGATCCAGAGAGATCACAAGTAGGCAGAGAGGCAGACAGAGAGAGGAAGGGATGCAAGCTCCCCGCTGAGCAGAGAGCCCAATACAGGGCTCGATCCCAGGACCTGAGATCATGATCTGAGCCGAAGGCAGCGGCGGCCCAATCCACTGAGTCACCCAGGCGCCCCAATAAATAAAATCTCTTCAAAAAATTGTAAGTGAATTTGTCCCTACCTAAAGTAACAAATGCTTAAAAGGAAATAGACTAAAATGGTCCACTTTACTCCATCAATATGTAGAGAGCATTTGTGAGAGACTCCTCTCCACTCTGGTTCCAAATATTGGGACCAAGCCCTGATGTCACTCAATTTGCCTTGACTGAGGCCCCTTCTCCCAGATCTCTTCTGCTTCAGACTGATCACTCCTCGCCTAGCTTCAATAAACTTGTTTCATTACTTCACTGAGACAATCACTAGTTCCCACTGCCTTGGCCCTTTGAAATCCCACCCTCCTCTCCGTTCCCGGAGTATCTTATTTCAGACCCTTGTCATTTGTCTCTTCTTTCTCTGCCAGCAGTGTCACCCATCCCATCACCACCTACCCCCAATCCATTTTCCTGGCCCTGCTGACAGCCAGGCAGCTTGCAAATCTTATCATTTGACCTGCTAAGAGTTCTTCAAGAGGGCCCTCTCACCTGCAAAGTAAGATAGGAGCTTCCAACTCAGACAAACAGGACCTTTTGTGATCTGGCCCCCAAACTGCCTCAGCTTCTGCCAGTCAGGCTGCCACTCCTCTCCCCCTAGCAAGATCCCCCAGTCCAACTCACTGTCCTGTCCCTACCCCTGGCCTACATAGCACTCCAGTCACACATCTGACACTGTGAACACCCTCAGGGCAAGAACTCTACCACTCTTTCTCATGACCAATGTTACCCTGGGACTCCCCTACTGGACAGGAGGAAGGAGCAGGCTGGTGTACCTCACCTTTCTATACCATTGCCATGTGTATTTCCACGACCAGCTTCCATCTCCCCTTGCTTGGAACTGCCTTCCTGCTGCACTTCCCAAATGCTAACCTTGCTCTGTCCCGTATGCAGCCACTAGCCACATAAAGCTACTGAGCCCTTAAAATGCAGCTAGTGTAAAATGAGACGTGCTAGAAGTGTCCAACACACACTGGATTTCAAAGACTTGATATGAAAAACAGAACGCAAAAAATAGTAATATTTTATATTGGTTACCTGTTGATATAATACAGACTAGAGCTGTGGGATTCAATAAAATGCATTATTAAAATTAATGTCACCTCTTTCTTCTTACTTTCTTAAATGTGGCTACTAAAAAATTTGAAGTTACACATGTGGCTCAGTAGTCTAGCCACCCTTCAGGGATCAGCATGAGGAAAACCTTCCTCAAAAGGCCCTTCTGTTTGTGCTACCCTTCATGATCTTTTCTGACCCTTTGGAATCCTAAAATGGAGTCCAACATAGAAGCCACTATCTAATTACATACCATACTATATGCTTCATAGTACATCATTCTTCTTGCTACATCAATACCATTTATAGATGGGGATTTGTAGTAGGGACTCAACCTTTAATTAAACATGACATCTTTGCTGGAATAAGACAGCAACACACAGAATTTTTTTGGTTTCTGTTTTGTTTGTTGACTCATTTACTCTCCCATTGATGATTTCAACAATGCAGGGAGAACTGGAAGTCAGGGGACCTAATGGCTCTTTGGTCTACCTGTAACTAACGCAACGCATATAGGCCATGTGCATATAGATCCATGGCTTGGCCCCTTGTAAGGTCTATCTGGTCCTCAGTCTCCACCCTTGTAAAATAAGGTTAATGATATCTGGCCAATACACAGTCAGATTAAAGTAGCTAAACAAGTTCTAACCGGAATGAGAACTACTCTACTTTCCACAGTTCGTTGGGTGTCTCGCAGTTGTGTTGTCTTTAACACAGACTAATTTTTTAGAAAGAGAGAACAACTTTACAGCAACTATCCAAATACCAAGGGTGGTGTGGGAAAGTACCTATCAAAGTACTTTTCCTAGTCTGTTCATGATGGAGGGCCAGTAATAGGAGAGGAAACTATTACATGCCTGCTGCAAGCTGAAGTCATTTATACCTTATACTCACAACAAATTTTACAAAGTAGACACGACCATATCCATCTGACAGAGTAAAGAAACTGAGGTTCAAAGACAGGCTAAGCAACCAGCCAAAGTGATGTTGCCAACGACTGGAAATCCAGGTCAGTGGTATCATCTTTGTAAAAAAGAACATCTTTATTACTGCTTGAAGACAAAATATGTGAAAATCAAGAGTATTACAAGAAATATGCAAATACAAATACAACAATAATGTCCATTCATTTCCTTCAAATAGTTTTCTTGCTCTTGGCTAATTCTTGTCTTTCAGGTCAAGAGGCCTTTTTTTTGTTTGTTTGTTTTAAGTAGCATCATGAACTCAATGAAATGAAAAAAGAAAGTTCCTCAAAATAAAATACTGCACCTTAAAGTGAAACCACAATTACACAGAATTGAAAATGAACTACTTTCTCAGAATGGTAACAATGTACTATGCATCTCTAAGAAACCAAACTCATCTAGGTTTAATTGATTCCGGCTTTACAAAATGGGGCCAACATATTCCTGCAGACTTGGACAGAACAAAAGTTCAAATTCCCTACCACAGAAACAGTCCCCAGAGTATCAAATCTGTTCCTTTATCAAGTGTCCCTGCAGTACCATTTATCGTCACTAGAAGAACTCTGCACAAGGCAACCTGTGTGAGCATGAGATTTTACTACAGGGAGGAGACAGGTCAGTTTACCAAGGACACCACACTTCACTTTCACAACTCTTGAAAACTAATCTCTCCTAACAGTAAGTAATTAATTTACATTCATTCCAAACTGAACGAGATAGTGTAAACCTCAAGGAATCCGAGATTGTAAATAACCTCACTTGGGAACCAGGGGTGTGTGTGTGTATGTGTGTGTGTGTGTGTGTTTCCTCAGAGGTACTTCACAGGGTATAAATAGAAATAATTAGCAACTTTTAATCTCATTAACAAGATCTTTATTTAAAATTCTCACATATAAAATGAATTATTTTATGTCCTATTTCCTCAAGTGTGTTTTCTACCTCATTTTACGAATAAAAAAGACATCCAGAGGAAACAGGGTGTCCTTTACTCAGCCTCCAGAAACACTAGGGACAGCACAGGTAGCACAGGTGTTTGGTCCTAAACCAAAGTTAAGACTAAGTAGGGAAGAAAATGGAAAACAGAACACAGCCTAGCAAAGCAGCCAGAGATCACATGCAGCAGGGGACAGGAAGCCTTGGGGACACTTCACAGCCACCAGGATGAGCTTCATCCCAGGTCCCCGCAGGCCCCCTGGGCTCCACAGAACCTCCAGCCAGCAGTCCCTAAAAACCAAAGGCGGCAAAGAACTATCACTGTCATCCTGGCAAGAAAGCAGCAGCAGCCTCCCTGAACCCAGGAAAGCCACCCCTCCCTCCACAAACAGGAGGAGCCCCCTTCACACCAACCACACAAGGAAGCCCAAGCGGCGAGACCCAAAATTAAAATAAAAATGAGGAGCGCGGGAAGATAGATGACAGCTCAATTAAATTTACACTGGGAGCGCTGGGAGGCTCCGTCTCTCTGAAGACTCCGACTCTAAAGTAAAAATAAAATTTAAGGGGAGGGAGCCCACTGAACTGAGAGGACAGTTCAGTTAAGTCTGGGCTGGGAACGCTACTTCGGGTGTCACAGTCAGAAATAAAAATTAAAAAGCGAGAGGGGGAGGTGTCAGTTTATGTTGTGTGTGAGTGTGTGCGTGTGTGTGTGCGTGTGTGTGTGCGTGTGCGCGCGCGTGTCTCTGTGTAGCACCTGGAGTGCAGGATTTGCCAGGGAGGGGAAAGTGGCGGCTCCGCCGGCCTTGAGGAGACCGGGCTCAAATCCGGGGTGAGTTTACGCTCTGGGCGGCAGGGCAGAGTCCGAGGTCCAGACTGCCCGCTGTCGGGAACAGTGCTGGGCCCCGGAAAGGAAGATCTCACAGCACCCCCCCCCCCCACCCCATGCGATGGGCATCCCAGCCCCCACCCTCCCCCGGCCCACGTCAGGGCAGAAACCCCCGAACCCGGGGTCCCAGAGCGGGCCTCACCCAGCAGCGCCCGCAGGTGCTTCAAGCGCGTCAGCCCGTCCTTCTCGGGGTCCAGCACCTTCTGAGTGGACTTCTTCGCAACTCCGTGGCTCCTTCCAAAGAACATTCCGCCGCTACGGGAAACCGCCAGCTGCCGGGGCAGGGGCGCCTGCGCCCTGCCAATAACCACATAGGATCCGGGTCCCCTGTCGCGCGGACCCCTCGCCAACCGCCGGCGGTCGACCGCGGCCTTTGCCTGCGCCGCAGCCGCCGCAGCCGCCGCAGCCGCCTCAGCCGCCTCAGCGGTGGCTCCAGGGAGGAGAGGCGGGCGGGTACTGCGAAAGTTGGCGCAAAAAAGCTGTGTCCGCGCGGAATCGTCGCCGCCGCACTGCGGGAGATGGGAGTCAGCCCTTCGGACGCCGCGCGAGCGCAGCCCACACGAACCTGCCAACGGAGGGCGCTAGTTCGCGAGTTGGCTCTGAGCTCCTTCTTGCTCCTCCCCCCGCTGTGGGCGGCAAGGCCTCTCGGGAAATGTAGTTTTTCAGGAGGCGAGGTGCGGGGTCTTTCCAGAGTCCCCAAGCTGCTGGACAGCATCCGCCTGCCCCCTCCAGGAAGAGGCCCAGAGCTCCCAATGCTTCACTCCTTGCTCTGGACCACCAGCCCATTTTCCTCTAGTGCAACGTGAACCACAAGAACATCTCAGTAAGAAAAAGTCAAGGCTTTAAAATGCAAACTATTTTTCCTTTGACTTCTAGATTCACACAAAGGAGGGAGTCCGAGTCCCTTTGACCAAACTAAAATGAAGCTCCAGCTTCACATGAACATCAGTGGCTTTGGCAGCGGGAAGATCATCCTTAGACTCTGCGTGAGGAGTCCAGCGGGTACTCTTGGTTCCTGGGATCCAGCTTCACTGGGGTATGAGGTAGCCTTGCTCAGAGGACTCCTCGGACTCTTGTCTCTTGCTTTGTAGGAAGCGCACCCACCTTCGCTGTGTTGTGCAAGGTCCCACAGCAATCCAGTAGCAGAACCAGAAATAGAACTTGAGGGACCTGACTCTCAGGCTGGTATGCTTTTGCAGATTAGGTGCCTGAAACCTGGAGCAAGACTTTGAAATGGAAAATGGCCTGGAGATTTCTTACAAGAGATCTGTAGGAATATTTACTGGCCTCTCGATTCTCTGGATTCTCTGACGCTCCAAATATGGACATTTGAGCGAGTACTTAAGCTGGCTCTTTAAAATCATGGGCTTTCCGTCCACTTGGAGCACCATTTTTCTCACTCAAGGGAACCTGTAACTTGGGAGGAAACCCAAGAGATGTGACATAACTTTGTATTCTCATAACTAGCATAATATTTGACCTCCAGAAGCACTCGCTAAAAGTTTATTACAGAAAATGGAATAAGAGCTATTTCTATCTATGCTATTTTGACAACTCTAAAAACAGAAAGGCTCTAACAACTAGAAGAAATGTGTTTGCATGCCTGGATGATAGAAATGTCCACATCCGACCTGAGGAACATGGAATTGTGACTATTTCTTAGAAAAATGATTTTTATAGATGTAATTAAGGATCTCGAGGTAAATCATCTTTGATGATCTGGGTGGTCCCTAAATCTAATGACTGTCTTCTATTTATAAGAGACAGAAGAGGAGAAGACACAAAGAAGGCCATGTAAAAACAGAGGCAGAGATTGGAGTCATGTAGCCATAAGCCAAGTGATCCCTGGAGCCACCAGAAGCTAGAAGAAACAAGGGAGGATTCTGTCAGGGAGTTGTCCAGAGGGAGCACCAACACCTTGATTTTAGACTTACAAACTTAAGAAATCAGAAAATAAATGTCTGTTATTTTAAGCCACCTCGTTTGTGGTACTTTGTTGTAGCAGCCCTGGAAAATGAATACCACCAGATGCTGGAGACAACCCAGTGTGACTGTCTAGCAAGATCAGAATGACTGATATGGATTATAAGACTTTGAATAAACAAACATTCAGGAACCCATAATGATACTCAAAAGAATGCTTTGTGATGTCCTAGGTGGGTGTTTCCAGTAGAAAACATAGCATGTACCTTTGATGATTTGGGGCAGAGTTGGGTTTTTGTTTGTTTGCTTTTTTTTTTTTTTTGTTTTTAGCTTATTTATTTGAAAGAGAGAGTGAGAGCAGGGGGAGAGGATGGGTGGAGGGAGAGGGGTAGGGACAGAGGGAGAAGGAGAATCAGTCTCCCTACTGAGCAGGGAGCCCCATCTTGTCTCTAGGCCAATTATCATCCAAGGACCCTGGGATCAGGACTTGAGCTGAAGGCACATGCTTAATGGGCTGAGTCACCCAGGCCCCCCTGGGTGGGCACTTTTTAAAAAGAAGATAATGTGAGAGCCCCAGGTGTTTAAGACCCTTTCTCAGTAACAAATGGGGAACCTGATATGAACTGGGTATGTGTTTCAAGATTCTAACCAGGGAAGAGTGCAGGGCTTTAGAGCTTTATAATTCCATCCATAGGTCACATACCAGAAAGGATCATGTTTTCCTGATGACAGAAAATTGAATTCACGTGTTCCAGAAGACAGAGCCCAAGAAACCAGGACTGAGTGCGGGAAATGAGAGACCAAAAGGTCCCAAAGAATGAGAGAAACACTTAGCAACTCTTGATGTTGTCTGCAGGAGAATTTCAGATTTTTGTTTTGTTTTGTGTAAATTGTATCCAATTTACACAAATTGGATACAATTTACACAAAATCAAACCAAACATATTTACTGAACAAGTCATACCATTAAACTGTGATGACCACATAGTTTTCTACTTCCCATTCTTTTCTATTTTGCAGAAAATTTTTGTATCGAGGGCCATGTGAAAACTGCAACTCCTGCCATTATTGATGTTAAATACTTATCAAACGATTCTACCATTCCTCATTCTTGGGCTTATACCCAGCACAGGCTCAGGGTCAGCAGTCAATCACTATTTGTGGAATAAACAAAATCATTTGTTCATTAATATCTCCATGAGCATTTTTCAGGAATGTTGTTTAGTACAATGTTTTCAATTTAACTAATGTGTTATGAATCCAAATGTTAAAATTCTACCCTTCTTCCCTCAAAATCTTTCTAAAATATAAAGAGACCTCCCTGTCTTCTTAAAGAGCTTATTCACTGTTTATGAAATCATAATCTGCCCCACCTATCCACTGTGATTCCCTTCAACTCCTCTTACATGGGTGTTGCTACCAGACACAAAGGAGAATGCCTGGTAGATCTTCCCCCATCTAATTTTAACCATTTCTTGCCCCCAAATTCTGTCTCTGCTATCAGAGATCATTTGTTTACCTTTTGAACATCCATACTGGAATGTTTCTGTATGTTTAGAACTGCCAATTCTTAGTTTCCAGATAGTCTAAAAGTTAAGGTATTTTACTTTCTAATTGTCACTCATCAGAGTTTTTCAGTTCAGAAGGATTTGGGGTTTCTTCAGGTTGACTAAATTATCTTGTGCCTGCACATCAGTCCTAGTTCTCATGATTATTCTATTAATTTTAATATGTGCAAAAATTCAACTTTTGATGCAAATTTTCCTATCAGATAAGCTCATTGTGCCTATCCTCAGAAGTAAGATCTTTTTGTATGCTAGACACACTGTGGATCTTCACTTGGATATTGCCATAGAGAGCCAGCCCCAGTGAACTTCTGTGACATAGTCTATTTTTATTGATCTTTGCATACTTATTTTCTTAAAAAAAGACAGCTATGATCTAAAAAATTAAATTTTTATATCAACTCTTACCGTAAAATTTTGAATTCACTCAATATGTATGCTGTGCTCCTGAGAATCTGCATCTATCTAAAATTCATAAGAAAAAAAGGATGCCCCTCCCTAAGGATGAAATGCCAAACTCAACATCTAAGAAACAAGAAACCCAATGTCCTCATTTTCCAGATGCTATATTACTGTAGACACCAAAAACATATTTTTCTCCTCCAGAAAGATTTCCTAATAGTCTTTTCTTTCCAAATATCTGTTAAGTGAGGAGATTTAATATGTTAAACTTGATTATAAATCATTTTATATGAGAATTTCACTTTAGGACAGACTTGAAAAAGTTTTCAAAAATATACTAGCCATTTTGATATGTCTGATGGATGCTTGATAACAAAGAAATGCTTTAAGGGGAAAAAACCTAATCATTTTTCTAAATTTACTCAAGCAGATGTCTTTGCAGCTGTGCATTTCAATCACAATGTCATCTGCTTTGGATATATTTCCTTTTTCTTTCTTTTTTTCTTTTCTTTTTTTTAACATCAGAACAGTATTAACATTTCAGTGGCGAATCCTGGTAACACATCAACATTAGAAAAATGAAGGCCATAAGTAAGTATCATAGGACCTTTTATAAATTCAAAAAATTATCTTTGAATGATAACGTTGGAGAAATCAAGAATCATGGAAACTCTCTAGATAGTAAATACAACTTGCATAGAAGGACGATGTACAAAGGCTGGAGAGAGATGAAGTTTCATAGGTGAGAAGCCTGTGAAAACGTGCTCATGACCTCACCTCTTCCCCCATTACACAAAATGCCACTATTAGGTTTAATATTAGGTAAGATGTACTCCTTAATTTAGGACCAGGTGCTAGATTTTCTACAAATGAATGCAGGAGGAGGAGTCAAGATGGCAGAGGAGTAGCAGGCTGAGATGACATTAGGTAGCAGGAGATGAGCTAGTTTATCAAACCATTCCAAACACCTACAAATCCAACAGGAGATCGAAGAGAAGAAGAGCAGCAATTCTAGAAGCCGAAAATCAACCACTTTCTGAAAGGCAGGACCTGTGGAGAAGTGAATACACAGGAAGAGAGACCGTGGGGGGAGGGGCCGGCTCCCAGCAAGCAGCTGGGCAATGGAGCACAAAATCAGAACTTTTAATGTCTGCTCCACTGAGGGACATCACTCCAGAGCCTAAGTCGGGGTGAAGCCCATGCTGGGACAGCATGTTCTCAGGTCCTGCGGGATCACAGAAGGATCAGGAGTGTCCGAGTGTCACAGAGCTCACAGGTGTTAGAGCGGTGAAGCCAGTTACAGAAATGGAGCCAAGGAGTGAGTTCTTAACTCGGGGTTACCTTAAACTGTGATCCATGGGACAGTCAGGACACTGCTCTTTGAGTGGGGACCCCACAAGATCTGGGAAGACCCCCCTGGAAGAGTGCAGGGATCTGCTGGGTTTGGAGACTCCTGACAGGGCTGTGTGCCAGAGAGAGAGAAGCTTGGCCACAGGCTGGGTGAGCTCGGAGCATGGCCAGAGGCCAGGGAGACAGGAGTGATCGAGCGCTTTCCTCCGAGGGCGCACTGAGGAGTGGGGCCCCAAGCTCTCAGCTGCTCCAAGCCAGAGATTGGGAGACAGCCATTTCATTCCCATCCTCCAGAACTCTATAGAAAGCATTCAGGGAACAAAAGCTCCTGAAAGTGAACCCAAGTGGATTACTTAGCCCAGCCCCTGGTAAGGGCGGTGAAATTCTGCCTTGGACAAAGACAATCGAGAATCACTACAACAGGACCCCCCCCCCCCCCAGAAGATCAGCAAGAAATCCAGCCAAGACCAAGTTTGCTTACCAAGCAGAACAGTGGAATTCCAGAGGAGGAGAAAGCAAAACATGGAATTCATGGATTTCTCCCCCTGATTCTTTAGTCTTGCAAAGTTAATTATTTTTTTATTTTATTTTTTTCTTATGCTAAAATTTTTTAAAATTTTTAATCTTTCCTCTTTTATCATTTTTATCTAGTTTATCTTAACATTACATTTCATAAAAATATTTTTGAACCTTCATTAATATAAGCATATTTTACCTTTCATTGTATCTAACTTGACTTTTTTATACACACAAGGTTTTCTCTTCTAAAAAAAAATCTGGGATACAACTTCTTCTAATAGATCAAAATATACCATAATCAGGCACAGGGATTTGTTCTAGTCTCCAGCCTGAGAAAATTCTCTCCACTTTCTTTTTCTTTATACTTCAAACCAACTTATCTTATCCACTCCTATTTTAGAAATTTTCTTTTTAATTTCATCTTTTTAGTCATATTCCATCCCTTCTTCATGTTTACACTTATTTTGTGTATTTTGTTTGTGTATGCATATGTATATAAATATATATATGTATATAATTAATAATTCTATAATATATATAATTATATATAATTCTATAATAATTAATAATTATATATATATAATTCTATAAAATTTTGGAAGGTAGTTTCTTCTAAGAGACCACAATACTCCCAGAATTAAGTGGGTGACTCTGTGACTCTGTTCTCTTCACCAGTGTAATATATATATTTTCCTTTTTTTTTATATTTTTCTTTTTTTCCCCTGAACTTCTTTTTACCCCCTTTCTTCCCCCCACAATTTGGGGTCTCTTCTGATTTAGTTAAAGCATATTTCCCTAGGGTCTTTGCCACCTTTTTAATGTTTTACTCTCTCCTTCATATATTCTTATCTAGGAAAAAAAAAACAAGGCAGACAACCTCACCACACACACACACACACACACACACACACACACACACACACAAGAACAAGAGGCAGTACCAAAGGCTAGGGATCTAATCAGTACAGACATAGGCAATATGTCAGATTTCGACTTCAGAATGACAATTCTCAAGGTGCTAGATAATAGAGAAACCGTGTCTGGAGAAATCAAACCCATTCTGGAGAGATAAAAGAACTAAAATCTAAGCAAGCTGAAATCGAAAAAGCTATTAATGAGGTGCAATAAAAAGTGAGGCTCTTACTGCTAAGGATAAATGATGCAGAAGAGAGAATTAGTGATATAAAAGACCAAATGACAGAAAATAAAGAAGCTGAGCAAAGAGAGAGAGAAACAACTACTGGACCACGAGGGGAGAATTCAAGAGATAAGTGATACCATAAGATGAAACAACGTTAGAATAATTTGGATTCCAGAAGAAGAAGAAAGTGAGAGAGAGTAGCAGAAGGTATATCGGAGAGAAATATTGTAGAGAATTTCCCTAATATGGCAAAAGCAACAAGCATCAAAATCAAATTTCCAAGAGGCACAGAGAACCCCTCTCAAAATCAATAACAGTAGGTCCACAGACCATCATCTAATAGTAAAATTTATAAGTCTTAGTGACAAAAAGAAAATCCTGAAGGCAGTCCAGGACAAGAAGTCTGAACTTATAATGGTAAAAATATTAGATTGGCAGCTGACTTATCCACAGAGACCTGGCAGGCCAGAAAGAACTGGCGTGATATATTCAGAGCACTAAATGAGAAAAACATGCAGCCAAGAATACCATATCCAGCTAGGCTATCATTGAAAATAGGAGGAGAGAAAAAACTAAACTAACAAACAAAAACTAAAAGAATTTGTCAACAACAAGCCAGTTCCACAAGAAATACTGAAAGGGGTCCTCTAAGCAAAGAGAGACCCTAAAATTAGTAGATCAGAAAGGAACAGAGACAATATGCAGTAATAGTCACCTTACAGGCATTACAATGACACTAAATTCATATCTCTCAACAGTTACCCTGAATGTAAATGGGCTAAATACCCCCAATCAAAAGACATGGGGTATCAGAATGGATTAAAAAAAAAAAAAAACCCAAACCCATCAATATGCTGTCTACAAGAAAGTCATTTTATACCCAAAGTCTCCTCCAGATTTAAAGAAGGGGGTGGAGAAGTCAAGATGGCAGGGAAGTAGGAGGAGGCGCCATTTCAACCTGTACCCTAAAGTGAGCTGATTACCTACCAAAGAATTCCAACCACCCATGAAATCAGCCTGAGATCAGAATTATACACGTCTGGATCTCTACAGGAGCAGAAGATGCCAGTGGGCAGGTAAAGTGGACTGGGAGCGCCAGACTGATATCAGAAGATAAACAAAAGGGGGAGGGAGCCACCAGAGGTGACTGATTGGAAAGTAATACCCCAATACGAGAGTGCCCTGCATCTGGGGACCAGCATTAACTTGGAGTCTCGTTGAAAGCACTCAAAAAAAAAAAAAAAAAAGAGCAAAAGATCGTGGGGGGAAATTGTGGGAATCAGGGGGTTAGGGACAGGGGCTTAAGACCCCAGACCCAGGACAGCCTCCCCTGGCACTGAGCCAGAGAGAGTGCGACAGAGCATATTGGTCCCTGAGCCATCAGCGCACCTGAGAACGCGTGGGGTCCGGCTCCCATGAGGGGCTGGGAGCCTCGCCAGACAGTGTTCCTGAGATGGGTGCGCCCCACACCCTCCCCTGGGAGAGGTGCTCACAGGCGCTAGCCAGGAACTCTCGGACCCAGAAAAATGAGGCACTCCCAGCCCAGGCCAGCAGGAAAATCTCAGTGTGTGATCGCTGCTTGGAACCTCTCTGGTGGTCTGGAGCTGCCCAAACAGCCACAGCTGCCGTGGATTTGGGTACAAGGAGGAAATCCTGCATCCCCAGGGACTGTGACTCAGAACCTACTCTGCCAGCAGCTCTGCAGAGCATTCTGAGGCTTCTCTCTGAGAGGGAGGTCGTGGTGCAGTTTGCAATCCTCTAAACCTCCAAGAACCACCAAACGCTGTCAAGTGAGAGAAAACAGATGAACAAACATAAAAACCTCCAGAGAACAAAAGCCTGAAAAAACTGGTTTCCCCAGAGCCCACCCCCTTGAGGGGCGCGAGAAGGCTTAACTCAGGGAATGTCATTGACTGAAAACCGACGTGGCAGACCCCTCCCCCAGAAAACCAACCAGGAAAGAAAAAAAAAAAAAAAAAAAGACAACAAGAGAACAACCACCACTACTTCATAGATACAACTTTTATTTTTAACTAGTTCCCACTATTTTGGTTCATTTTTTTATATACAGATAGATAATTTTTTAACCTATTTACCATCACACTGAGATGTCCAGTACATCAAATTCCTTAATAACCTTCTGACCTGACTTTTTGATACATACACCCATGTTTTTCATTTGCTTTTCTACTTTTAATTTTTTTTTTAATTTTAGTTTGGTTTAGTCTAGTTTATTCTTTTTTAATTTGTATTTTCTAATATACATATAGACTTAAACTTCAAGGTAATCCCCTTTCCCCAATCAATGCTACCCCTATAGGTAAACCAATTTTAATCTCCTTTATCTTAGGAAAGTTGAGTCCTTTAACAAAGACATCAAGATACATCCAGGAAGAATCAAAATAACCTTCCTCACCCACACTGAGAATTTATAACCACTCTCCCATCTTTTCCTTCCGCAACTCTTTCTGTGTATTTGTGTTTGTCCTGATAGTATATAAATCTTATACGTGGCGTTCTTTTTGTCGAGGGAATTTCATTTTCTTGCTTTTATATGTAAATGTTTTCTTTCTCTTGTCATATAATTTTATCAGTCTTTTTGTTTGTCTGTTTTTGTTTGTATACCTCATGAATCTGACCTTGGGGACCAGTTGGGCTGAGCCTTCTCTTTTATCTTCCCTTTTTTTCCTGTCTCTCTCTCTCTTTTTATTTTTCTTTATTTTTCTTTTTTTTTTTTCTCTCATTTGGGTGGGGAATCCTGATTGCTCAGAAGCGTTCCAGAGTGCACCTTGAGTGCACCACAGTTGATACATCCAGCTACATCCGTTCAGTCATCTCTCACCAAAATGACTAGGAGGAGGAATACCCAACAGAAGAAAAATACAGAGGATGGGCCTTCTGCAACAGAGCTAATGGCTATCGGCATAGACAATATGTCAGAAAAGGAATTCAGGCTAATAATTATCCAGGCAATAGCTAGGTTGGAGAAAGCCATGGATGACCAAACAGAATTGATTAGGGCAGAACTGAAAGCCACCAGGGATGATGTTCACAATGCTCTCAGAGAGTTCCAATCTAATCAAAATTCTCTAAAAGCTAAGGTAACTGAGACAGAAGATAGAATTAGTGATCTGGAGGACAAACAGATAGAGAGAAAGGATCAGGAGGAAGCCTGGAACAAACAGCTCAGAAGTCACGAAAACAGAATCAGGGAAATAAATGATGCCATGAAATGTTGCAACATCAAAATTATTGGAATCCCTGAAGGAGAGGAGAAAGAAAGAAGTCTAGAAGATATAGTGGAAGAAGTTGTCTATGAAAATTTTCCCAATCTCACGAATGGAAACAGCGTTCATGTACTAGAGGCAGAACAGTTTCCCCCCAAGATTATAGATTCTTGAAAGTCCTTGCGACACCTCATAGTAAGAATGAAGAATTATAATTGTAGGCAGACCCTCTTGAAAGCAGCTAGGACAAAGAAGCTCCTTACATACAGAGGAAAGCCCATTAGAATAATGTCAGACCTGTCCACAGAGACCTGGAAAGCCAGGAAAGGCTGCAGAATATATTCAGGACACTAAATGAGAAGAACATGCTGCCAAGATTACTTTATCCAGCAAGGCTGACATTCAAAATGGATGGAGAGATAAAGAGTTTCCATGCCCGGCAAGGCTTAAAAGACTATGCAACCACCAAGCCGACACTGCAGGAAATATTAAGGGGGGGTTCTAGAAAAGAAAAAAAATTCTAAGAATATCATTGAACAGAAATATAGAGACCATCTACAGACAGAAAGACTTCAAAGGTAACACGATGTCAATAAAAAGGTATCTATCAAAAATCACTCTGTGTGAATGGCCTAAATGCGCCCATAAAATGACACAGGGTTGTAGATTGGATAAAATGACAGGACCCATTCATATGTTGTCAACTAGAGACGCATTTTGAACCTAAAGATACACCCAGACTGAAAGTGAAGGGATGGAGAAGCATCTTTCATGCCAATGGGCCTCAAATGAAGGCCGGGGTAGCGATTCTCATATCAGATAAATTAGATTTTAAACTAAAGACTGTAGTCAGAGATACAGAAGGACACTACATAATTCTTAAAGGGACTATCCACCAAGATGATCTAACAATTGTAAATATCTACACCCACATCACGGGACAGCCAATTACATAATAAAACAGTTAATCAAGATAAAGATTCATCTTGAAATGAATACATTAATAGTAGGAGATCTTAACATGCTTCTCTCAGTAATAGACAGTTCATCGAAGCAGAAAACAGCATTGAATGAAACATTGGACCAGATGAACCTCATAGATATATACAGAACATTCCACCCTAAAACAACAGAATACTCATTCTTCTCAAGTGCACAAGGAACCTTCTCCAGAATAGACCACATACTGGGTCACAAAGCAGGACTCAACCGATACCAAAAGACTGACATTATTCCCTGCATATTCTCAGATCACAATGCTTTGAAGCTGGAACTCAATCACAAGGAAAAGTTCGGAAGGAACTCAAACACCTGGAAGCGAAAGACCACCTTGCTTCAGAATGCTTGGATCAGGATGGAGAAGCATCGTTCATGCCAATGGGCCTCAAAAGAAGGCCGGGGTAGCGATTCTCATATCAGATAAATTAGATTTTAAACTAAAGACTGTAGTCAGAGATACAGAAGGACACTACATCATTCTTAAAGGGACTATCCGCCAAGATGATCTAACAATTGTGCATATCTATGCCCCCAATATGGGAGCACCCAATTACATAAGAAAACTATTACTCAAGATAAAGAGTCATATTGATATGAATACAATAATAGTAGGGGATCTTAATACGCCTCTCTCAGAAATAGACAGATCATCGAAGCAGAAAATTAATAAAGAAATAAGAGCATTGAATGAAACATTGGACCAGATGGACCTCATAGACATATACAGAACATTCCACCCTAAAACAACAGAATACTCATTCTTCTCACGTGCACATGGAACCTTCTCCAGAATAGACCACATACTGGGTCAGAAAGCAGGAGTCAACCGATACCAAAAGACTGACATTATTCCCTGCATATTCTCAGATCACAATGCTTTGAAACTGGAACTCAATCACAAGGAAAAGTTCGGAAGGAACTCAAACACCTGGAAGCGAAAGACCACCTTGCTTCAGAATGCTTGGATCAACCAGGAGATCAAAGATGAACTTAAACAATTCATGGAAACCAAGGAGAATGAAGACACTTCAGTCCAAAACCTATGGGATACAGCAAAGGCGGTTCTAAGGGGGAAATACATAGCCATCCAAGCCTCCCTCAAAAAAATTGAAAAATCCAGAATACACCAGCTGTCTCTACACCTTCAAGAACTGGAGAATCAACAACAAATCAAACCAACTCCACAGGCAAGAAGGGAAATAATCAAGATTAGAGCAGAGATCAATGAGGTGGAAACGAGAGATACAGTAGAACGTATCAATGAAACTAGAAGCTGGTTTTTTGAAAGAATCAATAAGATCGATAAACCATTGGCCACACTAGTCCAAAAGAAAAGAGAGAAAGCCCAAATTAATAAAATTATGAATGAAAAGGGAGAGATCACAACTAACACCAAGGAAATAGAAACAATCATCAGAAATTATTACCAACAGTTATATGCCAATAAGCTAAGCAACCTAGATGAAATACATGCATTCCTGGAAAACTATAAACTCCCCAAATTGGACCAGGAAGAAATTGACAGTCTGAATAGACTGATATCTAGTAAAAAGATCGAAGCACTGATCAAAAACCTCCCAAAAAACAAGAGCCCAAGACCTGATGGATTCCCTGGGGAATTCTATGAAACTTTCAAAGGAGAAATAACACCAATTTTCCTGAAGCTGTTTCAAAAAATTGAAGTGGAAGGAAAACTTCCAGACTCTTCTTATGAAGCCAGCATTACCCTGATCCCCAAACCAGGCAAAGAACCTACCAAAAAGGAGAATTTCAGACCAATATCACTGATGAATATGGATGCTAAGATTGTCAACAAGATCCTAGCAAACAGGATCCAGCAACACATTAAGAACATTATACACCATGACCCAGTGGGATTCATCCCTGGGTTACAAGGATGGTTCAACATTCACACGTCAATCTAATAAAACAAATCTATAAGAGAACAGAGATGAACCACATGGTCCTCTCAATTGATGCAGAAAAAGCATTTGACAAAGTCCAGCATTTTTAACGCCATTCCAATAAAAATTCCACTGGTACTTTCAAAGAACTGGAGCAAATAATCCTAAAATTTTTATGGAATCAGTAGAGACCCCGAATTGCTAAGGAAATGTTGAAAAACAAAAACAAAACTTGGGGCATCACGTTACCTGATTTCAAGTTGGACTACAAAGCTGTGATCACCAAGACACCATGGTACTGGCATATAAACAGACACATAGGCCAGTGGAACAGAGTGGAGAGCCCAGATATGGACCCTCAACCCTATGGTCAAATAATCGTCGACAAAACAAAAAATATATATACAATGGAAAATAGACAGTCTCTTCAATAAATGGTGCTGGGAAAACTGGACATCCATTTGTAGAAGAATGAAATTCAACCATTCTCTTACACCATACACAAAGATAAACTCGAAATGGATAAAAGACCTCAACGTGAGACAGGAATCCATCAGAATACTAGAGGAGAACATAGGCAGTAACCACTTCGATATCAGCCACAGCAACTTCTTTCAAGATATATCTCCAAAGGCCAAGGAAATAAAAGAGAAAATGAACTTTTGGGACTTCATCAAGATCAAAAGCTTCTGCACAGCAAAGGAAACAGTCAACAAAACAAAGAGGCAACCCATGGAATGGGAGAAGATATTTGCAAATGACAGTACAGACAAAAGGTTGATATCCAGGATCTATAAAGAACTCCTCAAACTCAACACACACAAAACAGAGAATCATATCAAAAAATGAGCAGAAGATATGAACAGACACTTCTCCAACGAAGACATACAAATGGCTATCAGACACATGAAAAAATGTTCATCATCACTAGCCTTCAGGGAGATTCAAATTAAAACCACATTGAGATACCACCTGACATCAGTTAGAATGGCCAAAATTAGCAAGACAGGAAACAACGTGTGTTGGAGAGGTTGTGGAGAAAGGGGAACCCTCTTCCACTCTTGGTGGGAATGCAAGTTGGTACAGCCACTTTGGAGAACAGTGTGGAGATGCCTCAAGAAATTAAAAATAGAGCTTCCCTATGACCCTGCAATTGCACTGCTGGGTATTTACCCCAAAGATGCAGATGTAGTGAAAAGAAGGGCCATCTGTACCCCATTGTTTATTGCAGCAATGGCCACGGTCGCCAAACTGTGGAAAGAACCAAGATGCCCTTCAACAGACGAATGGATAAGGAAGATGTGGTCCATATACATGATGGAGTATTATGCCTCCATCAGAAAGGATGAATACCCACCTTTTGTAGCAACATGGATGGGACTGGAAGAGATTATGCTGAGTGAAATAAGTCAAGCAGAAACCATCATATGGTTTCTCTTATTTGTGGAGCATAACAAAGAACATGGAGGACATGGGGAGATGGAGAGGAGAAGGGAGTTGAGGGAAACTGGAAGGGGAGATGAACCATGAGAGACTATGGACTCTGAAAAACAACCTGAGGGTTTTGAAGGGCCTGGGGTGGGAGGTTCAGGAACCAGGTGGTGGGTAATCGGGAGGACACGTATTGCATGGAGCACTGGGTGTGGTTCAAAAGCAATGAATACTGTTACGCTGAAAAGAAACTAAAAAAATAAAAATAATATGAAACCCTGAATCGAAAAGATATATATTCTTCTATGTTTATTGCGGCATTATTTACAATAACCAAGATGTGGAAGCAACCCAAGAGCCCATCAAGAGATAATGGATGAAGTAGAAGTGATGTGTGTGTATTTCTGAATCAGAGAAAGATGAACACCATGTGATTTCATTTATATGTGGAATCTATTAATCAAAACAAATGAGCAAAGAAAAAAAGGGACAAATGACCAAAAACAAAAACAGAAACAAAACAAAACAAACCCTTAAATACAGAGAACAAATTGATGACTGCTAGAAGATAGATGGAAGAGAGTGGGTGAAATGAAGGGGATTAAGAATATACTTACTGTTGTAAGACTGAGGAATATGTAAAATCGTTGAATCATCGTATTGTATACCTGAAATTAATACAAAACTGTATGTTGATTATACTACAATTTAAAAAACAAAAGTGAGGCGTGCAAAACAATTTACCATGCTAAGGGACATCAAAGGAAAGCTGGGGTGGCAATCCTTATATCAGATCCATTAGATTTTAAGCTAAAGAGTATAATAAGAGATGAGGAAGGACAACATAACATACTCAAAGGGGCTGTCCAACAGGAAGATCTAACAATTTTAGAAATTATTTTTTTTAATTTAGTGACAGAGAAATCAGAAGTAGGCAGAGAGGCAGGCAGAGAGAGAGAGGGGAAAGCAGGCTCCCTGCTGAGGAGAGAGCCTGGTGTTGGGCTGGATCTCAGGACTCTGAGACCATGACTTCAGCCAAAGGCAGAGGCTTAACCCACTGAGCCACCCAGGGACTCTGAATATCTAACAATTTTAAAAAAATCTATGCCCCTAACATGGGAGCAGTCAACTATATAACCCAATTAATAGCAAAATCAAAGAAACACATCAACAATAATACAATAATAGTAGGGGACTTTAATACTCTCCTCACTGAAATGGATAGATCATCCCTGCAAAAGATCAACAAGGAAATAAAGGCCTTAAATGACAAACTGGAACAGATGGACATCACAGATATATTCAGAACATTCCATCCCAAAGCAACAGAATACACATTCTTCTCCAGTGCACATGGAACATTCTCCAGAATAGATCACAGCCTGGGTCATAAATCAGGTCTCAACTGGTATCAAAAGACTGGGATCATTCCCTGCATATTTTCAGACCACAATGCTCTGAAGCTAGAACTCAATCACAAGAGGAAATTTGGAAAGAACCCAAATGCATGGAGGCAAAAGAGCATCTTTCTAAAGAATGAATGGGTCAAACAGAAATTAAAGAAGAAATGAAAAAATCCATGGAAACAAATGATAATGAAAACACAACACTTCGAAATCTGTGGGACACAGCAAAGGCAGTCCTGAGAGGAAAATATAGAGCAATACAAGCCTTTCTCAAGATACAAGAAAGGTCTCAAATACACAACCCAACTCTACACCTAAGGAAGCTGGGGATAGAACAACAAAGAAAGCCTAATCCCAACAGGAGAAGAGAAATAATAAATATCAGAGCATAAGTCAATAAAATAGAAACAAACAAACAAACAAACAAAGAACAAAACAATGAAACTAGGAGATGGTTCCTTGAAAGAATTAATAAGATTGGGGCACCTGGGTGGCTCAGTGGGTTAAAGCTTCTGCTTTCAGCTCAGGTCATGATCCCAGAGTCCTGGGATCAAGCCCCGCATCGGGCTCTCTGCTCAGCAGGGAGCCTGCTTCCCTTTTCTCTCTCTGCCTACCTCTCTGGCTACTTTGTGATCTCTGTCTGTCAAAAAAATAAATAAAAGCTTTTAAAAAAAGAATAAGATTGATAAACCTCTGGCCAGACTTATCAGAAAGAAAAGAGAAAGAACCCAAATAAATAAAATCATGAATGAAAGAGGAGATATCACAACCGCAAAGAAATACAAACAATTATAAGACCATATTATGAACAACTATATGCCAGCAAGTTTGGCAATCTGGAAGAAATCGATGCATTCTTCGAGACATATAAACTACCACAACTGAACCAGGAAGAAACAGAAAACCTGAACAGAACCATAACCAGTAAGGAGATTGAAGCACTCATCAAAAATCTCCCAACAAACAAGAGCCCAGGGCTAGACAGCTTCCCAGCAGAATTCTACCAAACATTTAAAGAAGAATTAATTCCTATTCTCCTGAAACTGTTCCAAAAAATAGAAATGGAAGGAAAACTTCCAAACTCATTTTATGAGGCCAGCATTACCTTGATCCAAAAACCAGACAAAGATCCCATCACAAAAGAGAACTACAGACCAATATCCTTGATGAGCACAGATGCAAAAATTCTCACCAAAATACTAGCCAATAGGATCCAACAGTATATTAAAAGGACTATTCACCATGACCAAGTGGGATTTATTCCAGGGCTGCAAGGTTGGTTCGACATTCACAAATCAATCAATGTGATATGGTACATTAATAAAACAAAGAACAAGAACCATATGTTACTCTCAATAGATGCTGGAAAAGCATTTGACAAAGTACAGCATTTTTTCCTGATCAAAATTCTTCAAAGTGTAGGGATAGAGGGCACATACTTCAATAGCATCAAAGCCATCTATGAAAAATCCACCGTGAGACTATCATTCTCAATGGAGAAAAACTGAGAGCTTTTCCGCTAAGTTCAGGAACATGGCAGGGATGTCCATTATCACCACTGCTATTCAACATAGTACTAGAAGTCCTAGACTTAACAATCAGGCAAAAAAAAGAAAAGAAAAGAAAAGAAAAGAAAAGAAAAAAAGTAATTAAAAGCATCCAAATCACAAAGAAGAAGTTGACTATCACTCTTTGCAGATGATATGATACTATATGTGGAAATCCCAAAAGGCACCACTCCAAATCTGCAAGAACTCGTACAAGAATTCAGTTAAGTGTCAGGATATAAAATCAATGCACAGAAATCAGTTGCATGTCTTTACACCAACAACAGGACAGAAGAAAGAGAAATTAAGGAGGCAATCCCATTTACAGTGGCACCCAAAACCATAGGATACCCAGGAATAAACCTAACCAAAGAGGCAAAGAATCTATACTCAGAAAACTATAAAGTGTTCATGAAAGAAATTGAGACAAAGAAATGGAAAAAATGTCACATGCTCATGGATTGGAAGAACAAATATTGTGAAAATGTCTATGCTACATAAAGCGATCTACACGTTTAATGCAATCCCTATCAAAATCTCATCCATTTTGTTCAAATATATGGAACAACTAATCCTAAAATTTATACAGAACCAGAAAAGACCTCAACTAGCCAGAGGAATATTGAAAAAGCAAGCCAAAGTTGGTGGAATCACAATTCCAGACTTCAAGCTCTATTACAAAGCTATCATCACCAAGACAGTAAGCTACTGGCACAAAACAGACACATAGATCAATGGAACAGAATAGAGATACAAGAAATAGACCCTCAACTCTATGGTCAACTAATCTTCAACAAAGCAGGAAAGAACATCCAATGGATAAAAGACAGTCTCTTCAACAACTGCTGTTGGGAAAATTGGATGGCTCCATGCAGAAAAATGAAACTGGACCATTTCCTTACATCACACATGAAAATAGACTCAACATGGATGAAGGATCTCAATGTGAGAAAGGAATCCATCAAAATCTCTGAGGAGAGTACAGGCAGCAACCTCTTCGACCTCAGCCACAGCAACTTCTTCCTGGGAACATTGCCAAAGGCAAGGGAAGAAAGGGCAAAAATGAACTATTAGGACTTCATCTAGATCAAATCCTTTTGCACAGCAATGGAAACAGTTGACAAAACCAAAAGACAACTGGCAGAATGGGAGAAGACATATCAGACAAAAAGCTAGTATACAAAATCTATAAAGGGCTCAGCAAACTCAACACCTGAAGAACAAATAATTGAATCAAGAAATGGGCAGAGGATATGAACAGACATTTATGCAAAGAAGACATCCAGATGGATAACAGACACATGAAAAAGTGCTCCACATCACATGGCATCAGGGAAATACCAATCAAAACCACAATGAGATACAACCTCACACCAGTCAGAATGGCTAAAATTAACAAGTCAGGAAATGACAGATGTTGGGGAGGATGCGGAGAAAGGGGAACCCTCCTACACTATTGGTGGGAATGCAAGCTGGTGCAACCACTCTGGAAAATAGAATGGAATTTCCTCAAAAAAGTTAAAAAATAGAGCTACCCTATGCCCCAGCAATGGCACTATTGGGTATTTATCCTAAATATACAAATGTAGTGATCTGAAGGGGCATGTGCACCCAAAAGTTTATAGCAGCAATGTCCACAATAGCCAAATTATGGAAAGAACCTAGATGTCCATCAACAGATGACTAGATAAAGAAGATGTGTTATATATATATACACATACATACATACACACACACAATGGAATAATATGCAGCCATCAAAAAAATGCAATCTTGGGGGGAGTCAAGATGGCGGAGAAGTAGGAAGAGGCACCATTTCAACCTATACCCTAAAGTGAGCTGATTACCTACCAAAGAACTCCGACCACCCATGAAATCAGCCTGAGATCAGAATTATACACGTCTGGATCTCTACAGGAGCAGAAGACGCCAGTGGCAGGTGCTCATAGGCGCTAGCCTGGAGATCTGGCATCCGGAAAAACCAGACATTCCCAGCCCGGGACAGCAGGAAAATCTCAGTGTGCGATCTCTGGTCCGAACCACTCTGGCGGTCTGGAGCTGCCTAGACAGCCACCACTGCCCTGGTTTTGGGTACAATGAGGAACTCCTGCATCCCCAGGGACAGTGACTCAGAACCCACTCTGCCAGCAGCTTTTGCAAAACATTCTGAGGCTTCTCTCTGAGAGGGAGGTCAGGGTGCAGTTTGCTCTCCTCTAAACCTCCAAAAACCATCAAAAGCTGTCAAGGCGAGAGAAAGCAGATGAAAGAACATAAAAACCCCCAGAGAACAAAAGGCTGAAAAAAACAGTTTCCTCAGAGCTCACCCCCTTGAGGGGAGCGGGAGGACCTAACTCAGGGAACATCATCGTCTGAAAACCCACGTGGCAGGCCCCTCCCCCAGAAAACCAACCAGGAAGGAAGAAAAAAAAAAAAAAGAAGACTACAAGAGAACAAACACCACTACTTCATAAATACAACTTTTATTTTTAACGCTTTACCAATATTCTGGTTCTTTTTTTTTATACATACAGATAATTTTTAACCTATTTACCACCACACTGAGATGTCCAGTACATCAAATTTTTTAATAACCTTCTAACCTGAACTTTTTGATAAATACACCCGTGTTTTTCTTTTGCTTTTCTAATTTTTTAATTCTTTTTTAATTTTAACTTAGTTTAGTCTAGTTTATTCTTTTTTAATTTTTATTTTCTACTATACATATAGAGTTAAACTTCAAGGTAATCCCCTTTCCCCAATCAATGCTACCTCTATAGGCAAACCAGTTTCTAATCCCCCTGTAACTTAGGAAAGTTGAGTCCCTTAACAAAAACATCAAGATACATTCAGGAAGAATCAAAATAACGTTCCTCACCCACAATGAGAATTTATAACCATTCTCCCAATTTTTCCTTCTGTCAGTGTTTCTGTGAATTTGTGTTTGTCCTGATAATATATAAATCTTATACTTGGGATTCTTTCTGATGAGGTTCTTCCCTTTTTTTGCTTATATATATATATATTTTTTCTCTTGTCATATACTTTTATCAGTCTTTTTGTTTGTCTGTTTTTGTTTGTATACTTCACAAATCTTACCTTGTGGTCCATTTGGGCTGAGCCTTCTCTTTTATCTTCCCTTTTTCCTCTCTCTCTCTCTCTCTCTTTCCTTTTATCTTTCCCCTTTTTTTTCTTTCTTCTTCTCTATTTCTTTTTCTTTTCCTTTTTCTCTCATTTGGTTGGGGAATCCTGATTGCACAGAAGCGTTCCAGGGTGCACATTGACTGCACCACAATCGATAAGTCCAGCTGCATCTGTTCAGTCATCTCTTACCAAAATGACTAGGAGGAGGAATACCTAACAGAAGAAAAATACAGAAGATGGGCCTTCTGCAACAGAGCTAATGGCTATCGACATAGACAATATGTCAGAAAAGGAATTCAGACTAACAATTATCTGGGCAATAGCTACGTTGGAGAAAGCCATGGATGACCAAACAGAACTGATTAGGGCAGAAGTGAAAGCCACCAGGGATGATGTTCACTATGTTAGGGCAGAACTGAAAGCCACCAGGGATGGATGTTCAAAATGCTCTCAATGAGTTCCAATCTAATCTAAATTCTCTAAAAGTTTGGGTAACTGAGACAGAAGATAGAATTAGTGATCTGGAGGACAAACAGATAGAGAGAAAGGATCAGGAGGAAGCCTGGAACAAACAGCTCAGAAGCCACAAAAACAGAATCAGGGAAATAAACAATTCCATGAAACTTTCCAAAGTCAGAATTATTGGAATCCCTGAAGGGGAGGAAAAAGAAAGAAGTCTAGAAGATATAGTGGAAGAAGTTGTCTATGAAAATTTTCCCAATCTCACGAATGGAAACAATGTTCATGTACTAGAGGCAGAGAGATTTCCTCCCAAGATTTTAGATTCTCAAAAGTTCTCACGACACCCTATAGTTAAAATGAGGAATTATGTTTCACGACAGGCCCTCTTAAAAGCAGCTAGGACAAAGAAGCTCCTTACATACAGAGGAAAGCCCATTAGTATGACGTCAGATCTTTCCACAGAGACCTGGCAAGCCAGGAAGGGCTGGCAAAATATATTCACAGTAATACATGAGAAGAAAATGCAACCATGAATACTCTATCCAGCAAGACTGACATTTAAAATGGATGGAGAGATAAAGAGTTTCCAAGACCAGCAAGGCTTGAAAGACTATGCAACCACCAAGCCAACACTGCAGGAAATATTAAGGGGGGTCCAATAAGAGAGAAAAAATCCTAAGAATATCATTGAACGGAAATATTGGAACAATCTACAGACAGAAAGACTTCAAAGGCAACACGATGTCAATAAAAACCTATCTCTCAATAATCACTCTCAATGTGAATGGCCTAAATGCACCCATAAAATGACACAGGGTTGCAAATTGGATAAAATGACAGGACCCATCCATATGTTGTATACAAGAGATCCATTTTGAACCTAAGGATACACCCAGAATGAAAGTGAAGGAATGGAGAAGCATCTTTCATGCCAATGGGCCTCAAAAGAAGGCCGGGGGTAGCGATTCTCATATCAGATAAATTAGATTTTAAACTAAAGACTGTAGTCAGAGATACAGAAGGACACTACATCATTCTTAAAGGGACTATCTGCCAAGATGATCTAACAATTGTGAATATCTATGCCCCCAATATGGGAGCACCCAATTACATAAGAAAACTATTAATCAAGATAAAGAGTCATATTGATATGAGTACAATAATAGTAGGAGATCTTAATATGCCTCTCTCAGAAATAGACAATTCATTGAAGCAGAAAATTAATAAAGAAATAAGAGCATTGAATGAAACATTGGACCAGATGGACCTCATAGACATATACAGAACATTCCACCCTAAAACAACAGAATACTCATTCTTCTCACGTGCACAAGGAACCTTCTCCAGAACAGACCACATACTGGGTCACAAAGCAGGACTCAACCGATACCAAAAGACAGACATTATTCCCTGCATATTCTCAGATCACAATGCTTTGAAACTGGAACTCAATCACAAGGAAAAGTTCAGAAGGAACTCAAACACCTGGAAGCGAAACACCACCTTGCTTCAGAATGCTTGGATCAACCAGGAGATCAAAGATGAACTTAAACAATTCATGGAAACCAAGGAGAATGAAGACACTTCAGTCCAAAACCTATGGGATACAGCAAAGGAGGTTCTAAGGGGGAAATCCATAGCCATCCAATCCTCCCTCAAAAAAAATTGAAAAATCCAGAATACACCAGCTGTCTCTACACCTTCAAGAAATGGAGAATCAACAATAGATCAAACCAACTCCACAGGCAAGAAGGGAAATAATCAAGATTAGAGCAGAGATCAATGAGGTGGAAACGAGAGATACAGTAGAACGTATCAATGAAACTAGAAGCTGGTTTTTTGAAAGAATCAATAAGATCGATAAACCATTGGCCACACTAATCCAAAAGAAAAGAGAGAAAGCCCAAATTAATAAAATTATGAATGAAAAGGGAGAGATCACAACTAACACCAAGGAAATAGAAACAATCATCAGAAAGTATTACCAACAGTTATATGCCAATAAGCTAAGCAACCTAGATGAAATGGATGCATTCCTGGAAACCTACAAATTCCCAAAATTGAACCAGGAAGAAATTGACAACCTGAATAGACCGATATCTAGTAACGAGATTGAAGCAGTGATCAAAAACCTCCCAAAAAACAAGAGCCCAGGACCTGACGGACTCCCTGGGGAATTCTACCAAACTTTCAAAGAAGAAATAACTCCAATTCTCCTGAAGCTGTTCCAAAAAATTGAAGCAGAAGGAAAACTTCCAGACTCTTTTTATGAAGCCAGCATTACCCTGATCCCCAAACCAGGCAAAGACCCTACCAAAAGGGAGAATTTCAGACCAATATCACTGATGAATATGGATGCAAAGATTCTCAACAAGATCCTAGCAAACAGGATCCAGCAGCACATTAAAAAGATTATCCACCATGACCAGATGGGATTCATCCCTGGGTTGCAAGGTTGGTTCAACATTCGCAAATCAATCAATGTGATAGAACAAATCAATAAGAGAAGAGAGAAGAACCACATGGTCCTCTCAATTGATGCAGAAAAAGCATTTGACAAAATCCCGCATCCGTTCCTGATGAAAACGCTTCAAAGTATAGGGATAGAGGGAACATTCCTGAATTTCATAAAATCTATCTATGAAAGACCCACAGCAAATGTCATCCTTAATGGGAAAGAGCTTGCAACCTTCCCGTTGAGATCAGGAACACGACAAGGATGTCCACTCTCACCACTCTTGTTCAACATAGTATTAGAAGTTCTAGCAACGGCAATCAGAAAACAAAGAGGAATAAAAGGTATACAAATTGGCAAGGAAGAAGTCAAAGTCTCTCTCTTCTCAGATGACATGATTCTTTACATGGAAAACCCCAAAGACTCCACCTCCAAACTACTAGAACTCATACAGCAATTCAGTAACGTGGCAGGATACAAAGTCAATGTACATAAATCAGTGGCTTTCTTATACACTAACAATGAAAATACAGAAAGGGAAATTAGAGAATCGATTCCATTTACTAGAGCACCAAGAACCATAAGATACCTGGGAATAAACCTAACCAAAGAGGTAAGGGACCTGTACTCAAGGAACTACAGAACACTCATGAAAGAAATTGAAGAAGACACAAAAAGATGGAAGACTGTTCCATGCTCTTGGATTGGAAGAATAAACATTGTTAAAATGTCTATACTGCTTAGAGCAATCTATACTTTTAATGTCATTCCGATCAAAATTCCACCGGTATTTTTCAAAGAGCTGGAGCAAATAATCTTAAAATTTGTATAGAATCAGAAGAGACCCTGAATTGCTAAGGAAATGTTGAAAAACAAAAACCAAACTGGCGGCATCACGTTACCTGATTTCAAGCTTTACTACAAAGATGTGATCACCAAGACAGCGTGGTACTGGCATAAAAACAGACACATAGACCAGTGGAACAGAGTGGAGATCCCAGATATGGACCCTTAACTCCATCGTCAAATAATCTTCGACAAAACAGGAAAAAATATTCAATGGAAAAAAGACAGTCTCTTCAATAAATGGTGCTGGGAAAACTGGACAGTGATATGTAGAAGAATGAAACTCGACCATTCTCTTACACCATACACAAAGATAAACTCGAAATGGATCAAAGACCTCAACGTGAGACAGGAATCCATCAGAATCCTAGAGGAGAACATAGGCAGTAACCTCTTCGATATCAGCCACAGCAACTTCTTTCAAGATATGTCTCCAAAGGCCAAGGAAACAAAAGCGAAAATGAACTTTTGGGACTTCATCAAGATCAAAAGCTTCTGCACAGCAAAGAAAACAGTCAACAAAACAAAAAGGCAACCACGGAATGGGAGAAGATATTTGCAAATGACAGTACAGACAAAAGGTTGATATCCAGGATCTATAAAGAACTTCTCAAACTCAACACACACAAAACAGAGAATCATATCAAAAAATGGGCAGAAGATATGAACAGACACTTCTCCTACGAAGACATACAAATGGCTATCAGACACATGAAAAAATGCTCATCATCACTAGCCATCAGGGAGATTATCATTTGTCTCCCTCCTGATCAAGAAGATGGGATCAGGAGGGAGACAAATGATAAGAGACCCTTAATCTCCCACTGATCCATCCAGGTGCCCCAAGAAACCCTTAATCTCACAAAACAAACTGAGGGTTGCTCGAGGGTGGGGGATTGGAGAGGAGGTGGGTGGGTTATAAATGTAGATTATATGATGTCCACAAAAACTATTCATTTAAATGGAGAAGTCCATCACACAGTTTTACTTCTATATCTTGTAATTTTCTAGAAAAATAAATCTGAAAATAATTCTTAGAGAACACCAATTCTTACTAATCATGACACAAGAATGCAAATTCTTTTACTAATCTACATGTAAATGTATGTCCTAAATGGAGACTGCTTTTACCTGGTATTTCAGGCAAAATTCTCAGTTTTAAGCAACAGAAATTGATTGGCTATTTAGGTAAAGATGACTCATCCAGAAAATGCCAGGCTCCCAAAATCAATGGAAGGTTGGAGATGCAGTCCTGGAAACCAATGAGAAAATTAGATATAAGGCAGCACTGGGAGGCCTAGAAAAGTCATAGAGCAGAACACATGGGTCAGCATACCAAGACTTCCATGACAATGAAAGAACTTCCACCGTCCTATACATCTTCAAGTTCAAAGTCTCAAGAATATCCAGTTGGCTAAGTCTTAGATGGCTGCCTAGCTCATGCGTCCACCCACCTGGCTGCTCTGGGTCAGAAAATCTGAGGTGTTAATTCTCTTTGTATGTAGGACCTCCTCCACCAAGACACCTACACAGGATAAGAAATACCCTACCCTTAAAATAATGGGGTGTATTATTGGAGGAAGGGAAGTTGATGCTGAAGAGCTAAAATAACAACAATAAGGAGTAAACAATAACAAAGAAAATAACAAGGTGAATCATCATTTAGGATTCACTTGACATAAATTAACATATGCCCTGGAATATGAAAATGAACCACTCATTGGGTTGATCTGTAATTAAGATCTTGTATTTTATGAAGATGATTTGAAGACATAGTTTGCTGCTTTCAGTTAATCTTTAAGGAAGTCTTAGAGCTGATAGATTTTTTTTCCAGATGTTAACTGGGAAACTCCTGGTATCACTTAAACATAGGATATGTGTCAATTAGGCAATTATTAAAATCATCTTAGCTAATAACTGGAAAGAATTGAATCCTATTGTTGTTTGTTTAACCAAAATTGAATAATTCAAATACCACAGAGAACATTACTAAGTACTTCCCTTTATATTATTCTTCTTTCTGTGTCTTCATGTTCTTTCTTTTCTCTAAATTGATGTCCCCTCCATGAGACACAATTTCATCACGTTTTAAAGTCCTTCTGAGTAATGTTTTTGATCCAATCAGTAGACTTCACTGAGTCCCTACTCTGTGCTAGTTTATGCCCAGAACTGAAGTTACAAATAGAATGAGGACACAGTCTTGATCCTCAGAAAAGTCATAGTCTAGCTGAGAAGTCAGACATTGGCCTGAGCTAGAGAGCTCACAGTCTAATGCAGGAGATGGATACCTAAGTAGATAATAATAATTAACAATAGCGATACAGGCAGGACGTTATGGGAGATACCAGGAAGGACTGGGCAGTAGAGATGAGGGGAGGATCAGAGAAGGCTCACTGGAGTAGGTGACATCTGAACTGGGGAAAAGATCTCAACACACCACAGGCAGGGCAAGGAAGAAAACACAATGGACTGTGTGAAGATCACCAGAAGCAGTCTGGTTTTGTGTGGTTTCCCCTCAGATTTGTGCTTGTGGTTGTACTCAGTGTAATGTAGGGGTTGCAGAAATATGTGTATGTTTTTGTAACCTTATAAAAACAGAGGGCCAAGTGATAGTAAAATGTGATGATGCCAAAGCTGGAAGAGATTCTGTAGAAATAGGACAGGATGAGGTCAAAAGCAGAGGGTGTGAATCCCAGTCCTTCCCCCTTACTAGCTGTGTAATCTTAAGTGGGTAACTCAATTCTCCAAGCCTCAGTTTTCTTCATCTATAAAATGGAGAGAAACTCACATTAAGCTATTCATTCCAAGGAGTAAATGAATAGAGAAAGGTTGAACACAACGCTTGGTACAAAAATGTTGTTCATTTTCGCCCTTGCTTCCCTTCCCTTTGCTGTTGTTCCTAGGAAGATGTTGCTGCGGCTGAGGTCGAAGAGGTTGCTGCCTGCGTTCTCCTCAAGGATTTTGATGGATTCCTTTCTCACATTGAGGTCCTTCATCCATTTGGAGTCTATTTTCGTGTGTGGTGTAAGGAAGTGTTCCAATTTCATTTTTCTGCATGTGGCTGTCCAATTTTTCCAGCACCATTTATTGAAGAGGCTGTCTTTTTTCCATTGGACATTCTTTCCTGCTTTGTCGAAGATTAGTTGACCATAGAGTTGAGGGTCGATTTCTGGGCTCTCTATTCTGTTCCACTGGTCTATGTGTCTGTTTTTGTGCCAGTACCATGCTGTCTTGATGATGACAGCTTTGTAATAGAGCTTGAAGTCCGGAATTGTGATGCCACCAACTTTGGCTTTGTTCTTCAATATTCCTTTGGCTATTCGAGGTCTTTTCTGGTTCCATATAAATTTGAGGATTATTTGTTCCATTTCTTTGAAAAAAATGGATGGTATTTTGATAGGGATTGCATTAAATGTGTAGATTGCTTTAGGTAGCATAGACATTTTCACAATATTTATTCTTCCAATCCAGGAGCATGGAACATTTTTCCATTTTTTTGTGTCTTCCTCAATTTCTTTCATGAGTACTTTATAATTTTCTGTGTATAGATTCTTAGTCTCTTTGGTTAGGTTTATTCCTAGGTATCTTATAGTTTTGGGTACAATTGTAAATGGGATTGACTCCTTAATTTCTCTTTCTTCTGTCTTGTTGTTGGTGTACAGAAATGCAACTGATTTCTGTGCATTGATTTTATATCCTGACACTTTACTGAATTCCTGGACAAGTTCTAGCAGTTTTGGAGTGGAGTCTTTTGGGTTTTCCACATATAGTATCATATCATCTGCAAAGAGTGATAGTGGATTTCATCAAGATCAAAAGCTTTTGCACAGCAAAGGAAACAGTTAACAAAACCAAAAGACAGCTGACAGAATGGGAGAAGATATTTGCAAACGACATATCAGATAAAGGGCTAGTATCCAAAATCTATAAGGAACTTAGCAAACTCAACACCCAAAGAACAAACAATCCAATCAAGAAATGGGCAGAGGACATGAACAGACATTTCTGCAAAGAAGACATCCAGATGGCCAACAGACACATGAAAAAGTGCTCCACGTCACTCGGCATCAGGGAAATACAAATCAAAACCACAATGAGATATCACCTCACACCAGTCAGGATGGCTAAAATTAACAAGTCAGGAAATGACAGATGCTGGAGAGGATGTGGAGAAAGGGGAACCCTCCTCCACTGTTGGTGGGAATGCAAGCTGGTCCAACCACTCTGGAAAACAGCATGGAGGTTCCTCAAAATGTTGAAAATAGAACTACCCTATGACCCAGCAATTGCACTACTGGGTATTTACCCTAAAGATACAAACATAGTGATCCGAAGGGGCACGTGTGCCCGAATGTTTATAGCAGCAATGTCTACAATAGCCAGACTATGGAAAGAACCTAGATGTCCATCAACAGATGAATGGATAAAGAAGATGTGGTATATATACACAATGGAATACTATGCAGCCATCAAAAGAAATGAAATCTTGCCATTTGCGACGACGTGGATGGAACTAGAGCGTATCATGCTTAGTGAAATAAGTCAATCGGAGAAAGACAACTATCATATGATCTCCCTGATATGAGGACATGGAGAAGCAACATGGGGGGGTAGGGGGATAGGAGAAGAATAAATGAAACAAGATGGGATTGGGAGGGAGACAAACCATAAATGACTCTTAATCTCACAAAACAAACTGGGGGTTGCTGGGGGGAGGTGGGATTGGGAGAGGGGGAGCGGGCTATGGACATTGGGGAGGGGAGGCGAACCATAAGAGACTATGGACTCTGAAAAACAACCTGAGGGTTTTGAAGGGTCAGGGGTGGGAGGTTGGGGGAACAGGTGGTGGGTGATGGGGAGGGCACGTTTTGCATGGAGCACTGGGTGTTGTGCAAAAAGAATGAATACTGTTACACTGAAAAAATTAATAAAAAGGGAAAAAAAAATGTTGTTCATTGACTACTATTTTGTTTTTCTCTTCTCCTCCACTTCCAGAAAATACAAACAAGGCAATTTCTTCTTGCTAAGATTGTGTGCACTTGATTTCTTCATGTATCACCTAGGACGGGTTGACACAGCTGAGTTTCTCATGGTTTTACCTAATTGAATCTGAACACCATCAGAATAGGTCAAAGCAATATCCAAGAACCGTTTATTTCACACATTGGTGACATGTACTCTTCAGTAACAGGGGACGTATTCACGGATGCTGCCATCACACCAGGTTAGATGCTCCTTTCTGAATTGTCAGTGATACTGGATTAGGAATGTTGTCTAAGGGAAAAGACATAACATGTGACTCAGCAGGTTGTTTGGGGCATATTTTGCTTCCTCTGCTTTCTGTGAGACCAAACCCATGAAGAGTTTATGGGTCCTTTTCAAAAGTTAAAATCACAATTCAGATGATTATAAATCATGTTATAATAAATCAAATTAATGATTCTGCTATAACAGTCATAAAACAACAAAGTAACATCCCACAGTGTAAAAGGTTTGGTTTAAATAACCTATCCAAAAGATGCCAATTGAGGTTTTTCTCCAGCACTTACATGTTCATTTTTACATCAAATAATAAGCCCTTTTTCTGAGCCTCTTCACAAGTCAAGGTTCTTCTCATTCATTCATTGATTCAAAAAGCATTAATTGAGTTTCTTTTGCTGGGCAATTATTCTAGTCACTGAATGGGTAGAGATTAAAAAAAAGACAAAATCCTTGTTACTGAGTTGCTGTCTGGTTGGGTAAACTATCTGAAGATGACACCTTACAAAATAATGTTGAAGCTATTTTTATTTTTATCTTTCAGAAAGTATTAAGAAAACCCCCTCCTTTCCATCGCTTTTGTAAAATTCTGCCCCACTCCACCTCAGCCCTGGTTGTGAGATTGCCTACTGTAGGTGCAGGCTAAATAATTCCACTGGATTGTCAAGGGTTATCAGCAAGGAAATCCTGGAGTCTTAGAACGTCTTGAGAGTAAAATGTTCCTGACAGATGTATTCCCTCAGAATAAAATGAAAAAAATAAGAATCAAAGTTGGTTAGTAAGTGGTTGTCACCAGCACTGGAGATGGAAAGACCAACCTGAATCTGACATGCTAGTGCTGGCAGCATTAGGGTGGCTGGACACTGCCATCTCATCCCAGTACCATTTTGCAAAGCAATTTTGTGCACCTTCTTCTGTTCAGTCCTCACCACAGCCCTTAAATCTGGGGTTCTTATTCCCATTTCACCTAGACTAAGAGAAGTTGTGTGACTGCCCTAGGTTATCCAGCTCGCAAGAAGCAGGTCAAAAGGACAAATCAGAGGGACTTAGATCAGCAGAGCTCAGGCATTAAATACCTAACTTGGTTGGCCTCTTGGCAGTTGGAGATCAAGATAGACCAGCTCAAAAAGAGTGGGATAGACTCATGAAAGAGAATGTAAAGACTTGCCTGGGAACTGAAACCTACCAGGACTTTAGACTCTGACTTTCAAACCAGAGGTTACTTTAAAGTTCATCCAGAAAACTTTAGAATCTGGTCACTTCTCCAAATCTCTAAAGTTAATGAATAGTCCAGTTAGGTAAGAAGTTCCAGTGTCTTGACTCCTAGGCCAGTTCTCAACTTCACCACATTATTTGCTGGCTAGAAAGGTCAGTGGAAGTTCAACTGTTAGTAAAAACTTGAAGGAGCCTAGACTTATCTTTGACGGTAGTTGTTCTCAATGAACCAAACTCCCAGTGTTCATATACCCCTGCATTTTTCCTTTCCCTTTGAATCGAAGCTGATTCTGTGTTCTTCTTTAACCCATTGACCATAGAGGAAGTGACAGGGTACCAGTTTCCATGCTAAGCCTTAAAAGGGCCTGGCAGCTTTCTTTTTTGTACACTGGAAGAAGACAGTCACTGTGGAAGAAGTTTGACTATTTGGAGACTGCCCCCCCCGAGAGATATCTAATCTAGCCATATGGAGAGACCACACAGAGAAGAACTGAGGCCCCTGGCTAACAGCCTCAGCTGAGCTTTGAGCCAACAAGTTAACACCACCTTCCCAGCCATGAGAGTGGGGCCATCTTGCAAGTGCACCCTTGAGTCCAGGTCAAAACTATCAGCCATGTAGAGCAGAGTTGAACTGTCTCAGCCAAGTCTTACCCAAATTACAGGATTGCGAACAAATAAACAGAAAGGTTATTGGAGTGAGCCACCAAGTTTGGAGACGATTTGTTACATACCAGGAAGTAGCTACAACAGTGAAGGTATGTGCTGGTGGCTCCAAGAATCTGGAACTACCAAATTCGGAAGACTTATCTCCTTAGTTGGACAGAGCCACACACTGCATCCACTGGCTTATCTCTAACATCCTTCTGGTTCTAAAGATCTTTGAGCTTGTGACTCCCTATGACTCTTCCCTATGACTCTAAACAAGCCTGCTGTCTGCATGATAAAGAGATTGTTGCCCCCCAGAAGGTGACGGGCCTGACAGGGATTGCTTTTCTCAACAAGGGTTAGAAATGTAGGTGACAAGAAGGGAGGGAGACTGGTCTTCTAGAGGTAGAGGGATACAGAAGAAGAAGCTCCAAGAATTTGGGTGCTGGCAACAAGGAGATGAAACTCAGAGTTGGTCTCCATAAAGGACATTTGGGAACATTTACAGATTAATTAACCAGGCATCCATAGAAAAAGCACCGTGCAAGCCAGAGACAGGCAGGTCAACAGAAATTGACTTGAGAAAGTAACTTTTGATTCATTCAGTATTAGAGGAAGCACTTTAAAAACTACTGGACCTGGGGGAGTCAAGATGGTGGGGAAGTAGGAGGAGGCGCCGTTTCAACCTGTACCCTAAAGTGAGCTGATTACCTACCAAAGAACTCCAATCACCCATGAAATCAGCCTGAGATCAGAATTATACACGTCTGGATTTCTACAGGAGCAGAAGACGCCAATGGCAGATAAAGCAGAGTGGGAACATCGGACTGATATCGGAAGATAAACAAAAGGGGGAGGGAGCCACCAGAGGTGACCAATTGGAAAGTACCACCCCAATATGAGAGTGCCCTGCATCTGGGGACCAGCATTAACTTGGAGTCTGGTTGAAAGCACTCAAAAAAAAAAAGCAAAGGATCATGGGGGGAAATATTGGGAATCGGGGCAGCTAGGGACAGGAGCCTAAGTCCCCAGACCCAGGACAGCCTCCCTGGCGCTGAGTCAGAGAGAGTGCGGTGGAGAAATCAGGTCTTGGTCCCTGAGCCGCCAGGGCACCTGAGCCACCAACGAGCCCGAGAACGAGTGGGGTCTGGCTCCCTTGAGGGGCTGGGAGCCTGGCCAGATGGCAATCCTGAAATGCGAGCATCCCACACCCTCCCCTGGGAGAGGTGCTCATAGGTGCTAGCCTGGAGCTCTGGCATCCGGAGAAACCAGACATTCCCAGCCCAGGCCAGTGGGAAAATCTCAGTGTCCAATCGCAGCTTGGAACCTCTCTGGTGGTTTGGAGCTGCCCAGACAGCTGCCGCTGCCCTGGTATTGGGTACAACGAGGTGATCCTGCATCCCCAGGGACCGCGACTCAGAAGCTACTCTGCCAGCAGCTCTGCAGAGCATTCTGAGGCTTCTCTCTGAGAGGGAGGTCGGGGTGCAGTTTGCTCTCCTCTAAACCTCCTTTAAAACCATCAAAAGCTGTCAAGGCAAGAGAAAACAGATGAAAGAACATAAAAACCTCCAGAGAACAAAAGCCTGAAAAAAAAAACACAGTTTCCTCAGAGCACACCCCCTTGAGGGAGGCCGGAGAACCTAACTCAGGGAACATCATTGTCTGAAAACCCCCGTGGCAGGCCCCTCCCCCAGAAAACCAACCAGGAAGGAAGAAAAAAAAAGACTACAAGAGAAAAACCACCACTACTTCATAAATACAACTTTTATTTTTAACTCTTTACCAATATTCTGGGTTTTTTTATACATACAGATAATTTTTTAACCTATTTACCATCACACTGAGATGTCCAGTACATCAAATTCCAAAATAACCTTCTAGCCTGGACTTTTTGATACATACACCCTTTTTTTCTTTTGCTTTTCTATTTAAAACAATTTTTTTAAATTTTAACTTAGTTTAGTCTAGTTTATTCTTTTTAATTTTTATTTTCTACTCTATATATAGAGTTAAACTTCAAGGCAACCCCCTTTCCCCAATCAATACTACCCCTATAGGCAAACCAATTTTTAATCCCCCTGTAAGTTAGGAAAGTTGAGTCCGTTAACAAAACATCAAGATTCATCCAGGAAGAATCAAAATAACCTTACTCGCCCACACTGAGAATTTATAACCACTCTCCAACTTTTTCTTCTGCCAGTGTTTCTGTGTATTTGTGTTTGTCCTGATAGTATATAAATCTTATACGTGGGGTTCTTTCTGATGAGGTTCTTCCTTTTTTTTTGCTTATATATATATATTTTTCTCTTGTCATATACTTTTGTTTTATTTGATTATTTACAGCATAACTGTGTTCATTGTTTTGGCATCACACCCACTGCTGCATGCATTACGTGCCCTCCCTATTGCCCGCCACCTGGTTTCTCAACCTCCCACCCCCCCCTGCCCCTTCAAAACCCTCTGGTTGTTTTTCAGAGTCCATAGTCTCTCATGGTTCATCTCCCCTTCCAGTTTCCCTCAATTCCCGCTCCTCTCCATCTCCCCATGTCCTCCATGTTATTTGTTATGCTCCACAAATAAGTGAGACCATATGATACTTGACTCTCTCTGCTTGACTTATTTCGCTCAGCATAATCTCTTCCAGTCCCATCCATGTTGCTACAAAAGTTGGGTATTCATCCTTTCTGATGGAGGCATAATACTCCACCGTGTATATGTACCACATCTTCCTTATAAATTCATCCATTGAAGGGCATCTTGGTTCTTTCCAGAGTTTGGCGACCGTAGCCATTGCTGCCATAAACACTGGGGTACAGATGGCCCTTCTTTTCACTACATCTGTATCTTTGGGGTAAATACCCAGCAGTGCAATTGCAGGGTCATACGGAAGCTCTATTCTTTATATATATATATATATATATATATATATATATATATATATATATATATTTTTATTTGTTTATTTACAGTATAACAGTGTTCATTGTTTTGGCATCACACCCAGTGCTCCATGCAGTACGTGCCCTCCCTATTACCCACCACCTGGTTCCTCAACCTCCCACCCCACCCCCCCACCCCCCCCCGCCACCCCTTCATAACCCTCTGGTTGTTTGTCAGAGTCCATAGTCTCTCATGGTTCATCTCCCCTTCCAGTTTCCCTCAACTCCCTCTCCTCTCCATCTCCCCATGTCCTCCATGTTATTTGTTATGTTCCATAAATAAGTGAGACCATATGATACTTGACTCTCTCTGCTTTACTTATTTCGCTCAGCATAATTTCTTCCAGTCCCGTCCACGTTGCTACAAAAGTTGGGTATCCGTCCTTTCTGATGGAGGCATAATACTCCATTGTGTATATGGACCACATCTTCCTTATCCATTCATCCGTTGAAGGGCATCTTGGTTCTTTCCACAGTTTGGCGACTGTAGCCACTGCTGCAATAAACACTGGGGTACAAATGGCCCTTGTTTTCACTACATCTGTATCTTTGGGGTAAATACTGAGCAGTGCAATTGCTGGGTCATAGGGAAGCTCTATTCTTAATTTCTTCAGGAATCTCCACACTGTTCTCCAAAGTGGCTGCACTTGCATTCCCACCAAACATGTAAGAGTGTTCCCCTTTCTCCACATCCTCTCCAACACAGGTTGTTTCCTGTCTTGCTAATTTTGGCCATTCTAATTGGTGTCAGGTGGTATCTCAATGTGGTTTTAATTTGAATCTCCCTGATGGCTAGTAATGATGAACATTTTTTCATGTGTCTGATAGCCATTTGTATGTCTTCATTGGAGAAGTGTCTGTTCATATCTTCTGCCCATTTTTTGATATGATTCTCTGTTTTGTGTGTGTTGAGTTTGAGGAGGTCTTTATAGATCCTGGATATCAACCTTTTGTCTGTACTGTCATTTGCAAATATCTTCTCCCATTCCGTGGGTTGCCTTTTTGTTTTGTTGACTGTTTCCTTTGCTGTGCAGAAACTTTTGATCTTGATGAAGTCCCAAAAGTTCATTTTCGCTTTAGTTTCCTTGGCCTTTGGAGACATATCTTGAAAGAAGTTGCTGTCGCTGATATCAAAGAGATTGCTGCCTATGTAATCCTCTAGGATTCTGATGGATTCCTGTCTCACGTTGAGGTCTTTTATCCATTTCGAGTTTATCTTTGTGTACGGTGTAAGAGAATGGTTGAGTTTCATTCTTCTACATATCGCTGTCCAGTTTTCCCAGCACCATTTATTGAAGAGACTGTCTTTTTTCCATTGAATATTTTTTCCTGATTTGTCAAAGATTATTTGACCATAGTGTTGAGGGAACATATCTAGGCTCTTCACTCTTTTCCACTGGTCAATGTGTCTGTTTTTATGCCAGTATCTTGCTGTCTTGGTGATCACAGCTTTGTAGTAAAGCTTGAAATCGGGTAACGTGATGCCGCCAGTTTGGTTTTTGTTTTTCAACATTTCCTTAGCAATTTGGGTCTCTTCTGATTCCATACAAATTTTAGGATTATTTGCTCCAGCTCTTTGAAAAATATCGGTGGAATTTTGATCGGAATGGCATTAAAAGAATAGATTGCTCTAGGCAGTATAGACATTTTAACAATGTTTATTCTTCCAATCCAAGAGCATGGAACAGTCTTCCATCTTTTTGTGTCTTCTTCAATATCTTTCATGAGTGTTCTGTAGTTCCTCGAGTATAGGTCCTTTACCTCTTTGGTTAGATTTATTCCCAGGTATCTTATGGTTCTTGGTGCTATAGTAAATGGAATCGATTCTCTAATTTCCCTTTCTGTATTTTCATTGTTAGTGTATAAGAAAGCCACTGATTTCTGTACATTGACTTTGTAGCCTGCCACCTTACTGAATTGCTGTATGAGTTCTAGTAGTTTAGGGTGGAGTCCTTGGGGTTTTCCATATAAAGAATCATGTCATCTGTGAAGAGAGAGAGTTTGACTTCTTCATTCCCAATTTGGATACATTTTATTTCTCTTTGTTGTCTGATTGCCATTGCTAGTACTTCTAATACTATGTTGAACAAGAGTGGTGAGAGTGGGCATCCTTGTCGTGTTCCTGATCTCAACGGGAAGGCTGGAAGCTTTTTCCCATTGAAGATGATATTTGCTGTGGGTCTTTCATAGATAGATTTTATGAAGTTCAGGAATGTTCCCTCTATCCCTATACTTTGATCCTTTTTAATCAGGAACGGATGCGGGATTTTATCAAATGCTTTTTCTGCATCAATTGAGAGGACCTTGTGGTTCTTCTCTCTTCTCTTATTGATTTGTTCTATCACATTGATTGATTTGCAAATGTTGAACCAACCTTGCAACCCAGGGATGAATCCCACCTGGTCATGGTGGATAATCTTTTTAATGTGCTTCTGGATCCTGTTTGCTAGGACATTGTTGAGAATCTTTGCATCCATATTCATCAGTGATATTTGTCTGAAATTCTCCTTTTTCGTAGGGTCTTTGCCTGGTTTGGGGATCAGGGTAATGCTGGCTTCATAAAAAGAGTCTGGAAGTTTTCCTTCTGCTTCAATTTTTTGAACAGCTTCAGGAGAATTGGAGTTATTTCTTCTTTGAAAGTTTGGTAGAATTCCCCAGGGAATCCGTGAGGTCCTGGGCTCTTGTCTTTTGGGAGGTTTTTGATCACTGCTTCAATCTCGTTACTAGATATCGGTCTATTCAGGTTGTCAATTTCTTCCTGGTTCAATTTTGGGAGTTTGTAGCTTTCCAGGAATGCATCCATTTCATCTAGGTTGCTTAGGTTATTGGCATATAACTGTTGGTAATAATTTCTGATGATTGTTTCTATTTCCTTGGTGTTAGTTGTGATCTCTCCCTTTTCATTCATAATTTTATTAATTTGGGCTTTCTCTCTTTTCTTTTGGATTAGTGTGGCCAATGGTTTATCGATCTTATTGATTCTTTCAAAAAACCAGCTTCTAGTTTCATTGATACGTTCTACTGTATCTCTCGTTTCCACCTCATTGATCTCTGCTCTAATCTTGATTATTTCCCTTCTTGCGTGTGGAGTTGGTTTGATCTGTTGTTGATTCTCCAGTTCTTGAAGGTGTAGAGACAGCTGGTGTATTCTGGATTTTTCAATTTTTTTGAGGGAGGCTTGGATGGCTATGGATTTCCCCTTAGAACCGCCTTTCCTGTATTCCATAGGTTTTGGACCGATGTGTCTTCATTGTCCTTGGTTTCCATGAATTGTTTAAGTTCATCTTTGATCTTCTGGTTGATCCAAGCATTCTGAAGCAAGGTGGTCTTTCGCTTCCAGGTGTTTGAGTTCCTTCTGAACTTTTCCTTGTGATTGAGTTCTAGTTTCAAAGCATTGTGATCTGAGAATATGCAGGGAATAATGTCAGTCTTTTGGTATCGGTTGAGTCCTGCTTTGTGACCCAGTACGTGGTCTATTCTGGAGAAGGTTCCATGTGCACGTGAGAAGAATGAGTATTCTGTTGTTTTAGGGTGGAATGTTCTGTATATGTCTATGAGGTCCATCTGGTCCAATGTTTCATTCAATGCTCTTATTTCTTTATTAATTTTCTGCTTCGATGATCTGTCTATTTCTGAGAGAGGCGTATTAAGATCCCCTACTATTATTGTATTCATATCAATATGACTCTTTATCTTGAGTAATAGTTTTCTTATGTAATTGGGTGCTCCCATATTGGGGGCATAGATATTCACAATTGTTAGATCATCTTGGCGGATAGTCCCTTTAAGAATTATGTAGTGTCCTTCTGTATATCTGACTACAGTCTTTAGTTTAAAATCTAATTTATCTGATATGAGAATTGCTACCCCGGCCTTCTTTTGAGGCCCATTGGCATGAACGATGCTTCTCCATCCTGATCCAAGCATTCTGAAGCAAGGTGGTCTTTCGCTTCCAGGTGTTTGAGTTCCTTCCGAACTTTTCCTTGTGACTGAGTTCCAGCTTCAAAGCATTGTGATCTGAGAATATGCAGGGAATAATGTCAGTCTTTTGGTATCGGTTGAGTCCTGCTTTGTGACCCAGTATGTGGTCTATTCTGGAGAAGGTTCCTTGTGCACTTGAGAAGAATGAGTATTCTGTTGTTTTAGGGTGGAATGTTCTGTATATGTCTATGAGGTCCATCTGGTCCAATGCTTCATTCAATGCTCTTATTTCTTTATTAATTTTCTGCTTCAATGATCTGTCTATTTCTGAGAGAGGCATATTAAGATCTCCTACTATTATTGTACTCATATCAATATGACTCTTTATCTTGATTAATAGTTTTCTTATGTAATTGGGGGCTCCCATATTGGGGGCATAGATATTCACAATTGTTAGATCATCTTGGCAGATAGTCCCTTTAAGAATGATGTAGTGTCCTTCTGTATCTCTGACTACAGTCTTTCGTTTAAAATCTAATTTATCTGATAGGAGAATCGCTACCCTGGCCTCCTTTTGAGGCCCATTGGCATGAAAGATGCTTTTCCATCCCTTCACTTTCAGTCTGGGTGTATCCTTAGGTTCAAAATGGGTCTCTTGTAGACAACATATGGATGGGTCCTGTCGTTTTATGCAATCTGCAACCCTCTGTCGTTTTATGGGTGCATTTAGGCCATTCACATTGAGAGTGATTATTGAGAGATAGGTTTTTATTGAAGTCTTTCTGTCTATAGGTTGTTTCTATATTTCTGTTCAATGATATTCTTAGGATTTTTTCTCTTTTTTGGACCCCCCTTAATTATTCCTGCAGTGTCGGCTTGGTGGTTGCATAGTCTTTCAAGCCTTGCCGGTCTTGGAAACTCTTTATCTCTCCATCCATTTTAAATGTCAGTCTTGCTGGATAGAGTATTCATGGTTGCATTTTCTTCTCATGTATTACTGTGAATATATTTTGCCAGCCCTTCCTGGCTTGCCAGGTCTCTGTGGAAAGATCTGACGTCATACTAATGGGCTTTCCTCTGTATGTAAGGAGCTTCTTTGTCCTAGCTGCTTTTAAGAGGGCCTGTCGTGAAACATAAATCCTCATTTTAACTATAGGGTGTTGTGAGAACTTTTGAGAATCTAAAATCTTGGGAGGAAATCTCTCTGCCTCTAGTACATGAACGTTGTTTCCATTTGTGAGTTTGGGAAAATTTTCATAGACAACTTCTTCCACTATATCTTCTAGACTTCTTTCTTTTTCCTCCCCTTCAGGGATTCCAATAATTCTGACTTTGGAACGTTTCATGGCATCATTTATTTCCCTGATTCTGTTTTCGTGGCTTCTGAGCTGTTTGTTCCAGGCTTCCTCCTGATCCTTTCTCTCTATCTGTTTGTCCTCCAGATCACTAATTCTATCTTCTGTCTCAGTTACCCTAACTTTTAGAGAATTTAGATTAGATTGGAACTCTTTGAGAGCATTTTGAACATCCATCTCCGGTGGCTTTCAGTTCTGCCCTAACTTTGAGAACATCATCCCTGGTGGCTTTCAGTTCTGCCCTTACCAATTCTGTTTGGTCATCCATGGCTTTCTCCAACCTAGCTATTGCCTGGATAATTGTTAGTCTGAATTCCTTTTCTGACATATTGTCTATGTCGATAGCCATTAGCTCTGTTGCAGAAGGTCCATCCTCTGTATTTTTCTTCTGTTGGGTATTCCTCCTCCTAGTCATTTTGGTAAGAGATGACTGAACAGATGCATCTGGACTTATCGATTGAGGTGCAGTCAAGGTGCACCCTGGGACGCTTCTGTGCAATCAGGGTTCCCCACCCAAATGAGACAGAAAAGAAAAGAAAAAGAAATAGAGAAGAAGAAAGAAAAAAAGGGAAAAGAAAAAAGGAAAAAAAAAGAGAGAGAAAGAGAGCAGGAAAAAAAGGGAAGATAAAAGAGAAGGCTCAGCCCAAATGGACCACAAGGTAAGATTTATGAAGTAAACAAACAAAAACAGACAAACAAAAAGACTGATAAAAGTATATGACAAGAGAAATATATATATATATATATAAGCAAAAAAAGGAAAGAACCTCATTAGAACGAACCCCAAGTATAAGATTTATATATTATCAGGAGAAACACAAATTCACAGAAACACTGACCGAAGGAAAAATTGGGAGAGTGGTTATAAATTCTCATTGTGGGTGAGAAAGGTTATTTTGATTCTTCTTGAATGTATCTTGATGTTTTTCTTAAGGGACTCAACTTTCCTAAGTTGCAGAGGGATTAGAAACTGGTTTGCCTATAGGTGTAGCATTTTTGGGGAAAGGGGATTACCTTGAAGTTTAACTCTATATGTATAGTAGAAAATAAAAATTAAAAAAGAATAAACTAGACTAAACTAAGTTAAAATTAAAAAAGAATTTAAAAAATAGAAAAGCAAAAGAAAAACATGGGTGTATGTATCAAAAAGTTGAGGTTAGAAGTTTATTAAAAAATTTGATGTACTCGACAGACATCTCAGTGTGATGGTAAATAGGTTAAAAATTTATCTGAATGTATAAAAAAAAAAGAACCAGAATATTGGTTAAGAGTTAAAAATAAAAGTTGTATTTATGAAGTAGTGGTGGTTTTTCTCTTGTAGTCTTCTTTTTTTTTTTTCTTCCTTCCTGGTTGGTTTTCTGGGGGAGGGGCCTGCCACCTGGGTTTTCAGACAATGATGTTCCCTGCATTAGGTCCTCCCACTCCCCTCAAGGGCGTGGGCTCTGAGGAACCTGTTTTTTTCAGGCTTCTGTTCTCTGGGGGGTTCTTATGTTCTTTCATCTGTTTTCTCTCGCCTTGACAGCTTTTGATGGTTTTTGGAGTTTTAGAGGAGAGCAAACTGCACCCCGACCTCCCTCTCAGAGAGAAGCCTCAGAATGTTTTGCAAGTGTTGCTGGCAGAGTGGGTTCTGAGTCACTGTCCCTGGGGATGCAGGAGCTCCTCGTTGTTCCCAATACCAGGGCAGCAGTGGCTGTCTAGGCAGCTCCAGACCGCCAGAGAGGTTCTGATCAGAGATTGCACACTGAGATTTTCCCGCTGTCCCGGGCTGGGAATGTATGGTTTTTCCGGATGCCAGAGCCCCAGGCTAACACCTATGAACACCTCTCCCAAGGGAGGGTGTGGGATACACGCATTTCAGGATTGCCATCTGGCCAGGCTCCCAGCCCCTCATGGGAGCCAGACCCCACTCGTTCTCGGGCACGCTGGCGGGTCAGGTGCACTGGCGGCTCAGGGACAGAGACCTGATTTCTCCGCCACACTCTCTCTGGCTCAGTGCCAGGGGAGGCTGTCCTGGGTCCGGGGACTTAGGTCCCTGACCCTAACTGCCCAGATTCCCACTATTTACCCCACCGCGATCCTTTGCTCTTTGTTTTTTGAGTGCTTTCAACCAGACTCCAAGTTAATGCTCGTCCCCAGATGCAGGGCACTCTCGTATTGGGGTATTACTTTCCAATCGGTCATCTCTGGTGGCTCCCTCCCCCTTTTGTTTATCTTCCGATATCATCCGATGTTCCCACTCTGCTTTACCTGCCACTGGCGTCTTCTGCTCCTGGAGAGATCCAGACGTCTATAATTCTGATCTCAGGCTGATTTCATGTGTGGTCGGAGTGGTTGGTAGGTAATCAGCTCACTTTAGGGTACAGATTGAAATGGTGCCTCATCCTACTTCCCCGCCATCTTGACTTCTCTATTCATATACTTTTATCAGTCTTTTTGTTTGTCTGTTTTTGTTTGTTTACTTCATAAATCTTACCTTGGAGCCCATTTGGGCTGAGCCTTCTCTTTTATCTTCCCTCTTTTTCCTGTCTCTCTCTCTCTCTTTTTTTTCCCCTTTTTTCTTTTCTTTTTCTTTCTTCTTCTCTATTTCTTTTTTCTTTTCTTTTTTCTCTCATTTGGGTGGGGGACTCTAATTGCACAGAAGCGTTCCAGGGTGCACCTTGACTACACCACAATTGATAAATCCAGCTGCATCCATTCAGTCATCTCTTACCAAAATGACTAGGAGGAGGAATACCCAACAGAAGAAAAATACAGAGGATGGACCTTCTGCAACAGAGCTAATGGCTATCGACATAGACAATATGTCAGAAAAGGAATTCAGACTAACAATTATCCAGGCAATAGCTAGGTTCGAGAAAGCCATGGATGACTAAACAGAATTGGTAAGGGCAGAACTGAAAGCCACCAGGGATGATGTTCTCAATGTTAGGGCAGAACTGAAAGACACCAGGGATGATGCACAAAATGCTCTCAATGAGTTCCAATCTAATCTAAATTCTCTAAAAGCTAGGGTAACTGAGACAGAAGATAGAATTAGTGATCTGGAGGACAAACAGATAGAGAGAAAGGATCAGGATCAGGAGGAAGCCTGGAACAAACAGCTCAGAAGTCACGAAAACAGAATCAGGGAAATAAATGATGCCATGAAACGTTCCAACATCAGAATTATTGGAATTGCTGAAGGGGAGGAAAAAGAAGGAAGTCTAGAAGTTATCGTGGAAGAAGTTGTCTATGAATATTTTCCCAATCTTACGAATGGAAACAACGTTCATGTACTAGAGGCAGAGAGGTTCCCCCCAAGATTATAGATGCTTGAAAGTCCTCCCAACACATTATACTTAAAATGAGGAATTATGTTTCACGACAGGCCGTCTTAAAAGCAGCTAGGACAAAGAAGCTCCTTACATACAGAGGAAAGCCCATTAGAATAACGTCAGACCTTTCCACAGAGACCTGGCAAGCCAGGAAGGGATGGAAAAATATATTCAGAGTACTAAATGAGAAGAACATGCAGCCAAGATTACTTTATCCAGCAAGGTTAACATTCAAAATAGATGGAGAGATAAAGAGATTCCAAGACCAACAAGGCTTGAAAGACTATGCAACCACCAAGCCGACACTGCAGGAATAGTTAAGGGGGGGTCATATAAAAGAGAAAAAATCCTAAGAATATCATTGAACAGAAATATAGAAACAATCTGTAGACAGAAAGACTTCAAAGGTAACACGATGTCAATAAAAACCTATCTCTCAATAATCACTCTCAATGTGAATGGCCTAAATGCGCCCAAAAAACAACACAGGGTTGCAGATTGGAAAAAATGACAGGACCCATCCATATGTTGTCTACAAGAGACCGATTTTGAACCTAAGGATACACCCAGACTGAAAGTGAAGGGATGGAGAAGCATCTTTCATGCCAATGGGCCTCAAAAGAAGGCCGGGGTAGCAATTCTCATATCAGATAAATTAGATTTTAAACTAAAGACTGTAGTCAGAGATACAGAAGGACACTACATCATTCTTAAAGGGACTATCCGCCAAGATGATCTAACAATTGTGAATATCTATGCCCCCAATATGGGAGCACCCAATTACATAAGAAAACTATTACTCAAGATAAAGAGTCATATTGATATGAATACAATAATAGTAGGGGATCTTAATACGCCTCTCTCAGAAATAGACAGATCATCGAAGCAGAAAATTAATAAAGAAATAAGAGCATTGAATGAAACATTGACCAGATGGACCTCATAGACATATACAGAACATTCCACCCTAAAACAACAGAATACTCATTCTTCTCACGTGCACATGGAACCTTCTCCAGAATAGACCACATACTGGGTCACAAAGCAGGACTCAACCGATACCAAAAGACTGACATTATTCCCTGCATATTCTCAGATCACAATGCTTTGAAACTGGAACTCAATCACAAGGAAAAGTTCAGAAGGAACTCAAACACCTGGAAGCGAAAGACCACCTTGCTTCAGAATGCTTGGATCAACCAGAAGATCAAAGATGAACTTAAACAATTCATGGAAACCAAGGACAATGAAGACACATCGGTCCAAAACCTATGGAATACAGGAAAGGCAGTTCTAAGGGGATATCCATAGCCATCCAAGCCTCCCTCAAAAAAATTGAAAAATCCAGAATACACCAGCTGTCTCTACACCTTCAAGAACTGGAGAATCAACAACAGATCAAACCAACTCCACACGCAAGAAGGGAAATAATCAAGATTAGAGCAGAGATCAATGAGGTGGAAACGAGAGATACAGTAGAACGTATCAATGAAACTAGAAGCTGGTTTTTTGAAAGAATCAATAAGATCGATAAACCATTGGCCACACTAATCCAAAAGAAAAGAGAGAAAGCCCAAATTAATAAAATTATGAATGAAAAGGGAGAGATCACAACTAACACCAAGGAAACAATCATCAGAAATTATTACCAACAGTTATATGCCAATAACCTAAGCAACCTAGATGAAATGGATGCATTCCTGGAAAGCTACAAACTCCCAAAATTGAACCAGGAAGAAATTGACAACCTGAATAGACCGATATCTAGTAACGAGATTGAAGCAGTGATCAAAAACCTCCCAAAAGACAAGAGCCCAGGACCTCACGGATTCCCTGGGGAATTCTACCAAACTTTCAAAGAAGAAATAACTCCAATTCTCCTGAAGCTGTTCAAAAAATTGAAGCAGAAGGAAAACTTCCAGACTCTTTTTATGAAGCCAGCATTACCCTGATCCCCAAACCAGGCAAAGACCCTACGAAAAAGGAGAATTTCAGACAAATATCACTGATGAATATGGATGCAAAGATTCTCAACAATGTCCTAGCAAACAGGATCCAGAAGCACATTAAAAAGATTATCCACCATGACCAGGTGGGATTCATCCCTGGGTTGCAAGGTTGGTTCAACATTTGCAAATCAATCAATGTGATAGAACAAATCAATAAGAGAAGAGAGAAGAACCACAAGGTCCTCTCAATTGATGCAGAAAAAGCATTTGATAAAATCCCGCATCCGTTCCTGATTAAAAAGGATCAAAGTATAGGGATAGAGGGAACATTCCTGAACTTCATAAAATCTATCTATGAAAGACCCACAGCAAATATCATCTTCAATGGGAAAAAGCTTCCAGCCTTCCCGTTGAGATCAGGAACACGACAAGGATGCCCACTCTCACCACTCTTGTTCAACATAGTATTAGAAGTACTAGCAATGGCAATCAGACAACAAAGAGAAATAAAATGTATCCAAATTGGGAATGAAGAAGTCAAACTCTCTCTCTTCACAGATGACATGATTCTTTATATGGAAAACCCCAAGGACTCCACCCTAAACTACTAGAACTCATACAGCAATTCAGTAAGGTGGCAGGCTACAAAGTCAATGTACAGAAATCAGTGGCTTTCTTATACACTAACAATGAAAATACAGAAAGGGAAATTAGAGAATCGATTCCATTTACTATAGCACCAAGAACCATAAGATACCTGGGAATAAATCTAACCAAAGAGGTAAAGGACCTATACTCGAGGAACTACAGAACACTCATGAAAGATATTGAAGAAGACACAAAAAGATGGAAGACTGTTCCATGCTCTTGGATTGGAAGAATAAACATTGTTAAAATGTCTATACTGCCTAGAGCAACCTATACTTTTAATGCCATTCCGATCAAAATTCCACCGATATTATTCAAAGAGCTGGAGCAAATAATCCTAAAATTTGTATGGAATCAGAAGAGACCCAAATTGCTAAGGAAATGTTGAAAAACAAAAACCAAACTGGCGGCATCACGTTACCCGATTTCAAGCTTTACTACAAAACTGTGATCACCAAGACAGCGTGGTACTGGCATAAAAAGAAACACATTGACCAGTGGAAAAGAGTGAAGAGCCTAGATATGGTCCCTCAACACTATGGTCAAATAATCTTTGACAAATCAGGAAAAAATATTCAATGGAAAAAAGACATTCTCTTCAATAAATGATGCTGGGAAAACTGGACAGCGATATGTGGAAGAATGAAACTCAACCATTCTCTTACACCGTACACAAAGATAAACTCGAAATGGATAAAAGACCTCAACGTGAGACAGGAATCCATCAGAATCCTAGAGGATTACATAGGCAGTAATCTCTTTGATATCAGCGACAGCAACTTCTTTCAAGATATGTCTCCAAAGGCCAAGGAAACTAAAGCGAAAATGAACTTTTGGGACTTCATCAAGATCAAAAGTTTCTGCACAGCAAAGGAAACAGTCAACAAAACAAAAAGGCAACCCACGGAATGGGAGAAGATATTTGCAAATGACAGTACAGACAAAAGGTTGATATCCAGGATCTATAAAGATCTCCTCAACTCAACACACACAAAACAGAGAATCATATCAAAAAATGGGCAGAAGAATCTTTGCATCCATATTCATCAGTGATATTGGTCTGAAATTCTCCTTTTTGGTAGGGTCTTTGCCTGGTTTGGGGATCAGGGTAATGCTGGCTTCATAAAAAGAGTCTGGAAGTTTTCCTTCTGCTTCAATTTTTTGGAACAGCTTCAGGAGAATTGGTGTTATTTCTTCTTTGAAAGTTTGGTAGAATTCCCCAGGGAATCCGTCAGGTCCTGGGCTCTTGTTTTTTGGGAGGTTTTTGATCACTGCTTCAATCTCATTACTAGATATCGGTCTGTTCAGGTTGTCAATTTCTTCCTGGTTCAATTTTGGGAGTTTGTAGCTTTCCAGGAATGCATCCATTTCATCACAAGATCCTAGCAAACAGGATCCAGCAGCACATTAAAAAGATTATCCACCATGACCAGGTGGGATTCATCCCTGGGTTGCAAGGTTGGTTCAACATTCGCAAATCAGTCAGTGTGATAGAACACATCAATAAGAGAAGAGAGAAGAACCACATGGTCCTCTCAATTGATGCAGAAAAAGCATTTGACAAAATCCAGCATCCGTTCCTGATGAAAACGCTTCAAAGTATAGGGATAGAGGGAACATTCCTGAACTTAATAAAATCTATCTATGAAAGACCCACAGCAAATATCATCCTCAATGGGAAAAAGCTTGCAGCCTTCCCGTTGAGATCAGGAACACGACAAGGATGCCCACTCTCACCACTCTTGTTCAACATAGTATTAGAAGTACTAGCAATGGCAATCAGACAACAAAGAGAAATAAAAGGTATCCAAATTGGCAAGGAAGAAGTCAAACTCTCTCTCTTCACAGATGACATGATTCTTTATATGGAAAACCCCAAAGACTCCACCCCCAAACTACTAGAACTCATACAGCAATTCAGTAAGGTGGCAGGCTACAAAGTCAATGTACAGAAATCAGTGGCTTTCTTATACACTAACAATGAAAATACAGAAAGGGAAATTAGAGAATCGATTCCATTTACTATAGCACCAAGAACCATAAGATACCTGGGCATAAACCTAACCAAAGAAGTAAAGGACCTATACTCGAGGAACTACAGAACACTCATGAAAGAAATTGAAGAAGACACAAAAAGATGGAAGACTGTTCCATGCTCTTGGATTGGAAGAATAAACATTGTTAAAATGTCTATACTGCCTAGAGCAATCTATACTTTTAATGCCATTCCGATCAAAATTCCACCGACATTTTTCAAAGAGCTGGAGCAAATAATCCTAAAATTTGTATGGAGTCAGAAGAGACCCCGAATTGCTAAGGAAATGTTGAAAAACAAAAACCAAACTGGCGGCATCACGTTACCCGATTTCAAGCTTTACTACAAAGCTGTGATCACCAAGACAGCGTGGTACTGGCATAAAAACAGACACATAGACCAGTGGAACAGAGTGGAGAGCCCAGATATGGACCCTCAACTCTATGGTCAAATAATCTTCGACAAAACAGGAAAAAATATTCAATGGAAAAAAGACAGTCTCTTCAATAAATGGTGCTGGAAAAACTGGACAGCGATATGTAGAAGAATGAAACTTGACCATTCTCTTACACCGTTCACAAAGATAAACTCGAAATGGATAAAAGACCTCAACGTGAGACAGGAATCTATCAGAATCCTAGAGGAGAACATAGGCTGTAACCTCTTCGATATCAGCCACTGCAACTTCTTTCAAGATAAGTCTCCAAAGGCCAAGGAAACAAAAGCAAAAATGAACTTTTGGGACTTCATCAAGATCAAAAGCTTCTGCACAGCAAAGGAAACAGTCAACAAAACAAAGAGGCAACCCACGGAATGGGAGAAGATATTTGTAAATGACAGTACAGACAAAAGGTTGATATCCAGGATCTACAAAGATCTTCTCAAACTCAACACACACAAAACAGATAATCATATCAAAAAATGGGTAGAAGATATGAATAGACACTTCTCCAATGAAGACATACAAATGGCTATCAGACACATGAAAAAATGTTCATCATCACTAGCCATCAGGGAGATTCAAATTAAAACAACATTGAGATACCACCTGACACCAGTTAGAATGGCCAAAATTAGCAAGACCGGAAACAATGTGTGTTGGAGAGGATGTGGAGAAAGGGGAACCCTCTTACACTGTTGGTGGGAATGCAAGTTAGTGCAGCCACTTTGGAGAACAGTGTGGAGATTCCTGAAGAAATTAAAAATAGAGCTTCCCTATGACCCTGCAATTGCACTGCTGGGTATTTACACCAAAGATACAGATGTAGTGAAAAGAAGGGCCATTTGTACCCCAATGTTTATTGCAGCAATGGCTACGGTCACCAAACTGTGGAAAGAACCAAGATGCCCTTCAACGGATGAATGGATAAGGAAGATGTGGTCCATATACACAATGGAGTATTATGCCTCCATCAGAAAGGACGAATACCCAACTTTTGTAGCAACATGGACAGGACTGGAAGAAATTATGCTGAGCGAAATAAGTCAAGCAGAGACAGTCAAGTATCATATGGTCTCACTTATTTGTGGAGCATAACAAATAACATGGAGGACATGGGGAGATGGAGAGGAGAGGGAGTTGAGGGAAACTGGAAGGTGAGATGAAGCATGAGAGACTATGGACTCTGAAAAACAACCAGAGGGTTTTGTGGGGGGAGGTGGGAGGTTGAGGAACCAGGTGTTGGGTAATAGGGAGGGCACATACTGCATGGAGCACTGGGTGTGGTGCAAAAACAATGAACACTGTTACGCTGAAAATAAATAAAAAAAACTAATTTTCAAAAATAAAAATGGAATGAAAAAAAAACCCCACTTTGAGATACTGCCTATGTGTGTTTTTTTGTTTTGTTTTGGTTTTTGTTTTTTTTTTAATTCATTGGATAAAACTAGGCCATATTCTGAGCACTGCTTCTGGATTAAGTTACTACTCATGGCAACTAATTTGAAGAGAAAAAAGAGTTAATTCTTACTGAGTATCTGCTGTGCCCTAAAATTTTACCTACCTTCCTTAAATTAAATTAAATTCCTAAAATTTTACCTACCTTCCTTAAATTAAATTAAATTCCTAAAATTTTACCTACCTCCCTTAAATATGCAGAACAGTTCCACTTTGTAGGACCATTACCCCAATATTATAAATGAAGACATAAGATGAAGGCAATCAAATAACTTGTCCTAAGGCAACCAGCAAATACATGGCAGAGACAAGATTCAATCCCAGATCTATCTTGTTTCAAAACCCATCCATGTTTCATCGTATCAGGCTTCTTTGACTGAAGTCTATTGAAAACCTGCTCTTAGTTAAGAATTCAAATCCTTTGTTCAGAAATGTAAGATGGATTTCTGAATCCCTTTTCATGTGCATCATGTCAATATTTTGGAAAGTATATCATGCTGAGATGTTTCTTCTTACATGTTATGATTTGTTGAATAGCCAGTAAATCAGGCACCTAATCTCATCTGCCACTTTAAGCAACAGTTTCCCAAGTGAGTGTTCTGGAAGTGTTCCTAGTGGAAGGAACTACAAACTTCCTTCTATCCTTGAGTTCTGTGGCAGGACCTCAGATTTCAACTGACATATCACACATTAAGAGCAATAACAAGCATATACACTTATTTACTATTTTTTAAAAGATTTTATTTATTTATTTGACAGAGAGAGATCACAATTAGATAGAGAGGCAGCCAGAGAGAGAGAGAGAGGGAAGCAGGCTCCCTGCTGAGCAGAGAGCCCGATGCGGGACTCATCCCAGGACCCCGAGATCATGACCTGAGCTGAAGGCAGCGGCTTAACCCACTGAGCCACCCAGACGCCCCTTATTTACTATTTTTGATGTGTATTTGAAAGTCCTCAGAAGAAAAATGAAGACCTGAAGAAGCTGCTGCCTTAAAAGCTTCTGTACCTTTATACACAAAGAACAATAAACTGTGGGCTGTGACAGGACAAAGGGGTTTGAGCTTGGGGCAGTAAATTGTGGGACAGTGAAAAGCAAATGCATGAGAGAAACAGATGGAAGATCAAGGGTGATTTTAGTAGTTCTGTTTGTCCAGGTCTATTGCAGTGTTGACTCCCAGTCTTGGGTGATACCATGTTGTCTTTCTTTAGAGGAAGGGCACCTTTCTCATGGGAAATATTATGATCAAGCACTTTTATGTAGAAAGGGAAGGTCAGAGAGTCCTTCTGCATCTACAATTTCTCAAGTACCTTTGGCTCAAAATAGGCACGATGCCAAGGCAGTGTATTTTGGGGTAGCATGCTCGGCTCCCCTTCACTACTTTTTGTTTGTTATGCTTTTTAGAAGTTGTGCCAGCAGAACGTGGCTCGACCATTTGTGTTTGATTACAAACAAGTAAGACAATGGTCAATTCAGGTTTTTCGAATATTTCAAAACCCAAGCAAATAAGCTAGTCTGCTTAACTTTTCCAGGTGTTCTTCCTTTTTTGTTGTTGTTGTTGTTAAACTAGGAATTAGTATGGTAATATTCCTGAGAGAAGAGACAAAATCTTACAACCGGAATCTAGCTGAAAATGATTATGAAATACAGATGGGGTCACATTTCCCAGAGCCTGGTTCTGGTTATAATGTTCTACTTCCCTCCAGAGATAATGCGTATTTGGCCAAAAGAAAAAATTCTCCCAAGTTATCATAAGTGGTTAGTCACTACAGCAACATTTAAAAATTCTTTAAAAACTACCAGAGCAGTGTTCAAAATTATATCTATATGGTTATAGATACAGATACAGGTAGAGGTAGAGATATAGATACTACTGCAGATCTAGACTTAGATACAGATACAGATATCACACACACACACACACACACACACACACACACACACACACACACACAAATGGGCCCAATAATTTGGAACTTACCTCTTAGTTTCAAAGATATAGTACTGGCATATTTAAACTAGACAAGGGTTGCATCTCCTTTAAGATGATAAAGAGGGATTCTTTCTTTTTTGTATGTTATTTTTTAATTTTTTAAATTTTTAATTAATATATAATGTATCATTAGTCGCAGGGAACAGGTCTGTGAATCACCAGGTTTACACACTTCATAGCACTCACCATAATACGTACCTTCCCCAATGTCCATAACCCAACCACTCTCTCCCTCCCCTCCTCCCCCTGGCAACCCTCAGTTTGTTGTGTGAGGTTTAGTGTCTCTTATGGTTTGCCTCCCTCCCAATCTCATCTTATTTCATTTATTCTTTTCCTACCCCCCAACCCCTCTACGTTGTCTCTCCACTTCCTCATATCAGGGAGATCATATGATAGTTGTCTTTCTCTGACTGACTTATTTCACTAAGCACAATATCCTCTAGTCATATCCATGTCGTTGCAAATGGCAAGATTTCATTTCTTTTGATGGCTGCATAGTATTCCATTGTGTGTGTGTATGTGTGTTTATATACATATATATACATATAAATATATATATAAATATATATTTATATATAAATTATATCTATAAATATATAAACATATATATATATATATTCCATTCATCTGTTTATGGTCATCTAGGTTATTTCCATAGTTCCATAGTTTGGCTATTGTGGACATTGCTGGTATAAACATTCAGATGCACATGCCCCTTTGGAACACTATATTTGTATCTTTAGGGTAAATACCCAGTAGTGCAATTGCTGGGGTGTAGGGTAGCTCTATCTACAACTTTTTGAGGAATCTCCATGCTGTTTTCCAGAGTGGTTGCACCAGCTTGCATTCCCACCAACAGTGCAGGAGGTTTCCCCTTTCTCTGCATCCTCGCCAACATCTGTCATTTCCCGACTTGTTAATTTTAGCCATTCTGACTGGTGCGAAGTGGTATCTCATTGTGGTTTTGATTTGTATTTCCCTGATGCCGAGTGATGTGTAGCACTTTTTCATGTGTCTGTTACCCATCTGGATGTCTTCTTTGCAGAAATGACTGTTCATGTCTTCTGCCCATTTCTTGATTGGATTATTTGTTCTTTGGGTGTTGAGTTTGCTAAGGTCTTTATAGATTTTGGATACTAGCCCATTGTCTGATATGTCGTTTGCAAATATCTTCTCCCATTTTGTCAGTTGTCTTTTGGTTTTTTAACTGTTTCCTTTGCTGTGCAAAAGGTTTGATCTTGATGAAGTCCCAATAGTTCATTTTTGCCCTTGCTTCCCTTGCCTTTGGTGATGTTCCTAGGAAGATGTTGCTGTGGCTGAGGTCAAAGAAGTTGCTGCCTGTATTCTCCTCAAGGATTTTGATGGATTTCTTTCTAACACTTTTTCCTACATCCATTTTAAGTCTATTTTCATGTGTGGTTTAAGAAAATGGTCCGGTTTCATTTTTCTGCATTTGGCTGTCCAATTCCCCCAACAGCAGTTGTTGAAGAGACGGTCTTTTTTTTCCATTGGAAGTTCTTTCCTGCTTTGTCGAAGATTAGTTGACCATAGAGTTGAGGGTCTATTCCTAGGCTCTCCATTCGATTCCATTGATCTATGTGTCTGTTTTGTTCTGGTACCATACTGTCTTAATGATGACAGCTTTGAAATAGAGCTTAAAGTTTATAATGGTAATGCCAATACTTTGGTTTTTGTTTTCAACATTCCTCTGGTTATTCGAGGTCTTTTCTGGTTCCGTATAAATCTTAGGATTATTTGTTCCATTTCTTTGAAAGAAGTGGATGGGATTTGATAGGGATTGCCTTGAATGTGTAGATTGCTTTAGGTAGCATAGACAGTTTCACAATATTTGTTCTTCCAATCCAGGAGCATGGAACATTTTCCATTTCTTCGTGTCTTCCTCAATTTCTTTCATGAGTACTTTATAGCTTTCTGAGGATAGATTCTCTGCCTCTTTGGTTAGGTTTATTCCTAAGTATCTTATGGTGTGGGGTGCAATTGTAAATGGGATTGCCTCCTTAATTTCTCTTTCTTCTGTCTTGTTGTTGGTGTAGAGAAATGAAACTGATTTCTGTGCATTGATTTTCTATCCTGACACTTTACAGAATTCCTGTACAAGTTCTAGCAGATTTGGAGTGGAGTCTTTGGGTTTTCCACATATAGTATCATATCATCTGCAAAGAGTGATAGTTTGACTTCTTCTTTGCCAATTTGGATGCCTTTAATTTCTTTTTGTTGTCTGATTGCTAAGGCTAGGACTTCTAGTACTATGTTGAAAAGCAGTGGAGATAATGGACATTCTGTCCTTTTCCTGACCTTAGCGGAAACCTCTCAGTTTTTCTCCATTAAGAATGATATTCATGGTGGGGTTTTCATAGATGGTTTTTATGATATTGAGGTATGTATCCTCTATCCCCACACTTTGAAGAGTTTTGATCAGGAAGGGATGCTGTACTTTGTCAAATGCTTTTTCAGCATCTATTGAGAGTATCATATGGTTCTTGTTCTTTCTTTTATTAATGTAGTGTACCACATTGATTGATTTGTGGATGTTGAACCAACCTTGCAGCCCTGGAATAAATCCCACTTGGTCGTGGTGAATAATCCTTTTAATGTACTGTTGAATCCTATTGGCTAGTTTTTGGTGAGAATTTTCGCATCTGTGTTCATCAAGGATATTGGTCTGCAGTTCTCTTTTTTGATGGGATCCTTGTCTGGTTTTGGGATCAAGGTGATGCTGGCCTCATAAAATGAGTTTGGAAGTTTTCCTTCCATTTCTATTTTTTGGAACAGTTTCAGGAGAATAGGTATTAATTCTTCTTTAAGTGCTTGGTAGAATTCCCCTGGGAAGCCATCTGGCCCTGGGCTTTGGTTTGTTTGGAGATTTTTTTTTTTAATTTTATTTATTTGACAGAGAGGGAGATCACAAGTAGGCAGAGAGGCAGGCAGAAAGAGAGAGGAAAGGAAGAAGCAGCAGGGAGCCCGATGAGGGGCTCAATCCCAGGACTCTGAGATAATGACCTGAGCTGAAGGCAGAGGTTTAACCCACTGAGCCACCCAGGCACCCTTGTTGGGAGATTTTTGATGACTGCTTCAATTTGCTTACTTGTTATGGGTCTATTCAGGTTTTCTATTTCTTCCTGGTTCAGTTGTGGTGGTTTATATGTCTCTAGGAATGCATCCATTTCTTCCAGATTGTCAAATTTGCTGGCATATAGTTGTTCGTAATATGTTCTTATAATTGTTTGCATTTCTTTGGTGTTGGTTGTAATCTCTCCTCTTTCATTCATGATTTTATTAATTTGGGTCCTTTCTCTTTGCTTTTTGATAAGGCTGGCTAGGGGCTTATCAATCTAGTTAATTCTTTCTAAGAACCAGCTCCTAATTTCCTTGATGTGTTCTATTGCTTTTTGTTTGTTTGTGTTTATTTCTATTTCATTGATTTCTGCTCTGATCTTTATTATTTATCTTCTCCTGCTGGGTTTAGGTTTTCTTTGTTGTTTTTTCTCCAGCTACTTTTTGTGTAGGGTTAGGTTGTGTATTTGAGAATGTTCAACCTTTCTTGCATCTTGAGAAAGGCTTGTGTTGCTGTGTATTTTACTCTCAGGTCTGCCTTTTTTGTGTCCCACAGATTTTGAACCATTTTGTTTTCATTACCATTTGTTTCCATGAATTTTTTTTTAAATATTTTTTAATTTCCTGATTGACCCATTCATTCTTTAGAAGAATGCCCTTTTGTCTCTATGTATTTGGGTTCCTTCCAAATTTCCTCTTGTGATTGAGTTCTAGCTTCAGAGCATTGTGGTCTGAAATATGCAAGGAATGATCCCAATCTTTTGATCCTGGTTGAGACCTGGTTTATGACCCAAGATGTGATCTATTCTGGAGAATGTTCCTGCGCATTAGAGAAGAATGTGTATCCTGTTGCTTTGGGATGGAATGTTCTGAATATATCTGTGATGTCCATCTGGTCCAGTGTGTCATTTAAGGCCTTTATTTCCTTCTTGATCTTTTGCTTGGATGTTCTGTCCATTTCAGTAGAGGTAGTATTAAAGTCCCTTACTGTTATTGTATTATTGTCGATGTGTTTCTTTGATTTTGTTTACTAATTGGTTTATATAGTTGGCTGCTCCCTTGTTGGGGCATGGATACTTAAAATTGTTAGATCTCCTTGTTGGACGGACCCTTCGAGTATGATATAGTGTCCTTACTCATCTCTTATTATTGTCTTTGGCTTAAAATCTAATTGATCTGATATAAGGATTGCCACCCCAGCTTTCTTTAAATGTCCATTAGCATGGTAAATTGTTTTCCACCCCCTCACTTTAAATCTGGAGGTGTCTTTGGGTCTAAAATGAGATTCCTGTAGACAGCATATTGATGGGTTTTGTTTATTATCCATTATGATGCCCTGTGTCTTTTGATTGGGGCATTTAGCCCATTTACATTCAGGGTGACTATTGAGAGATATGAATTTAGTGCCATTGTATTGCCTGTAAGGTGACTATTAGTGTATATTGTCTCTGTTCCTTTCTGGTCTACACTTTTAGGCTCTCTCTTTGCTTAGAGGACCTCTTTCAACTTTTCCTGTAGAGCTGGTTTAGTGTTTACAAATTCTTTAAGTTTTAGTTTGTCCTGAGAGCTTTTTTATCTCTCCTCCTATTTTCAATGACAGCCTAGTTGGATATAGTATTCTTGGCTGCATGTTTTTCTTGTTTAGTGCTCTGAAAATATCATGCCAGTTCTTTCTGGCCTGCCAGGTCTCTGTGGATAAGTCAGCTGCCAATCTAATATTTTTACCATTGTATGTTAAAGACTTCTTGTCCCAAAGTGCTTTCAGGATTTTCTCTCTGTTGCTAAGACTTGTAAATTTACTATTGGATGACGGGGTGTGGACCTATTCTTATTGATTTTGAGGGGGGGTTCTCTGCACCTCCTGGATTTTGATGCTTGTTCCCTTTGCCATATTAGGGAAATTCTCTACAATAATTCTCTCCACTATACCTTCTGCTCCCCTCTTTCTTTCTTCTTCTTCTGGAATCCCAATTATTCTAATGTTGTTTCGTCTTATGGTATCACTTACCTCTCGAATTCTCCCCTCGTGGTCCAGTAACTGTTTGTCCCTCTTTTTCTCAGTTTCTTTATTCTCCATCATTTGGTCTTCTATATCACTAATTCTCTCTTCTGCCTCATTGATCCTAGAAGTAGGAGCCTCCATTTTTTATTGCACCTCATTAATAGCTTTTTCAATTTCAACTTGGTTAGATTTTCATTCTTTTATTTCTCCAGAAAGGGCTTTGATTTCTTCAGAGAGGGTTTCTCTGATGTCTTACATGCCTTTTTTGAGCCCAACTAGCACCTTGAGAATTGTCATTATGAACTCTAGATCTGACATATTACGAATGTCTGTATAGATTAGGTCCCTAGCCTTTGGTACTGCATCTTGTTCTTTTTCTGTGGTGAGTTTTTCCACCTTGTCATTTGATCCAGGTAAGAATATATGAAGGAGGGGTGCCTGGGTGGCTCGGCGGGTTAAAGCCTCTGCCTTCAGCTCAGGTCGTGATCCCAGGGTCTTGGGATTGAGCCCCACATCAGGCTTTCTGCTCAGCAGGGAGCCTGCTTCGCCACCACCCCCCCCCCACTCTTTCTCTGCCTGCCTCTCTGTCTACTTGTAATCTCTGTCTGTCAAATAAATAAATAAAATCCTTTTTTTTTAAAGAATATATGAAAGAGCAAATAAAATTCTAAGAGAGTGGCAAAGACCCCAGGAAAATATGCTTTAAGAGACCCCAAATCATGGGGGGAAGAAAATGGGTAAGAAGAAATTCAGAAAAAAAAACAAAGAAAAAATATAAAAAAGAAAATATATACATAGACTGGTGAATAGAACAGGGTCGCCCACTTAAAATTGGGAGTATTTTGGTCTCTTTGAAGAAACTACTTCCTAAAATTTAAAGAAAAAAATGGAAAACGTAAATAAGGGTACACATGATGAAGGGATGGAATAGGAGTATAAAGATGATTTTTTTTTTTTAATTTCTAAAAAGAGCTGATAAGATAACTTGGTTGGGAGATGTAGCTCAGGGCAGACTAAAACAAAGCCCTCTGCTAGATTTAGGGTATATTTTGATCTATTAGAAGAAGTTGTATCCCAAATTATTTTGGAAGAAAAAACCCTATGCGTATACAAAAAATAAAGTTAGATACAATGAAGGATAAAATATGATTATAATAATGAAGGTTCAAAAACGATTTTTTTTCCCATTTTATTTATTTTTTTTCTCATTTTATTTATTTTTTCAGTGTAACAGTATTCATTCTTTTTGCACAACACCCAGTGCTCCATGCAAAACGTGCCCTCCCTATTACCCACCACCTGTTCCCCCAACCTCTCACCCCTGACCCTTCAAAACCCTCAGGTTGTTTTTCAGAGTCCATAGTCTCTTATGGTTGGCCTCCCCTCCCCAATGTCCATAGCCCCCTCCCCCTCTCCCAGCCCCACCTCCCCCCAGCAACCCCCAGTTTGTTTTGTGAGATTAAGAGTCATTTATGGTTTGTCTCCCTCCCAATCCCATCTTGTTTCATTTACTCTTCTCCTATCCCCCTATCCCCCCATGTTGCTTCTCCATGTCCTCATATCAGGGAGATCATATGATAGTTGTCTTTCTCCGATTGACTTATTTCACTAAGCATGATACGCTCTAGTTCCATCCACGTCGTCGCAAATGGCATGATTTCATTTCTTTTGATGGCTGCATAGTATTCCATTGTGTATATATACCACATCTTCTTGATCCATTCATCTGTTGATGGACATCTAGGTTCTTTCCATAGTCTGGCTATTGTAGACATTGCTGCTATAATCATTCGGGTACACGTGCCCCTTCGGATCACTATGTTTGTTTCTTTAGGGTAAATACCCAGTAGTGCAATTGCTGGGTCATAGGGTAGTTCTATTTTCAACATTTTGAGGAACCTCCATGCTGTTTTCCAGCGTGGTTGCACCAGCTTGCATTCCCACCAACAGTGGAGGAGGGTTCCCCTTTCTCCACATCCTCGCCAGCATCTGTCATTTCCTGACTTGTTAATTTTAGCCATTCTGACTGGTGTGAGGTGATATCTCATTGTGGTTTTGATTTGTATTTCCCTGATGCCGAGTGACGTGGAGCACTTTTTCATGTGTCTGTTGGCCATCTGGATGTCTTCTTTGCAGAAATGTCTGTTCATGTCCTCTGCCCATTTCTTGATTGGATTGTTTGTTCTTTGGGTGTTGAGTTTGCTAAGTTCCTTATAGATTTTGGATACTAGCCCTTTATCTGATATGTCGTTTGCAAATATGTTCTCCCATTCTGTCAGTTGTCTTTTGGTTTTGTTAACTGTTTCCTTTGCTGTGCAAAAGCTTTTGATCTTGATGAAATACCAATAGTTCATTTTTGCCCTTGCTTCCCTTGCCTTTGCCGTTGTTCCTAGGAAGATGTTGCTACGGCTGAGGTCGAAGAGGTTGCTGCCTGCATTCTCCTCAAGGATTTGGATGGATTCCTTTCTCACATTGAGGTCCTTCATCCATTTGGAGTCTATTTTCGTGTGTGGTGTAAGGAAGTGGTCCAATTTCATTTTTCTGCATGTGGCTGTCCAATTTTCCCAGCACCATTTATTGAAGAGGCGGTCTTTTTTCCATTGGACATTCTTTCCTGCTTTGTCAAAGATGAGTTGACCATAGAGTTGAGGGTCGATTTGTGGGCTCTCTATTCTGTTCCACTGATCTATGTGTCTGTTTTTGTGCCAGTACCATGCTGTCTTGATGATGACAGCTTTGTAATAGAGCTTGAAGTCCGGAATTGTGATGCCACCAACTTTGGCTTTGTTCTTCAATATTCCTTTGGCTATTCGAGGTCTTTTCTGGTTCCATATAAATTTGAGGATTATTTGTTCCATTTCTTTGAAAAAAATGGATGGTATTTTGATAGGGATTGCATTAAATGTGTAGATTGCTTTAGGTAGCATAGACATTTTCACAATATTTATTCTTCCAATCCAGGAGCATGGAACATTTTTCCATTTTTTTGTGTGTCTTCCTCAATTTCTTTCATGAGTAGTTTATAATTTTCTGTGTATAGATTCTTAGTCTCTTTGGTTAGGTTTATTCCTAGGTATCTTATAGTTTTGGGTACAATTGTAAATGGGATTGACTCCTTAATTTCTCTTTCTTCAGTCTTGTTGTTGGTGTACAGAAATGCAACTGATTTCTGTGCATTGATTTTATATCCTGACACTTTACTGAATTCCTGTACAAGTTCTAGCAGTTTTGGAGTGGAGTCTTTTGGGTTTTCCACATATAGTATCATATCATCTGCGAAGAGTGATAGTTTGACTTCTTCTTTACCAATTTGGATGCCTTTAATTTCTTTTTGTTGTCTGATTGCTGAGGCTAGGACTTCTAGTACTATGTTGAATAGCAGTGGTGATAATGGACATCCCTGCCGTGTTCCTGACCTTAACGGAAAAGCTTTCAGTTTTTCTCCATTGAGAATGATATTTGCGGTGGGTTTTTCATAGATGGCTTTGATAATATTGAGGTATGTGCCCTCTATCCCCACACTTTGAAGAGTTTTGATCAGGAAGGGATGCTGTACTTTGTCAAATGCTTTTTCAGCATCTATTGAGAGTATCATATGGTTCTTGTTCTTTCTTTTATTAATGTGTTCTATCACATTGATTGATTTGCGGATGTTGAACCAACCCTGCAGCCCTGGAATAAATCCCACTTGATCGTGGTGAATAATCCTTTTTATGTGCTGTTGAATCCTACTGGCTAGTATTTTGGAGAGAATTTTTGCGTCTGTGTTCATCAAGGATATTGGTCTGTAGTTCTCTTTTTTGGTGGGATCCTTGTCTAGTTTTGGGATCAAGGTGATGCTGGCCTCATAAAATGAGTTTGGAAGTTTTCCTTCCATTTCTATTTTTTGGAATAGTTTCAAGAGAATAGGAATTAGTTCTTCTTTAAATGTTTGGTAGAATTCCCCTGGGAAGCCGTCTGGCCCTGGGCTTTTGTTTGTTTGGAGATTTTTGATGACTGTTTCAATCTCCTTACTGGTTATGGGCCTGTTCAGGTTTTCTATTTCTTCCTGGTTCAGTTGTGGTAGTTTATATGTCTCTAGGAATGCATCCATTTCTTCCAGATTGTCCAATTTGTTGGCGTAGAGTTGCTCATAGTATGTTCTTATAATTGTCTGTATTTCTTTGGTGTTAGTTGTGATCTCTCCTCTTTCATTCATGATTTTATTGATTTGGGTCCTTTCTCTTTTCTTTTTGATGAGTCTGGCCAGGGGTTTATCAATCTTATTGATTCTTTCAAAGAACCAGCTCCTAGTTTCATTGTTTTTTTCTATTGTTTTTTCTGGTTTCTATTTCATTGATTTCTGCTCTGATCTTTATGATTTCTCTTCTCCTGCTGGGTTTAGGGTTTCTTTCTTGTTCTTTCTCCAGCTCCTTTATGTGTAGGGTTAGGTTGTGTACTTGAGACCTTTCTTGTTTCTTGAGAAAGGCTTGTACTGCTATATATTTTCCTCTCAGGACTGCCTTTGCTGTGTCACACAGATTTTGAACTGTTGTGTTTTCATTATCATTTGTTTCCATGAATTTTTTCAATTCTTCTTTAATTTCCTGGTTAACCCATTCATTCTTTAGAAGGATGCTGTTTAGTCTCCATGTATTTGGGTTCTTTCCAGCTTTCCTCTTGTGATTGAGTTCTAGCTTCAGAGCATTGTGGTCTGAAAATATGCAGGGAATAATCCTAATCTTTTGATACCGGTTGAGACCTGATTTCTGACCCAGGATGTGATCTATTCTGGAGAAGGTTCCATGTGCACTAGAGAAGAATGTGTATTCTGTTGCTTTGGGATGAAATGTTCTGAATATATCTGTGATGTCCATCTGGTCCAGTGTGTCATTTAAGGCCTTTATTTCCTTGTTGATCTTTTGCTTGGATGATCTGTCCATTTCAGCGAGGGGAGTGTTAAAGTCCCCTACTATTATTGTATTATTATTGATGTGTTTCTTTGATTTTGTTATTAATTGGTTGGTATAGTTGGCTGCTCCCACGTTAGGGGCATAGATATTTAAAATTGTTAGATCTTCTTGTTGGACAGACCCTTTGAGTAGGATATAGTGTCCTTCCTCATCTCTTATTATAGTCTTTGGCTTCAAATCTAATTGATCTGATAGAAGGGTTGTCACCCCAGCTTTCTTCTGATGCCCATTAGCATGGTAAATTGTTTTCCACCCCCTCACTTTAAATCTGGAGGTGTCTTCGCGTCTAAAATGAGTTTCTTGTAGGCAACATACTGATGGGTTTTGTTTTTTTATCCATTCTGATACCCTGTGTCTTTTGATTGGGGCATTTAGCCCATTAACATTCAGGGTAACTATTGAGAGATATGAATTTAGTGCCATTATTAGCCTGTAAGGTGACTGTTACTGTATATTGTCTCTGTACCTTTCTGATCTACTACTTTTAGGCTCTCTCTTTGCTTAGAGGACCCCTTTCAAGATTTCCTGGAGAGCTGGTTTGGTGTTTGCCAATTCTTTCAGTTTTTGTTTGTCCTGGAAGCTTTTTATCTCTCCTTCTATTTTCAATGATAGCCTAGCTGGATAGAGTATTCTTGGCTGCATGTTTTTCTCGTTGAGTGCTCTGAATATATCATGCCAGCTCTTTCTGGCCTGCCAGGTCTCTGTGGATAAGTCTGCCGCCAATCTAATATTTTTACCATTGTATGTTACAGACTTCTTTTCTCGGGCTGCTTTCAGGATTTTCTCTTTGTCACTAAGACTTGTCAATTTTGCTATTAGGTGACGGGGTGTGGACCTATTCTTGTTGACTTTGAGGGGGGTTCTCTGCATCTCCTGGATTTTGATGTTTGTTCCCTTTGCCATATTAGGGAAATTCTCTCCAATGATTCTCTCCAGTAGACCTTCTGCTCCCCTCTCTGTTTCTTCTTCTTCTGGAATCCCAATTATTCTAATGTTGTTTCGTCTTATGGTGTCACTTATGTCTCGAATTCTCCCCTCATGGTCCAGTAGCTGTTTGTCCCTCTTTTGCTCGGCTTCCTTATTCTCTGTCATTTGGTCTTCTATATCACTAATTCTTTCTTCTGCCTCATTTATCCTAGCCGTGAGAGCCTCCATTTTTGATTGCACCTCATTAATAGCTTTTTTGATTTCAACTTGGTTAGATTTTAGTTCTTTAATTTCTCCAGAAAGGGCTTTAATATCTCCAGAGAGGGTTTCTCTAATATCTTCCATGCCTTTTTCTGAGCCCGGCTAGAATGTTCAGAATCGTCATTCTGAACTCTTGATCTGACATATTACCCATGTCTGTGTTGATTAGGTCCCTAGCCTTCGGTACTGTCTCTTGTTCTTTTGTTTGTGGTGATTTTTTCCACCTTGTCATTTTGTCCAGATAAGAGAATATGAAGGAGCAAATAAACTACTAAAAGGGTGGCAAAGACCCCGGAAAAATGCGCTGTAACCAAATCAGAAGAGACCCCAAATTGTGGGGGGGAGAAAGGGGATAAAAACAGCTTCTGAAAAAAAAAAGAAAAAAAAAAAGAAAGAAAAAAATTTAAAAAATAAAACAAATAAAAAATATAAAAAAGAAAGAAAAAATATATATATTTAGATGAACTAGTCAAGAAATGTTAAAAAAGAAAAGGGTAAAAGTTTAAAAAAAAATTTAGCAGAAGAAGAAAAAAGAAAAAAAATTGAAAAAAGAAAAAAAAATTGAAGTAGCCGCAAGACTAAAGAATCATGGGGAGAAAGCCATGAGTTCCGTGCTTTGCTTTCTCCTCCTCTGGAATTGCTCTGCTGTCTTAGGAATTGAATCTGCTTTCTCCTTGATAGATGAACTTCGTCCTGGCTGGATATTTTGTTGATCTTCTGGGGGAGGGGCCTGTTGTAGTGACTCTCAAGTGTCTTTGCCTGAGGCGGGATTGCACCGCCCTTACCGGCGGCCGGACTAAGTAATCAGCTCGGGTTCACTTTTGGGAGCTTCTGTTCCCTGAACGCTTTCCGTAGAGTTCCGGAGGACGGGAATGAAAATGGCGGCCTCCCAGTCTCCAGCCCGGAGGAGCCGAGAGCCTGGGGCCCCACTCCTCAGTGCGCCCCCAGAGGACAGCACCCAATCACTCCCGTATCCCCAGCCTCTAGCCGCGCTCCGAGCTCACCCAGCCCGCGACCAGTTCAAGGTAACCCCGAGCTGAGAGTTTAGTCCTCGGCTCTGTCTCTGCAGCCGGCTTCTCCGTTCTAATACCTGCGAGCTCTCCAACACTCCGACACCCCCGATCCTTCTATGACCCTGTGGGGCCTGGGGCCACGCTTGCCCCGTGTGGGCTTCACCCCGGTTTAGCCCCTGGAGCAATGTCCCTCAGTGGAAAAGACTTGTAAAAGTCCTGATTTTGTGCTCCGTTCCTCCACCGCTTGCCGGGAGCCGGCCCCTCCCCCCGCGGTCTATCTTCCCGTCGTTTTAGATTCACTTCTCCGCCAGTCCTACCTTTCAGAAAGTGGTTGATTTTCTGTTTCTAGAGTTGCTGTTCTTCTTCTCTTCACTCTCCCGTTGGATTTGTAGGTGTTTGCAATGTTTAGATAAGCTATCGAGCTGATCTCCTGCTACCTGATGTAGTCTCAGGCTGCTACTTCTCCGCCATCTTGACTCCTCCCCCCAAAAAACGATTTTTTTAATGAAAGGTATTGTTAAGATAAACTACGTTAAAAAGTTAAAAGAGGAAAGAGTAAAAGTTAAAAAAATAGCAGAAGGAAAAAATAAAATAAAATAAATTCTCTTTGCAAGACTAAAGGATCATGGGGAGAAAGCCATGAATTCCATGATTTGCTTTCTCCTCTGGAATTCCGCTGTTCTCCTTGGTAATTGAAGTTGGTCTAGGCTGGATTTCTTGTTGATCTTCTGGGTGAGGGGCCTGTTGTAGTGATTCTCAGGTGTCTTTGCTTGAGGAAGAATTGTACCACCCTTACCAAGGTCTGAGCTAAGTAATAAGCTCAGTTCACTTTCAGGAACTTTTGTTCCCTGAACACCTTCTGTAGTGCGCCGGAGGATGGGAATGAAAATGGTGGCCTCCCAATCTCTGGCCTGGAGGAGCTGAGAGCTCATGGCCCCACTCCTCAGAGCGCCCTCAGAGAAAAGTGCTCAATCACTCCCATCTCCCTGGCCTCTGGCCGTGCTCCAAGCTCACCCAGCCTATTACCAAGCATCTCTGTCTCTGGCACACAGCTCTGCCTGGAGTCTCCAAACCCCAAAGATCCCTACACTCTTCCAGGGGGCCTCCCCGGATCTTGTGGAGTCCATGCTCGTCGAGCAGTGGCCTGTGCCACGGATCACAATTTAAGGTAACCCCGAATTGAGAGCTCACTTCTCAGCTCCACCTCTGTAGCCGGCTTCCCTGTTCTAATACCTGTGAGCTCTGTGACACTCCAACACTCCCGATCCTTCTGTGACCCCGCGGGACCTGAGACCACGCTGTCCCAGTATGGGCTTCACCCTGGCTTAGCCTCTGGAGCTATGTCCCTCAGTGGAGCAGACTCTTAAAAGTCCTGATTTTGTGCTCCATTGGTCTTCCACTTTCAGGGAGCCGGCCCCTCCCCCCATGGCTCTCCTCCCATCACTTTGGATTCACTTCTCTGCTGATCCTACCTTTCAGAAAGTGGTCAATTTTCTGTTTCTAGAATTGCTGCTCATCTTCTCTTTGATCACCTGTTGGATTTGTAGGTGTTTGGAATCATTTGATCAGCTATCTAGCTGATCTCCTGCTGCCTGATATTAACTCAGCTTGCTACTTCTCCACCATTTTGACTCCTCCCTTGCCTGCCTGTTTCTATCTTATTTGTACACTAAGTTTATGTCCTCCAAAATCAAAGTTAATCCCATTTCCCACTTAAAATGCCAACATCCCAACACAGTTTCTTCTGATGTTTCAAACTCCCTTTCTTGCTGATGAGGAGTTTCTTTTCAATCTCTATTTTTCTTAATTTAAATCCAAGTAGCCATCATCAGTTTCAGATGTAGTGTTCAATAATTCAGCATTTGCATGTAACCCCCAGTGCTCATTACATCATGTGCCCTCCTTAATGCCCACCACCAAGTTACCACATCCCCCCACCAACCACCCCTCAGCAAACACCAGGTAGTTTCCCAGAGTCATGAGGCCCTCTTGGTTTCTCCTGCTCTGATTTCTTGCCATTCACTTTTCCCTCCCTTCCCCTATGATCCTCTGCATTATTTTTTATAGTCCACAGATGAATGAAACCATATGATAATTGTCTTTCCCTGACTTTTTTCACTTAGCAAAATACCCTCCAGTTCCATCCACATCAGTGTAAATGCTAGGTCTTCATCCTTTCTGATGGCTGAGAATAATCCATTGTATAGATGAACCACGTCTTATTATCCATTCATCCGTTGAAGGGTATCTTGTCTCCTTCCACAGTTTGGCTATTGTGGACATTGCTGCTATGAACCCTAGGGCGCAAGTGTCATTTTTTTTTCACTACATCTGTGTCGTTGAGATAAATACCCAATAGTGCAAATGTTGGGTCATAGTGTAGCTCTATTTTTAACTTCTTTTTTTTAAGATTTAGTTTATTTATTTCTTAGAAAGAGAGCAGAAGCAGGGAGAGCTGCAGACAGAACAGGCATAGCAGGCAGAGGGAGAAGCAGCCTCCCTGCTGAGCAAGGAGCCTGATGTGGGAATCCCAGAAACCTGGGATCATGATCTATGCTGAAGGCAGACACTTAACCACATGAACCACCCAAGTGTCCCTATTTTTAAGTTATTGAGGAACATCCATACTGTTTTTCAGAGTGGCTGTACCAGCTTGCATTCCCACCAATGGTGTAAGAGTGTTCCCCTTTTCCCACATCCTTCCCAACATCTGTTTTTTCCTGTCTTGTTAATTTTAGCCATTCTAACTGGTATAAAGTGGTATCTCATTGTGGTTTTGATTTGTAGTTCCCTGATGACAAGGGATGTAGAGTATTTTTTCATGTGTCTATTGATGATTCTATCAGGGTCTGTAAAAATAGGCTTCTAGATCCTATTCAGGATGAAAGAGTCCTGGAGTAAGGATCCTAGAACCTCGGTGAGGTTGATAAGTTCATCAAATATTGCCCAAATGCCAACTGCTTTGTTGACAAATATAGTAATATAATTATATAGGGAAGTATTTGACAATTATTTTCCAGCCAACACTTCAGAAATTAATTTACTTGTTCCCACATTTGGCACATGGTAAGTAGTGGTCATTCCTGGCACCTCATTATATAAATGAGCAACAGAAGGCATTTACCTTTGAAAAAAATAATTAAATTTAATTTTTTTGGTGTTCCAAAATTCGTTGTTTATGCACAACACCCAGTGCTCCATGCAATATATGCCCTCCATAATACCTTTCACCAGGCTCATGACACCCCATACCACCCCCCAAAATCTTCAGTTTGTTTAATAGAGTCCAGAGTCTCTCGTGGTTTGTCTCCCCCTCTGATTTCCCCCCAACTCACTTCTCTCCATCTCCCAGTGTCCTCCATGTTATTCCCTATGCTCCACAATTAAGTGAATCCACATGATAATTGACTCTCTTTTTGACTTATTTCACTCCGCATAATCTCTTCCAGTCCCTTCCATGTTGATACAAAAGCTGGGTATTCATCCTTTCTGTTAGAGGCATAATACTCCATGGTATATATGGACCATATTTTCTTTATCTATTCCTCTGTTGAAGGACATCTTGGTGCTTTCCATAGTTTGGCCACTGTGGCCATTGCTGCTATGAACACTGGGGTACAGATGGCCCTTCTTTTCACTATATCTGTATCTTTGTCGTAAATACCCAGTAGTACAATTGCAAGGTCATAGGGTAGCTTTTTTTTTTTACTTTTTAAGGAATCTCCACACTGTTCTCCAAAGTGGCTGCACCAACTTGGATTCCCACCAACAGTGTAAGAGGGTTTCCTTTTCTCCACATCCTCTCCAACACTTGTTCTTTACTGTCTTATTAATTTTGGCCATTCTAACTGGTGGTTTTGATTTGAATCTCCCTGATGGCTAATGATGATGAACATTTTTTCATGTGTCTGTTAGCCATTTGTATGTCTTCTTTGGAGAAGTGTCTGTTCATATCTTCTGCCCATTTTTTGACATGGTTCTCTCAATTGAGGCAGAAAAAGGATTTGATAAGATACAGCATCCGTTCCCGTTTAAAATGCTTCAAAGTCTAGGGATAGAGGGAACATTCCTCAACTTCTCAAAATCTATCTATGAAAAACCCACAGCGAATATCATCCTCAATGGGGAAAAGCTGACAGCCTTCCCTTTGAGATCAGGAACACGACAAGGATGTCAACTCTTGTCACTCTCTTCAACATAATATTAGAAGTCCTAGCAATAGCAATTAGACAACAAAGAGAAATAAAAGGTATTCAAATTGGCAAAGAATAAGTCAGACTCTCTCTCTTCGCAGATGACATGGTACTTTATATGGAAAACCCAAAAGACTCCACCCCCAAACTACTAGAACTCATACAGCAATTCAGTAACGTGGCAAGATACAAAGTCAATGTACAGAAATCAGTGGCTTTCTTATACACTAACAATGAAAACACAGAAAGGGAAATTAGAGAATCGATTCCATTTACTAGAGCACCAAGATACCTGGGAATAAACCTAACCAAAGAGGTAAAGCATCTATACTTGAGGAACTACAGAACACTCATGAAAGAAATCGAAGAAGAGGGAGGAGGAGTCAAGATGGCAGAGAAGTAGCAGGCAGACTACATCAGGTAGCAGGAGATCAGCTAGATAGCTTATCTAAACATTGCAAACACCTACAAATCCAATGGGAGATCGAAGAGAAGAACAGCAATTCTAGAAACAGAAAATTGATCACTTTCTGAAAGGTAAGACTTGTGGAGAAGCGAATCCAAAGTGACGGGAAGATAGACCGCAGGGTGAGGGGCCAGCTCCCGGCGAGGGGCAGAGCAATGGAGCACAAAATCAGGACTTTTAAAAGTCTGTTCTACTGAACAACATCGCTCCAGAGGCTAAACCAGGGTGAAGTCCACATGGGGTCAGCATAGCCCCAGGTCCAGCGTGTTCACAGAAGGATCAGAGGTGTCTGAGTGTCGCAGAGCTTGCAGGTATTAGAACAGGGAAGCTGGCTACAGAGACAGAGCCAAGGAGTGAGCTCTCAGCTCTGGCTTACCTTGAACCAGTCGCAGGCTGGATGAGCTCAGAGCGCGGCCAGAAGCCAGGGACACTGGAGTGATTGGGTGCTCTTCTCTGAGGGCGCACTGAAGAGAGGGGCCCTGAGCTCTCGGCTCCTCTGGGCCGGAGACTGGGAGGCCGCCACTTTCATTCCCGTCCTATGGAACTCTATGGAAACCATTCAGGGAACAAAAGCTCCCGAAAGCGAACCCGAGCGGATAAAAGCCCTTTCTGGAGAAATAAAAGAACTAAAATACAACCAAGTTGAAATAAAAAAAACTGTTAATGGGGTGCAATAAAAAATGGAGGCTCTCACTGCTAGGAACAATGAGGCAGAAGAGAGAATTGGTGATATAGAAGATCAAATGACAGAGAATAAAAGAAGCTGAGCAAAAGAGGGACAAAAAGCTCCTGGACCACAAGGGGAGAATTCGAGAGGTAAGTGATACCATAAGATGAAACAACATTAGAACAATTGGGATTCCAGAAGAAGAAGAAAGAGAGAGGGGAGCAGAAGGTATAGTGGAGAGAATTGTTGGAGAGAATTTCCCTAATATGGCAAAGGGAACAAGCATCAAAATCCAGGAGGTGCAGAGAACCCCTCTCAAAATCAATAAGAATAGGTCCACACCCCATCACCTAATAGTAAAATTTACAAGTCTTAGTGACAAAGAGAAATCCTGAAAACAGCCTGGGAAAAGAAGTCTGTAACATACAATGGTAAAAATATTAGATTGGCAGCAGACTTATCCACAGAGACCTGGCAGGCCAGAAAGAACTGGCATGATATATTCAGAGCACTAAACAAGAAAAACATGCAGCCAAGAATACTATATCCAGCTAGGCTATCATTGAAAATAGAAGGAGAGATAAAAAGCTTCCAGGACAAACAAAAACTGGGAATTTGAAAACACCAAACCAGCTCTACAGGAAATATTGAAAGGGGTGCTCTAAGCAAAGACAGTGCCTAAAAGTGTAGACCAGAAAGGAACAGAGACAATATACAGTAACAGTCACCTTACAGGCAATACAATGGCACTAAATTCATATCTCTCAATAGTTACCCTGAATGTTAATGGGCTAAATGCCCCAATCAAACACACAGGGTATCAGAATGGATAAAAAACCAAAACCCATCAGTATGTTGCCTACAAGAAACTCATTTTAGATGCGAAGACACCTCCACATTTAAAGTGAGGGGGTGGAAAACAATTTACCATACTAATGGACATCAGAAGATAGCTGGGGTGGCAATCCTTCTATCAGATCCATTAGATTTTAAGCCAAAGACTATAATAAGAGATGAGGAAGGACACTATATCATACTCAAAGGGTCTGTCCAACAAGAAGATCTTAACAATTGTAAATATCTATGCCCCTAACATGGGAGCAGCCAACTATATAAACCAATTAATAACAAAATCAAAAAACAAATCAACAATAATACAATGATAGTAGGGGACTTTAACAACCCCTTCACTCAAATGGACAGAACATCAAAGCAAAAGATCAACAAGGAAATAAAGGCCTTAAATGACACACTGGAACAGATGGACATCACCGATATATTCAGAACATTTCATCCCAAAGCAACAGAAAACACATTCTTCTCTAGGGCACATGGAACATTCTCCAGAATAGATCACATCCTAGGTCACAAATCAGGTCACAACCAGTATCAAAAGATTGGGATCATTCCATGGGATGGGATTGGGATATTTTCAGACCACAATGCTCTGAAGCTAGAACTTAATCACAAGAGAAAATTTGGAAAGAACCCAAATACATGGAGACTAAACAGCATTCTTCTAAAGAATGAATGGGTCAACCGGGTAATTAAAGAAGAATTGAAAAAATTCATGGAAACAAATGATAATGAAAACACAACTGTGGAAAATACATGGGACACAGCAAAGGCAGTCCTGAGAGGAAAATATATAGTGGTACAAGCCTTTCTCAAGAAAAAAGAAATGTCTCAAATACACAACCTAACCCTACAACTAAAGGAGCTGGAGAAAGAACAAGAAAGAAAGCCTAATATCCAAATTGGCAATGAAGAACTCAAACTCTCTCTCTTCGCAGATGACATGATTCTTTATATGGAAAACCCCAAAGACTCCACCCCCAAACTACTAGAACTCATACAGCAATTCAGTAACTTGGCAGGATACAAAGTCAATGTACAGAAATCAGTGGCTTTCTTATACACTAACAATGAAAACACAGAAAGGGAAATTAGAGAATCGATTCCATTTACTAGAGCACCAAGAACCACAAGATACCTGGGAAGAAACCTAACCAAAGAGGTAAAGGACTTGTACTCAAAGAACGACAGAACACTCTGAAAGATACAAAAGAAGACACAAAAGGATGGAAGACCATTCCATGCTCTTGGATTGGAAGAATAAACATTGTTAAAATGTCTATACTGCCTAGAGCAATCTATATTTTTAAAGCCATTCTGATCAAAATTCCACCGGTATTTTTCAAAGAGATGGAACAAATAATCCCAAAATTTGCATGGAATCAGAAGAGACCCCGAATAGCTAAGGAAATGTTGAAAAACAAAAACAAAACTGGTGGCATCACATTACCCAATTTCAAGCTTTACTACAAAGCTGTGATCACCAAGACAGCGTGGTACTGGCATAAAAACAGACACATAGACCAGTGGAACAGAGTGGAGAGCCCAGATATGGACCCTCAACTCTATCGTCAAATAATCTTCGACAAAACAGGAAAAAATATTCAATGGAAAAAAGACAGTCTCTTCAATAAATGGTGCTGGGAAAACTGGACAGTGATATGTAGAAGAATGAAACTCGACCATTCTCTTATACCGTACACAAAGAAAAACTCAAAATGGATAAAAGACCTCAGCGTGAGACAGGAATCCATCAGAATCCTAGAGGAGACCATAGGCAGTAACCTCTTTGATATCAGCCACAGCAACTTCTTTCAAGATATGTCTCCAAAGGCAAAGGAAACAAAAGTGAAAATGAATTTTTTGGGACTTTGTGAAGATCAAAGGCTTCTTTTTGCACAGCAAAGGAAACAGTCAACAAAACAAAGAGGCAACCCACGGAATGGGAGAAGATATTTGCAAATGACAGTACAGAGAAAAGGTAGATATCCAGGATCTATAAAGAACTTCTCAAACTCAACACACACAAAACAGAGAATCATATCAAAAAATGGGCAGAAGATATGAACAGACACTTCTCCAACAAAGACATACAAACGGCTATCAGACACATGAAAAAATGCTCATCATCACTAGCCATCAGGGAGATTCAAATTAAAACCACATTGAGATACCACCTGACACCAGTTAGAATGGCCAAAATTAGCAAGACAGGAAACAACGTGTGTTGGAGAGGATGTGGAGAAAGGGGAACCCTCTTCCACTGTTCGTGGGAATGCAAGTTGGTGCAGCCACTCTGGAGAACTGTGTGGAGATTCCTCAAGAAGTTAAAAACAGGTTCTCTATGACCCTGCAATTGCACTGCTGGGTATTTACCCCAAAGATACAGATGTAGTGAAAAGTAGAGCCATCTGTACCCCAATGTTCATAGCAGCAATGGCCACAGTCGTCAAACTGTGGAAAGAACCAAGATGCCCTTCAACGGACTAATGGTTAAGGAAGATGTGGTCCATATACATGATGGAGTATTATGCCTCCATCAGAAAGGATGAAAACCCAACTTTCGTAGCACTATGGACGGGACTGGAAGAGATTATGCTGAGCGAAATAAGTCAAGCGAGTCAAGTATCATATGATCTCACTTATTTGTGGAGCATAACAAAGAACATGGAGGACACGGGGAGATGGAGAGGAGAAGGGAGTTGAGGGAAACTGGAAGGGGAGATGAACCATGAGAGACTATGGACTCTGAAAAACAACCAGAGGGTTTTGAAGGGGCAGGGGGGGTGGGAGGTTGAGGAACCAGGTGGCGGGTAATAGGTAGGGCACATACTGCATGGAGCACTGGGTGTGGTGCAAAAACAATGAATACTGTTACGCTGAAAATAAATTTAAAAAAAAGGAAAGAAAGAAAGAAAAAAAAAGAAAGCCTAAACCAAGGAGGAAAAGAGAAATAATAAGGATCATAGCAGAAATAATGAAATAGAAATCAAAAAGACAATAGAACAAATCAATGAAACTAGGAGCTGGTTCTTTGAAAGAATTAATAAGATTGATAACCCCTGGCCAGATTTATCAAAAAGAAAAGAGAAAGAACCCAAATAAATAAAATCATGAATGAAAGAGGAGAGATCACAACTAACACCAAAGAAATACAGACAATTATAAGAACATAGTATGAGCAACTCTATGCCAACAAATTTGAAAATCTGGAAGAAATGGATGCATTCCTAGAGACATATAAACTACCACAGCTGAACCCGGAAGAAATAGAAAACCTGAACAGACCCATAACCAGTAAGGAGATTGAAACAGTCATCAAAAATCTCCAAACAATAGCAGTAATGGCCACAGTCACCAAACTGTGGAAAGAACCATGATGCCCTTCAATGGACGAATGGATAAGGAAGATGTGGTCCATATACACGATGGAGTATTATGCCTCCATCAGAAAGGATGAATACCCAAATTTTGCAGCAACATGGACAGGACTGGAAGAGATTGTGCTGAATGAAATAAGTCAAGAAGAGAGTCAAGTATCATACGGTTTCACACTTTTGTGGAGCATAACAAATGACATGGAGGACCTGGGGAGATGGAGAGGAGAAGGGAGATGAGGGAAATTGGAAGGGGAGATGAACCATGAGAGACTATGGACTCTGAAAATCAACCTGAGGGTTTTGAAGGGGCAGGGGGTGGGAGGTTCTGAATCCAGGTGGTGGGTAATCGGGAGGGCATGTATTGCATGGAGCACTGGGCGTGGTGCAAAAACAATGAATACTGTTACGCTGAAAAGAAATTTTTAAAAAGTGGGAAAAAAAATCTCCAAACAAACAAAAGCCCAGGGCCAGACGGCTTCCCAGGGGAATTCTACCAAACATTTAAAGAAGAGCTAATTCCTATTCTCCTGAAATTGTTCCAAAAAATAGAAATGGAAGGAAAACTTCCAAACTCATTTTATGAGGCCAGCATCACCTTGATCCCAAAACCAGACAAGGATCCCATCAAAAAAGAGAACTACAGACCAATATCCTTGATGAACACAGATGTGAAAATTCTCACCAAAAACTAGCCAATAGGATTCAACAGTACATTAAAAGGATTATTCACCACGACCAAGTGGGATTTATTCCAGGGCTGCAAGGTTGGTTCAACATCCGCAAATCAATCAATGTGATACAACACATTAATAAAAGAAATAACAAGAACCATATGGTACTCTCCATAGATGCTGAAAAAGCATTTGACAAAGTACAGCATCCTTTTCTGATCAAAACTATTCAAAGTGTAGGAATAGAGGGCACATACCTCAATATTATCAAAACCATCCATGAAAAACCCACCCAAATATCATTCTCCATGGAGAAAAACTGAAAGCTTTTCCATTAAGGTCAGGAACACTGCAGGGATGTCCATTATCACCACTGCTATTCAACATAGTACCAGAAGTCCTAGCCTCAGCAATCAGAAAACAAAAGGATATAAAGGCATCCAAATCGGCAAAGAAGAAGTCAAAATATCACTCTTCGCAGATGATATGATACTATATGTGGAAAACCCAAAAGACTCCACTCCAAATCTGCTAGAACTTGTATAGGAATTCTGTAAAGTGTCAGGATAGAAAATTAATGCACAGACATCAGTTTCATTTCTCTACACCAACAACAAGACAGAAGAAAGAGAAATTAAGGAGGCAATCCCAATTACAATTGCACCCAAAACTATAAGATACCCAGGAATAAACCTAACCAAAGGGGCTAAGAATCTATACTCAGAAAACTATAAAGTACTCATGAAAGAAATTGAGGAAGACACAAAGAAATGGAAAAATGTTCCATGCTCATGGATTGGAAGAACGAATATTGTGAAAATATCTATGCTACCTAAAGCAATCTACACATTTAATGCAATCCCTATCAAAATCCCACCCATTTTTTTTCTAAAGAAATGGAACAAACAATCCTCAAATTTATATGGAACCAGAAAAGACCTCGAATAACCAAAGGAATATTGAAGAACAAAGCCAAAGTTGGTGGCATCACAATTCCGGACTTCAAGCTCTATTACAAAGCTGTCATCAGCAAGACAGCATGGTACTGGCACAAAAACAGACACATAGATCAATGGAACAGAATAGAGATCCCAGAAATAGACCCTCAACTCTATGGTCAACTCATCTTTGACAAAGAAGGAAAGAATGTCCAATGGAAAAAAGACAGTTCTTCAATAAATGGTGTTGGGAAAATTGGACAGCCACATGCAGAAAAATGAAACTGGACCATTTCCTTACATCACACATGAAAACAGACTCAAAATGGATGAAGGACCTCAATGTGAGATAGGAATCCATCAAAATCCTTGAAGAGAACACAGGCAGTAACCTCTTCGACCTCAGCTGCAGCAACATCTTCCTAGGAACATCACCAGAGGCAAGGGAAGCAAGGGCAAAAATGAACTATTGGGATTTCATCAAGATCAAAATCTTTTGCACAGCAAAGGAAACAATTAACAAAACCAAAAAGACAACTGACAGAATGGGAGAACATATTTGCAAAGGACATATCAGATAAAGGGCTAGTGTCCAAAATCTATAAAGACCTTAGCAAACTCAATACCCAAAGAACAGATAATCCAGCCAAGAAATGGGTGGAAGACATGAACAGACATTTCTGCAAAGAAGACATCCAGATGGCCAACAGACACATGGGAAAGTGCTCCACATCACTTGACATCAGGGAAGTACAAATCAAAACCACAATGAGATACCACCTCACACCAGTCAGAATGGCTAAAATTAACAAGTCCCGAAATGACAGATGCTGGCGAGGATGCGGAGAAAGGGGAAACCTCCTGCACTGTTGGTGGGAATGCAAGCTGGTGGCACCACTCTGGAAAACAGCGTGGAGATTCCTCAAAAAGTTGAAAATAGAACTGCCGTATGACTCAGCAATTGCACTACTGGGTATTTACCCTAAAGATACAAACGTAGTGATCCAAAGGGGAACGTGCACCCGAATGTTTATACCAGTAATGTCTACAATAGCCAAACTATGGAAAGAACCTAGATGTCCATCAACAGATGAATGGATAAGGAAGATGTGGTATATATATACACAATGGAATACTATACAGCCATCAAAAGGAATGAAGTCTTGCCATTTGTGACGACGCGGTTGGAACTAGAGGGTGTCGTGCTTAGTGAAAGTCAGTCAGAGAAAGACAACTATCATATGATCTCCCTGATATGAGGAAGTAGAGATGCAACATGGGGGGTTAGGGTGGTAGGAGAAGAATAAATTAAACAAGATGGGATCGGGAGGGGGACAAACCATAAGTGACTCTTAATCTCACAAAACAAACTAAGGTTTGCTGGGGGGAGGGGTGTTGGGAGAGGATGGTGGGTTTATGGACACTGGGGAGGGTATGTGCTATGGTGAGTGCTGTGAAGTGTGTAAACCTGGTGATTCACAGACCTGTACCCCTGGGGATAAAAATATATTATATGTTTATAAAAAATAAAATAAATAAATATAAAAAACAAAAAGAAAAAAATCGAAGGAGACACAAAAAATGGAAGACCATGCCATGCTCATGGATCAGAAGAATAAACATTGCTGAAATGTCTATACTGCCTAGAACCATCTACACTTTCAGTGCCATTCCAATCAAAATTCCACGTGCATTTTTCAAAGAGCTGGAACAAACAATCCTAAAATTTTATGGAACCAGAAGAGACTCCAAGTTGCTAAGGAAATGTTGAAAAAGGAAATCAAAACTGGGGGCATCACGTTGCCTGATTTCAAGCTTTACAACAAAGCTGTGATCACCAAGACAGCATGGTACTGGCATAAAAACAGACACATAGGCCAGTGGAACAGAGTAGAGATCCCAGATATGGACCCTTAACTCTATGGTCAAATGATCTTTAACAAAGCAGGAAAGAATATACAGTGGAAAAATGACAGTCTCTTCAATATATTGTTCTGGGGAAATTGGACAGCTATGTGTCGAAGAAGGAAACTCGACCATTTTCTTACACCATACACAAAGATAAACTCGAAATGGATAAAAGACCTCAAGGTGAAGGAGGAATCTATCAAAATCCTAGAGGAGAACATAGGCAGTAACCTCTTTGACATCAGCCACAGCAACTTCTTTCAAGATATGTCTCCAAAGGCAAAGGAAACAAAAGTGAAAATGAACTTTTGGGACTTTGTCAAGATCAAAGTCTTCTTTTTGCACAGAAAAGGAAACAGTCAACAAAACAAAGAGGCTGCCCATAGAATGGGAGAAGATATTCCCAGATGGCACTACAGACGAAGCGCTGACATCCAGGATCTATAAAGAACTCCTCAAACTCAACGTACCTTTGAAAATTTTGATAAAAATAGCTACTGAAGCTGGTTACCAATTAAGAAGAAAGAACTTTTGTTGAGCATATCTAGGACCTGACTTCATCCAGCTTCTGATTAAAACAGACTCATAATAGTCCTCGCATCTTGTGGGTGCACTGTGTCAGTGCATTTCTTCTCATTATGTGGATTAACAGTTTTTCCAATATTCAACATTTTAAAGCAGTTGCTACTCCTCAAATTGTATGAAAGCTTAACAGCTTTGTGGTCATAATTTTTGATCCTCAGAAACCTGTCTGCAGCCTTGGGATTGGCTTCCTGCAATATTCTCAAAAGGTGCATATAGTTCAGATTACCACACCACGAACTATATAGCAACTCATGTTTAAAAGCAGTATTGTTGGTAATCATTCATACAATTCTTTAAGAACGATTTTCACTGCTTAGGTGTTCTGGAGTTGGGCTCCTAAATAAAGGATAGAAATGAATAATAAACAAATATTAACAATATTTGAATAGGTCTCTGGATTCTGATCATTCCCTAGTTCCAGGAAATCAGCAGCACTTGAATCTTGGCTCCCCCATTATTTGGAATTTATACCTTTCAAAACATGCATAAAGTCTAAATCAAGGCTTATGCTTCACTGGTTATTTCAACCTGCACAGACTTTGTAATTGTCTTTATCTGATAGCCATTACTCCTAGAACCATTTATTTGAAATACTTAATCAGAGACTCCTTCCTATTATCACTTAAAACTTTATATATGCCAGTTAAGTGTTCCCAAGATTGCAAGTTCCTTGAGGTCACTTCCTAGAAGCTTCTATTTTTTTTTGTACCACTTTGTCACTAAGCACAGTCCTAATTTCACAGTATATGCTAAAGTAAAAAACAATTAAAATTTCATCTTTTTCAGTGGGCAAGGGAGAAATGATAAATCCTCACTCTTCTTATTTGGAATAATGAGAAAAAAAGTATAGTGGAATGTTGACAGGAAATCTCCCTATTGCCTAGAAATTGATTCTAGAGCATGGATTAGTAAAAATTTTCCTCAACGATGGGACCAGACTCATTTCTTCAGGGCTTAATTAAAGGGAACAAAATCTACTGAACCAACTGTCTGCATCTATCATCTAATAACTAGTCATCTAGGTATTCTTTATCTACCCCTCATTAATCATCTGTATTTGAAAAAAAATCAATTAATTACTATTTCTCATCTGTTCATCTGTCTATTTATACCTAAAGGCTCAGGCATGGAGAAAGAAGAGGGAGTCTTTAGTTTCTTTGGCCTCGGCCTCATGGGGAATTATCTATTAGTTTTCAAAGATTATCTCATTCTTTCTCTAAAGTGTGAGGGGTGTGTGGATATGGTACTCCAAGAGAATCTCTTACAAAGTTTGAAAGATGCCATCAAAAAGGGACACTGCAGTTTATTTCCCATTTGGATACATGCTTAGTTGGTAGACTAGCCTAAGCCTGTATGAAAAGGATAGGAGAAAAAGGAGGAGAAGGAGGAAGGATGATGTATCCATGGGATCCCATGACATGTAGTTAGGTTTGAGCCAGCATGTTGACACTCCATCTAGGGCCTAAGAGTAAAAACTTTGGGGGTATACTTCTGGGGGTAGGATATAAAATAAAAAAGATATAGCCAGCTTTCCTCTGGAGAGCTATGCAGTTGGGAGGCCTTGCAGTGACTTCCAAGGAACTCACCCCTGTGTCCATAAGACCCAGCATGACCTGGCTGGTGCCATAGTCCTGACACCTGGGCACAGCTGGTCAGAGAAGAGATGACTATTGACAAAATGAAGACCACAACAAGAGTTGGATAAGTTTGGTTGTATTCACTATTTTCTTTCACTCCCCTCCCCAACAGCATCAACACAGAAGAAGAACAACACTTTGCAGCAAAGGGCAGAAGATGTGTCCCAGAAACATTCACCCACACACCCACGCACACTCATACACACACATTGTAAGGAGTGACCATCCCAGCTGAAGCCTGCTCTGGAGGTGGGGGAAGAGATGCATTTTCAACTAGACTGAGTATTGTTAATGGCCAAGATGTTAAGGGAAAAGAAAAGGGACTTGACTGAGCACAACTGAAAAGAATGATAGGGAAAAAAGTGTTTCATAGCTGTAACTTACTATGTAGAACCAGATGGAGGTTTTTATTTGTTTGTTTGTTTCTCTGTTTTCTTCTCTTTGCTCTTTCCTTCCTTCCTTTTCTCCTTTCTGTCTCTCTTCTTCTTATTTTTCTCATCTTTTGATAGATGTGTCCATAAACGTTCAACTACAAGTCTTTTCATGAAATCTGGTTGTCACTGCTAGGACCTGAAGTCTGTTAGAGGACCTAGGAGACATTTTCCCAGACTGGTTCCCCAGAAGAAAATAGGAGAGAATGGTTCAACTTTAAGAGATTTATCAACAAAGTGCTTTCAGGAAAGCTAGTCAGGGAGTGGGAAGGAATGGAGAAATCAGGCCAGAAGAGAGGAGGAAGCTGAACAAGAGTGATCTCAGGCATGGCTTTGCAGGAGCTAGCTTCAACCTGATCCTGCAGAGAACTATGGACTGTGGATTCTGCCTCTGATCATCCCCATCCAAGTCAAGTGAACTGGGACTGTCCTACCCCAAAGCTGGGAGTCACCAGTTAAGGGGCACCCATGGTGGAGGCGCTGGGGTAAATACCCAGAACATCTGGATATCTGCCCTGCAAAAGAGGGCTCCAGGAGCCCATAAGCAATCCTCTTATTGGGAAACAAAAGTTGTAAAAATGAGATCCAAGAGGATATGGACAGAGAATCAACATTATCTGCTACACACATTTACCTAAAATTTTAGTGGAAGAGTACTTGGAGAATGCTGGACCATGGTATACCTTGATTAGTTGTAAGCTGTGTCGCATGCACAAACACACACACACACACACACACACACACACACACACACGAAGATGCACACACATTCATGAACACCTACCTGTACATATGCACACACACCGATGCACACACACACACACACATGCATACACAATGTTACTACTAATAAAGTATAAACACTTGTAAATTTTTAAATTAACTTGTTTGAATGTAAGATTTTCCCTATTGTAATGTCACTCTTACTAGCAATCCCATGTGTCTCCTGTATTGGGAGAGAAAGAGTTGAAGGTACAGCTGGAACAGAGAATGGCATGTAACTCAGGACTGCCTTATTTCCGCTGCTGTTCACCCTCGCAGGATCTTGCTATCGTGCTGATGATCGTTGTGGCAATTAGAAATGATTTAGAGCTTATGAGTTCTGGTTTTATAATTACTTTGGATTTTTTAAAAAAATCTATGAATAAATGTGGTTTTATTTCTAAATAAGCCTATAAGAAGGTGTACTGCTTGCTGGAAAAAATATGCCAAAAATCTTCACCGTAGTAGATCCCAGAGAGCAGCCTAGTGAAGAAGTAAGGCAGTATATACTAATGATTAGAAGTGTGCAGTTTAGCTGCCTAGGGTCAAATCCTGGTTTTGCTAATAATAAAATATATTTCAGTGGACAATTCAGTTAATTTGTTACACTTAAATACCCTCATCTATAAATAGGAATGAGACTGGTGCTTGCTTTATCAGGCTGTTGGAGATTAAAGGACATAATGTGGGAGGAGTGCTTCAACATGGTGCTACATAGAATAAGTGCTCCATACATGTTCAGTTTTATTAAGAACATAGTTTCAGGAGTTGGAAAAGCCTACATAATTCTCTTTGTGTCCTTGGACAGGTGAGCCCAAGTTCTTCTCAGTAAAGCGAAGATAATATTAGCATGACTGGATTTCTGTGGGGATTAAATGCATAATATTTGAAATCACCTGGCCAACCTGAATTCCTTAATAAGAGTCAGCTTCCTGTCCTTTCACTGATTACACCAATACTCTCCACAGACGAAGGAGAAATGGCTGTTACATCCTCAGCATGAACGTGTTCACATTCACTCTTTCATTCAATCTCTTTTGCATATGTACAACCGGAAGCCTACTTTAATCTTTTGACTTTGAGAAGGTGACAGCAGGGACCATTCTACCTCCAAGAAGATTTAATGTTGGAATACTCTCCCTTAAATAAAGCTGAGATTTGCATCCATCTAAACATAACTCTGTTATGTTATATCCTGGAGCAATATAAACTTGAACAGTTCTGGACTTAATTCAGTTGGCCATCAGAACTAAAAACTTTCCCTTAAATTAAGAACATACTAGGAGAGATGAAGGACTCATGGGTTCAGTAGCACATTAGGTGGAGCGTTTCCTATGCCTTGACTATAGCAAGGCTTCAAGTGGCCATGGAAGCCAGTGTATCCACAGAGTAGCCCAATCTGTCATATTCCCTTCAAAACTAGACTTTGGAGTCTGCTCTATAGTTTCTGGCTAGTTGGTCCTCAGACCTCATTCTTTTTTTGGTGGGCAAAGTAGTCTGAATTTTATTTAGCAGACTGAGTTGAGGTTGGGGTTGAATAATTAGATACTTTCTTCAGAAAATTGTTTAAATGGGGGAGAAGTTGCTTAGAGTATGAAGCATAAAATAAGCCATTAGTTTTATTCTCAGTTACATTAAGGTCTTAGAACAAAACATTTCACAGGGAGCAGATTCAGGGTCTCTATTTGAATTATATGGGCAGCTGGATGTAAAGTGGACAGCCTCTGTGTTAATGACTTCCAGCAATAGTGCGACAGGCAGGAGAGTGAAGGTATGCTTCCTGGTTCATCCCTGTCTTCCCAAATACCCATTTTTATTGCAGCATTATTCACAATAACCATAATGTGGAAACAATCAAATGTCCATCAATAGGAAAATGAATAAATAAAAGGTGGTATATACATACAATGGATTTATTGCACCTTAAAAAAAAGAAGGAATTCCTGTAGAGTGCAATAACATGGATTCCACTTACAAGAGGTATCTAAAATAGTGGAACACAAGAAGATAAAGGCCACAAAAGCAAACAGAAACATGTAGGAGGATATCAAACTAAAATATTTCAATGTAGTGATGCAAACCATCAACACAATGAAAAGTCAAACTACAGACAGAAAATATTTATAAGCCACATATCTGATAAGGAATTGATATCCAGAATGTACAATGAAATCAGACATCAAAATAAATAAATAAATGAAAAAACCCATATAAAAATGGGCAAAGGACCTGAACAGACATTTTCCCAAAGAAGATATACAAAATGGCCAAGAAGTACACGAAAAGGTGCCTAACATCACTCATCATCAAGGGAATACAAATCAAAACCACAATGAGTTATCATCTCACACCTGTTATAACATCAAAAAGCAAATGATAACAAATGCTGGTGATGATGTGGAGAAAAGGAAACCCTTGTGCAGTGTTGGTGGGAATGTAAACTGTTGCAAATACTATGGAAAATAGTAGGGAGGTCCCTAACAGTATGCAGTTAACAGTATGGAGGTTCCTAAGAAATTAAACACAGTACTATATAATCCAGTAATCCCACTTCTGGGTACATATCCAAAGGAAACAGAAGAATTATGTCAAGGAGTTACACATTTACTGCCAAGTTCATAGCAGTATTACTTACAACACCCAAGGTGTGGAAACAACCTAAGTGTCTGTGAACTCTTAAATGGATAAAGAAAATGTGCCATCTATATACAATAGGATATTATCCAGCCTTACAAAAGAAAGAAATCTTGTAATTTGTGACAACATAGATGAGACTAGAGGGCATTGTGCTACGTGAAATAAGCTATACAGAGAAAGATAAATACTACACGGTATCACTTATATGTGAAATCTTAAAAAAAAGTTGAAATCATAGAAAAAGAGGAGAGAAGTGATTGTTAGGCCTGGGAGTGGGGAAATAGGGAGAGGTTGGTAAAAGGCCACAAACTTTCAATTATAGAATGAATAAAGTCTGAGGATTTAATATATAATATGGTGACTATGATAACATTGTATTGTATAATTGAAATTTCCAGGGAAAGTAGAGCTTAAATGTTCTCAGCAAGAAAAAAAAAGGGTAAATAAGGGAGGTGATGGATTAGTTAACTTAGTGGGGGAAACCCTTTCACAATGTTTACATATACCAAATCTTCTCATTTAATATCTTACAGTTTTGTCAATTATACCTCAATAAAGCTTAAAAGAAAACAGGAAAATATAAAGAGGAAGATAGTGGGAGAAGTGGTTTTCAAAGAGACATATTCCTTAACCATGCATTATGAAAGCTACGAATCAAGTGTTGACTACTTACAGATGATCAGGCTATGGGTGGGATATGGTGTTCAAACCAGAATGGTAAATGACATAAAAATAAGGCAACAACATAGAACAGCACTGAGCCTTTGACTCAGTATTCCCTACTGGATGCCCGGCCAGTCCCTGGCCCTACATGGGGCTCTGAGGAAGGCAAGGATCCTGTTCTCTGTGAAGGCACTTTCCGAGGCAGATCAATAGAGCACACCAGTTACACAGAATGAGGTCCCATGAGGGTTTAAAGAGCCCATTTTGAACTCAGTGGACAGCGGCCAGTCCAGCTCTCAGTGTCCTGCCAGACAATGCACTAGCTGGAACGTGAAGATGAAGAAGAGGTAGGGTGATGATGAGAGGTAAAGGGCACTGTTGTCCCAGAGAAAAAGTAAGAAAAGCCACAGACGTGATAACTGCCTGATGGTGAAGATCTCCAGGGGACGTTCTGGTGTCCACGTGGAATGTGAGACAGGAGCCCAGGCAGGGAGTTTGAATGAGCAACTCTGAGAGCTGCGGATGAGATTTTAAGTGGTCCTAAAGGACCCTTGGAGAGGCTTTAAAGGACCTGTCCAGTAAGGAACCTTTCAGAAGCAAATGGCCTTAAACCTCGTCCAAATGAATGTATTGACTCTTGCAAGTAAAAATGGGAAAGGGAAAAAAGGGAAGAGAAAACTGAAGCAAGTTAGAAGTTTAACACCACCACTACCACCCCCCAAACTAAACACCATATGTAAGCAGAGTGGGAAGGTTGTTGCCAGGAGATGGGTGGAAGGGGATATTGGGAATTAATCAAGGGGTGTAAAGTTTCAGTTACGTAAGACGAATAAGTCCAGAAATCTGCTATACAACATCATGCCTGTCGTTAACAGTACTGCAGTGTATACTTAATAATGTGCTGAGGATAGATCTCATGATCAATGTTCTTACCACAATTTAAAAAAAATGAAATCTTTTGTATTGAAAACTCAATGAGAGCATCAGAAGAGGTTGCAAGGAAGGCCACAGCAGGAACCTCTGCTCTGCACTCACATTTTCCTCCTTTTTTTTCAGACAAAATGGAGTGATTTGACATTCTTGCATCCACCCTTTCAATTCCTGGTTCAGTCACAGACCAACATCTAAAGCTGTGTCATATGTCAAAGATGGGCACATAAATTAGTTGATTTTCTTCCCTTTCTCTGGCCTTGAACAATCTCTCCATTTTTTACCTCCATGATAAGAACAGGAAGGTACACTAGCCATCAGGGAGATTCAAATTAAAACCACATTGAGATACCACCTGACACCAGTTAGAATGGCCAAAATTAGCAAGACAGGAAACAACGTGTGTTGGAGAGGATGTGGAGAAAGGGGAACCCTCTTCCACTGTTGGTGGGAATGCAAGTTAGTGCAGCCACTTTGGAGAACAGTGTGGAGATTCCTGAAGAAATTAAGAATAGAGCTTCCCTATGACCCTGCAATTGCACTGCTGGGTATTTACCCCAAAGATACAGATGTAGTGAAAAGAAGGGCCATCTGTACCCCAATGTTTATTGCAGCAATGGCCACGGTCGCCAAACTGTGGAAAGAACCAAGATGCCCCTCAATGGATGAATTTATAAGGAAGATGTGGTACATATACACAATGGAGTATTATGCCTCCATCAGAAAGGATGAATACCCAAATTTTGTAGCATCATGGACGGGACTGGAAGAGATTATGCTGAGTGAAATAAGTCAAGCAGAGAGAGTCAAGTATCATATGGTCTCACTTATTTGTGGAGCATAACAAAGAACATGGAGGACATGGGGAGATGGAGAGGAGAGGGAGTTGAGGGAAACTGGAAGGGGAGATGAACCATGAGAGACTATGGACTCTGAAAAACAACCAGAGGGTTTTGAAGGGGCAGGGGGGGTGGGAGGTTGAGGAACCAGGTGGTGGGTAATAGGGAGGGCACGTACTGCATGGAGCACTGGGTGTGATGCCAAAACAATGAACACTGTTATGCTGTAAACAAACAAACAAACAAAAAAGAACAGGAAGGTAAATGGGATGACAGCTTTAAATTCCAAGGTTGCCTTGTCCAAACACACACACGCACACACACACACACACGGAAACGTGTGTTTTTATGTGGAAGTCTGTGGGAACTACTGATCTACCTGAAAGTGAAGGGCTTTTGTGCAGCCCCAATTGTTTCATCAAGCATACAGCAGCCTCAATGATTTCTTGCTTCCATCATTAAAGTGCAATCTTAGTCTGCATAAGGACATAAGAAATCTTTCTGTCTCCAGGACAATTTTTATAACTGTATTCCCATATCATTTGTCTTTGTTTTGTTTGTTTGTTTATTTGTTTTCCCCCTCATAATCCTCTTGCCAACGTCTGTTTTAAGGAAAGTGGGGTATCATAGACCATTAGGTGTTCGAAGGAGTCCTGGAGACTTCTTATCTAAGAAGGATAAAGATTTACGCTCAACATAGTCACACAATTATTAGCAACAGAACTGCTTTGAGATGCCAAGGTCTTAGAAAGTCCACTCTTCCTTCCAGACATACCCAGGCTGCTTCATTTGACTGTGTCACAAAATGACCCTTCTCTTGATAATACAGCTTTCTATTGCCTTCCGTGATTGCTCTGAATGCTCTGGGTAGAGAGCATCTAGATGTTCTCAGACATCTAGTCTGAGCATCTAGATGTTCTCAGACATCTAGTCTTCTCTCTCTTATCTTCTCTTGTATTAGGGCTGATAAGCCCAGAAATCACATCATACTTTCCCTTCCAGAAAACGTTTACACAGCCTTTTCTCCTAAGAGGCAACCTGGCCGCTCAGATGGAATCCATCTGTTTTCCAACTTCCATCCTATTCTTCTGCCTTCCTCAAAGCTGCTCCCACATTCCCTGTCCCTTGGTTTCTGCCTTTCTTAAAATCTGCCACAGTATTTCAGGATCCCCACATCACCACTAGCTTTGCTTTGAAGAAAACAAAGAGGACGGTCATGAGGACATTTTAAATTCCAGAACCTTATGAGATTCTCCCAAGTCCAGTTTCCAGTTAAGTTGACTCCTTCTGTATCCTGAGACTGGAGTTTCTCAAAGGCATCCTAATTTTCCCCATTTTCTGCATTTTTGAATATGGCATACCTACTCCTTCCCCCAGAAACCTCCTTTCTCTCTATATAAGACCAAAGAAGAAACTGGAGCAGGAAACAGGGCGCGCCTTTTAATGTACATTTCAGTATTCTCAGTGAGGACAGATATTGTGCCTTTAGACAATTTCCATTCTCTTCACTAAAGGAAACTAATAGTTTTATCTTCCTGCATATTTTGAAAATAAAATATTCTGATTTTTAAATGGAAAAAGGGAGCGTATTATACTTCTTCAAAAGTCAAAGGATATATAAGAAAAGTCTAGGTCCCAAGCAGTTCTGCCACAAAGAAATGTAAGTTTATTTAAACCATTATTTACTAAGTCTGTTGAACTGATGCTGGAATCTCTGGAATCTAGGCTGTCGGTGCATATTGACATCCTAAGCCATACGTGCCTAGAAACATTTGTCTACTATAAAGGCAGTGCTGTCTTGCTGTAAGTGTTTCCTTCCTTATAATCCCATGTACCTGAGCCACTCCTTCAGAAGATAATTTCTCTACCTGAAATGTTTAGTCTCATATTTGCTACACATAAGACATGACATGTCCCAGGTATTATTTCCACTAAACAAAGACATGTGGATGAAACAATATATTGATGAGAGAGTTTCTGACTGCAAGTGAAAAACCTCTCAACTCACAGTGACCTAAGCAATTAAAGGATTTTTGTTCCCCCCTAAGGCAAGAAGTCCTAAGGCACAGGGACTCTAATCCTGATTAATTCATCAGCTCTGTGACATCATCTAGGATTGGGACTCTCTCCATTGTTCTTGTCCCATCCTCAGCATTGCCACTGTGTCAAAGGCCAGCTGATCTCAGGGTCATACATATGCCATGCCGATATGAACAACGCAGAACAAGAGAAAAGAAAGGCCTCTTTAATAGAGGAAGTCATTGTCTTTCTATCAATCCCTATCAGGAAAAATCAGACCCTCCATAATCAGCTATCACTGCAGGTTGATAATTGAAGCAGCAAAGTTCAAGTCTCAAAAAATAATTGATTCTTAATCTCTTACTGGGCTGAATGTAGGCCAACTCCTTTCTCATTCTTTCAATCATGTTTCCTTAATTATCAATATAGGGTCTGATCTCCTCTCCTGCCATGGACTTCTCCTTTGTTCTACTTAAATACCACAAATTCCCTTCCCTGTCATTAGCCACTAGACAATTCCTTTTTTTTTTTTTTAATTTATTTACCCGAGAAAGAGAGGGAGAGAGAATGAGCAGGGGGGAAAGCAGAGAGAAAGAGGGACAAGTAGGCTCCTCGTTGAGCATGGAGCCCAATGCAGGGATTGATGTCAGGATCCTGAGATCATGACCTGAACTGAAATCAGGAGTCGGGCATTGGACCACCTGAGCCACCCAGGCTCCCCTGGCCACAAGACAATTCTTAAAGGAGGTCTTAGTTTATACCAGTGTACTAAAGAAAGTCTACAATTTTGATGTCTTATGGAAGTGGGACTTGATCAATCCCTAGCTACTGGCTGGTAGCTTCCTTCACCCTTCATCCATCATCCTTCAGCCTCCCCATGATGAATTATTAGGAAACAATAAGGTCTAATTTAAAATTCTTAGTCTGTGGTCTAATTTCTGAGTAAATGATGGAGCACAAACAGCACTGAGATTGTATCAGCAAGAAATGAGGAGAGACTATTTGGTCATCATCCAATAACACTTGTTGTAAGCATCCTGTTATCTGAGTATTAAGCACACAAAATTAATCAGTCCCTTGAAGATGCATGCTCATACCCACTCATGTGTACCTCCCTGAACTGCCTTGAACTCAAATGAGTACTTGGTAATGAGGAAGCATTGTTACCCTTCTGAGGCCCCAGCAACAAGGATCTCCAAGAACTGCTGACCATTAGAATGAGAATACCACTAAAAACTACTAGCATGTATTTATATTGTCGTTTGGGGTTTAAATAACACCAGCTTTAATTGTGCAAATATCATATGCTGTGCAACTATAAATAAGAGTTACTTCAGGGAAGAATATCCCAACCCAAATATTTGTAGCTGAAAACATACATTTAAAAAAGAACAAAAAGGGGGAGGAGTCAAGATGGTGGAGAAGTAGCAGCCTGAGACTACATCAGGTAGCAGGAGATCAGCTCAATAGCTTATCTAAACATTGCAAACACCTACAAATCCAACAGGAGAGCGAAGAGAAGAAGAACAGCAACTCTAGAAACAGAAAATCAACCACTTTCTGAAAGGTAGGACTGGCGGAGAAGTGAATCTAAAACGACGGGAAGATAGACCGCGGGGGGAGGGGCCGGCTCCCGGCAAGCGGCGGAGCAACGGAGCACAAAATCAGGACTTTTAAAAGTCTGTTCCACTGAGGGACATTGCTCCAGAGGCTAAACCAGGGTGAAGCCCACGCGGGGTCAGCGTGGCCCCAGGCCCCGCAGGGTCACAGAAGGATTGGGGGTGTCAGAGTGTTGGAGAGCTCGCAGGTATTAGAACGGAGAAGCCGGCTGCAGAGACAGAGCCGAGGACTGAACTCTCAGCTCGGGGTTACCTTGAACTGGTCGCGGGCAGGGTGGGCTCGGAGCGCGGCTAGAGGCTGGGGATACGGGAGTGATTGGGTGCTGTCCTCTGGGGGCGCACTGAGGAGTGGGGCCCCAGGCTCTCGGCTCCTCTGGGCCGGTGACTGGGAGGCCGCCATTTTCATTCCCGTCCTCCGGAACTCTAGGGAAAGCGTACAGGGAACAGAAGCTCCCAAAAGCGAACCGGAGCCGATTACTTAGTCCGGCTGCCGGTAAGGGCGGTGCAATCCCGCCTCGGGCAAAGACAGTTGAGAGTCACTACAACAGGCCCCTCCCCCAGAAGATCAACAAAATATCCAGCCAGGACGAAGTTCATCTATCAAGGAGAAAGCAGGTTCAATTCCTAAGACAGCAGAGCAATTCCAGAGGAGGAGAAAGCAAAGCACGGAACTCATGGCTTTCTCCCCATGATTCTTTAGTCTTGCGGCTACTTCAATTTTTTTTTTCTTTTTTCAATTTTTTTTCTTTTTTCTTTTTTCTTCTTCTGCTAAATTTTTAAAAAACTTTTACCCTTTTCTTTTTTTAACGTTTTTTGACTAGTTCATCTAAATATATATATTTTTTCTTTCTTTTTTATATTTTTTTATTTGTTTTATTTTTTAAATTTTTTTCTTCTTTTTTTCTTTTTTTTTTCCAGAAACTGTTTTTATCGCCTTTCTCCCCCCCACAATTAGGGGTCTCTTCTGATTTGGTTACAGCGCATTTTTCCGGGGTCTTTGCCACCCTTTTAGTAGTTTATTTGCTCCTTCATATCCTCTTATCTGGACAAAATGACAAGGCGGAAAAAATCACCACAAACAAAAGAACAAGACACAGTACCGAAGGCTAGGGACCTAATCAACACAGACATTGGTAATATGTCAGATCAAGAGTTCAGAATGACGATTCTGAACGTTCTAGACGGGCTCAAAAAAGGCATGGAAGATATTAGAGAAACCCTCTCTGGAGATATTAAAGCCCTTTCTGGAGAAATTAAAGAACTAAAATCTAACCAAGTTGAAATCAAAAAAGCTATTAATGAGGTGCAATCAAAAATGGAGGCTCTCACGGCTAGGATAAATGAGGCAGAAGAAAGAATTAGTGATATAGAAGACCAAATGACAGAGAATAAGGAAGCCGAGCAAAAGAGGGACAAACAGCTACTGGACCATGAGGGGAGAATTCGAGAGATAAGTGACACCATAAGACGAAACAACATTAGAATAATTGGGATTCCAGAAGAAGAAGAAACAGAGAGGGGAGCAGAAGGTCTACTGGAGAGAATCATTGGAGAGAATTTCCCTAATATGGCAAAGGGAACAAGCATCAAAATCCAGGAGATGCAGAGAACCCCCCTCAAAGTCAACAAGAATAGGTCCACACCCCGTCACCTAATAGCAAAATTGACAAGTCTTAGTGACAAAGAGAAAATCCTGAAAGCAGCCCGAGAAAAGAAGTCTGTAACATACAATGGTAAAAATATTAGATTGGCGGCAGACTTATCCACAGAGACCTGGCAGGCCAGAAAGAGCTGGCATGATATATTCAGAGCACTCAACGAGAAAAACATGCAGCCAAGAATACTCTATCCAGCTAGGCTATCATTGAAAATAGAAGGAGAGATCAAAAGCTTCCAGGACAAACAAAAACTGAAAGAATTGGCAAACACCAAACCAGCTCTCCAGGAAATATTGAAAGGGGTCCTCTAAGCAAAGAGAGAGCCTAAAAGTAGTAGATCAGAAAGGTACAGAGACAATATACAGTAACAGTCACCTTACAGGCTAATAATGGCACTAAATTCATATCTCTCAATAGTTACCCTGAATGTTAATGGGCTAAATGCCCCAATCAAAAGACACAGGGTATCAGAATGGATAAAAAAACAAAACCCATCAGTATGTTGCCTACAAGAAACTCATTTTAGACGCGAAGACACCTCCAGATTTAAAGTGAGGGGGTGGAAAACAATTGACCATGCTAATGGGCATCAGAAGAAAGCTGGGGTGGCAATCCTTCTATCAGATCCATTAGATTTGAAGCCAAAGACTATAATAAGAGATGAGGAAGGACACTATATCCTACTCAAAGGGTCTGTTCATCAAGAAGATCTAACCATTTTAAATATCTATGCCCCTAACGTGGGAGCAGCCAACTATATCAACCAATTAATAACAAAATCAAAGAAACACATCAATAATAATACAATAATAGTAGGGGACTTTAACACTCCTCTCACTGAAATGGACAGATCATCCAAGCAAAAGATCAACAAGGAAATAAAGGCCTTAAATGACACACTGGACAGATAGACATCACAGATCTATTCAGAACATTTCATCCCAAAGCAACAGAATACACATTCTTCTCTAGTGCACATGGAACCTTCTCCAGAACAGATCACATCCTGGGTCACAAATCAGGTCTCAACTGGTATCAAAAGATTGGGATCATTCCCTGCATATTTTCAGACCACAATGCTCTGAAGCTAGAACTCAAACCCAAGAGGAAATTTGGAAAGAACCCAAATACATGGAGACTAAACAGCATCCTTCTAAAGAATGAATGGGTTAACCAGGAAATTAAAGAATTGAAAAAATTCATGGAAACAAATGATAATGAAAACACAACAGTTCAAAATCTGTGGGACACAGCAAAGGCACTCCTGAGAGGAAAATATATAGCGGAACAAGCCTTTCTCAAGAAACAAGAAAGGTCTCAAGTACACAACCTAACCCTACGCATAAAGGAGCTGGAGAAAGAACAAGAAAGAAACCCTAAACCCAGCAGGAGAAGAGAAATCATAAAGATCAGAGCAGAAATCAATGAAATAGAAACCAAAAAAAAAAAAAAAACAATAGAAAAAAATCAATGAAACTAGGAGCTGGTTCTTTGAAAGAATCAATAAGATTGATAAAACCTTGGCCAGACTCATCAAAAAGAAAAGAGAAAGGACCCAAATCAATAAAATCATGAATGAAAGAGGAGCGATCACAACTAACACCAAAGAAATACAGACAATTATAAGAACATACTATGAGCAACTCTACGCCAACAAATTGGACAATCTGGAAGAAATGGATGCATTCCTAGAGACATATAAACTACCACAACTGAACCAGGAAGAAATAGAAAACCTGAACAGGCCCATAACCAGTAAGGAGATTGAAACAGTCATCAAAAATCTCCAAACAAACAAAAGCCCTGGGCCAGACGGCTTCCCAGGGGAATTCTACCAAACATTTAAAGAAGAACTCATTTCTATTCTCCTGAAACTGTTCCAAAAAATAGAAATGGAAGGAAAACTTCCAAACTCATTTTATGAGGCCAGCATCACCTTGATCCCCAAACCAGACAAGGATCCCACCAAAAAAGAGAACTACAGACCAATATCCTTGATGAACACAGACGCAAAAATTCTCGCCAAAATACTAGCCAGTAGGATTCAACAGCACATAAAAAGGATTATTCACCACGATCAAGTGGGATTTATTCCAGGGCTGCAGGGTTGGTTCAACATCCGCAAATCAATCAATGTGATAGAACACATTAATGAAAGAAAGAACAAGAACCATATGATACTCTCAATAGATGCTGAAAAAGCATTTGACAAAGTACAGCATCCCTTCCTGATCAAAACTCTTCAAAGTGTAGGGATAGAGGGCACATACCTCAATATTATCAAAGCCATCTATGAAAAACCCACCGCAAATATCATTCTCAATGGAGAAAAACTGAAAGCTTTTCCGTTAAGGTCAGGAACACGGCAGGGATGTCCATTATCACCACTGCTATTCAACATAGTACTAGAAGTCCTAGCCTCAGCAATCAGACAACAAAAAGAAATTAAAGGCATCCAAATTGGTAAAGAAGAAGTCAAACTATCACTGTTCGCAGATGATATGATACTATATGTGGAAAACCCAAAAGACTCCACTCCAAAACTGCTAGAACTTGTACAGGAATTCAGTAAAGTGTCAGGATATAAAATCAATGCACAGAAATCAGTTGCATTTCTGTACACCAACAACAAGACAGAAGAAAGAGAAATTAAGGAGTCAATCCCATTTACAATTGTACCCAAAACTATAAGATACCTAGGAATAAACCTAACCAAAGAGGCTAAGAATCTATACACAGAAAATTATAAACTACTCATGAAAGAAATTGAGGAAGACACACAAAAAAAATGGAAAAATGTTCCATGCTCCTGGATTGGAAGAATAAATATTGTGAAAATGTCTATGCTACCTAAAGCAATCTACACATTTAATGCAATCCCTATCAAAATACCATCCATTTTTTTCAAAGAAATGGAACAAATAATCCTCAAATTTATATGGAACCAGAAAAGACCTCGAATAGCCAAAGGAATATTGAAAAAGAAAGCCAAAGTTGGTGGCATCACAATTCCGGACTTCAAGCTCTATTACAAAGCTGTCATCATCAAGACAGCATGGTACTGGCACAAAAACAGACACATAGATCAGTGGAACAGAATAGAGAGCCCACAAATCGACCCTCAACTCTATGGTCAACTCATCTTTGACAAAGCAGGAAAGAATGTCCAATGGAAAAAAGACCGCCTCTTCAATAAATGGTGCTGGGAAAATTGGACAGCCACATGCAGAAAAATGAAATTGGACCACTTCCTTACACCACACACGAAAATAGACTCCAAATGGATGAAGGACCTCAATGTGAGAAAGGAATCCATCCAAATCCTTGAGGAGAATGCAGGCAGCAACCTCTTCGACCTCAGCCGTAGCAACATCTTCCCAGGAACAACGGCAAAGGCAAGGGAAGCAAGGGCAAAAATGAACTATTGGGATTTCATCAAGATCAAAAGCTTTTGCACAGCAAAGGAAACAGTTAACAAAATCAAAAGACAACTGACAGAATGGGAGAACATATTTGCAAATGACATATCAGATAAAGGGCTAGTATCCAAAATCTATACGGAACTTAGCAAACTCAACATCCAAAGAACAAACAATCCAATCAAGAAATGGGCAGAGGACATGAACAGACATTTCTGCAAAGAAGACATCCAGATGGCCAACAGACACATGAAAAAGTGCTCCACGTCACTCGGCATCAGGGAAATACAAATCAAGACCACAATGAGATATCACCTCACACCAGTCAGAATGGCTAAAATTAACAAGTCAGGAAATGACAGATGCTGGAGAGGATGTGGAGAAAGGGGAACCCTCCTCCACTGTTGGTGGGAATGCAAGCTGGTCCAACCACTCTGGAAAACAGCATGGAGGTTCCTCAAAATGTTGAAAATAGAACTACCCTATGACCCAGCAATTGCACTACTGGGTATTTACCCTAAAGATACAAACATAGTGATCCGAAGGGGCACGCGTACCCGAATGTTTATAGCAGCAATGTCTACAATAGCCAAACTATGGAAAGAACCTAGATGTCCATCAACAGATGAATGGATCAAGAAGATGTGGTATATATACACAATGGAATACTATGCAGCCATCAAAAGAAATGAAATCATGCCATTTGCGATGACGTGGATGGAACTAGAGCGTATCATGCTTAGTGAAATAAGTCAATCGGAGAAAGACAACTATCATATGATCTCCCTGATATGAGGACATGGAGAAGCAACATGGGGGGGGTAGGGGGATAGGAGAAGAATAAATGAAACAAGATGGGATTGGGAGGGAGACAAACCATAAATGACTCTTAATCTCACAAAACAAACTAGGGGTTGCTGGGGGGAGGTGGGATTGGGAGAGGGGGAGGGGGCTATGGACATTGGGGAGGGTAAGTGCTATCGTGAGTGCTGTGAAGTGTGTAAACCTGGCGATTCACAGACCTGTACCCCTGGGGATAAAAGTACATTATATGTTTATTAAAAAAAAAATTGGAAGGGGAGGCGAACCATAAGAGACTATGGACTCTGAAAAACACCTGGGGGTTTTGAAGGGTCAGGGGTGGGAGGTTGGGGGAACAGGTGGTGGGTAATGGGGAGGGCACATTTTGCATGGAGCACTGGGTGTTGTGCAAAAAGAATGAATACTGTTACGCTGAAAAAATAAATAAAATGGAAGAAGAAAGAAAAACAAAAAGAAAAAAAAATGACCCAGGTACAGATCATTTTTTGCCTGGATCAATCCAAGTGGCTTGAAATTTATTGGCACAATCCACAAACCTAAAAGATTTTGAGCTTAAAAACATGCAAGCCCCAGATGGTTTTATTGGCTCAGACATTTTTCCATGATTATATTTTGTCAGAAAAGTCACCTAAGAACATAGATAACACTGATTTAAGTCAGACTATTCCAAATATGTCCAAAAATGATTGAATCAAAGAGAAGAACACACCAATAATAAGTTGATGTTTCATTATGAAATGCAAGATGATCTGCGTAGTTCAATAAAACTTCAGGGCCAGAAATAACTGAAATGGTAGTGGATTACAGACACCAGCTTAACTTGATCCAAAAACTTATTGGGCGAATGATGGTTTAGGGATGATTCAGATGTTTCTAGCTTCCAAATATTTGCACTTAGAAAAATGGAAAATCTGTGTATGCTGTTTCTCCAAGTCCACCTGGCTGTCTAAAGCTGATAGCCAACAAACCAAAAGGGAGTGTTCCAGTGATAGAAGGAAATTAGAATTTTTGTTGGTTGTACACTTTTTTTTTGAGAAATTTGCTTATTGTCATCCTTATAGATTCATTAATTTTATAGTTTTAGAAAAACTACTTTCTTTTTTTAAAAGATTTTATTTATTCATTTGACAGACAGAGACCACAAGTAGTCAGAAAGGCAGGCAGAGAGAGTAGGGGAAGCAGGCTCCATGCTGAGCAGAGGGCCCGATGTGGGGCCCGATCCCAGGATCCTGGGATCACGACCTGAGCCGAAGGCAGAGGCTCTAACCCACTGAGCCACCCAGGCACCCCTAGAACAACTACTTTCAATTTTGGGGCTGAAGCTTGTTTTCTTCCTTCTGACCAATCTGTATTTTGTAGAGAGTTGGGCAAAGTGCTAAGTTTATATTAAATAAATTGCTCACTAAGATACACAATCCTAGTCAAAACTGAAAAACAAGGTTCATTTGCATTCCTCAGAGTCTCCAGAAAATCCACGGGTTCTCTCTTCTATGTCTTCTTTCAGTTTTGGCCAGCCAGTTTTGCTCTCTTAGCAAAATCTCTTCTTGAGGACGGACATACAGACATATACACATGTAATACCCACATAGTGTGTATATACAATGATGTTAGCCATTTATACCTTAGTCTTAATGGAGGTTTGCATTGAAAAATCTTTTAATAATTGTAAATTAAGAGGCTTTGCATTTTCTGTAAAATAAATATAATCCAAATATTTCTGGACATCACCAGTTTTTTTTTGGATGTAGGGCAATTTAATCACAATTACAGATTAAACATATCTTGTCCTCATCTGCTAACCAGGATCTGTGATATCCTGCCAATTCTTCTCCATCTGCTCCCTCAGCTCTAGCAAGTTTTCCTATGTGTTTGTGAACTGGTCCATCAGGCACAGTCACCACTGGACCATGTGGTGTGTTCCACTTTCTTCCTGCCCTGGCCTATGTCATCTTGGTCAATATCCTTTCCGCCTGGGATTCTGGTGTGCCTAACCTCTGCCATGGCTTGTGTGGCCTGCCAGGAGATTTCTAGTGCTATGCTGAGGGTCTGTTGTCAACGGTCCCAAACTTTGCCATCCTCATGTTGGTATTTTGGTAGAAAGGAAATGGTTCTCTCTATTATTGCGACACACTATTGCATCCAGAAATCCTAAACATAATACCTACATTAGCCTTATTTCTCTTCTTCCCGAGCACCCGTTTATCATTTCCCTCAATTTCTTTGGTTAAAATAAATAAGCAAGGTCGCTATTAACTGGATTCTTGCAGTCAGGCCCTAGAGAGAGTGTCTTCTGTCCCTGGGGCATTCATCATCTTGTAGGAAGACTGGTGCAAAACATACAAAAATAACTGTAGTAAAAGGATTAACATGTGATTTTAAAGTAGATATGCGATTTGTGGCACGGTAGTGGAAATGATTTTGGCTGATGGCGCTGAAGATTTGAAAGACAGAAAAGTACTAAACAAAGAAAAGTGGACCAGCAGCCTACTGAGAGTGGACTAGAAGGAAAAGAGGTAGGACATGCGGTGTTTACGGGGCGCACTAAGTCCTCTCATGCGGGGTCAGGTCACTGAAGGAAATACAACTCGAGCGTTCCTCTGTGACAGTTATGTTCATTACATTTTGTGCCATGTCCCCAGCTCAATGGAATTTAAAGTTGATGGTTCAGATCAAAATCTTTTAAAAGAGAAAACCTTTTAAAAGAGAAAGAATGTAATTACCACAAACTGCCCAGAACAGATTCCGGGTGATTTTTGAGATACTTGAGGATGTAAGACTGTGTTTTCACTCATGCTTGGTAGAAAGGTAAGACACTGGAAATGAGAGTAGGATTTATGTAATGCATAATACGGTGCTTTGCCAATGGTGGGTGCTCAGTAAATAGTCAAAGAAGAAAGGAATTGCCATAATAAAAGATTTTGCTTAACATGACCATGGCTTGCAAAACTGTGTTCTGCAAGGGATTTGGGACCATAGAGGTATCACCTAGACAAGGCCACCTTCCCCACACTTCCCCACACACATTCACACCCTTCAACTAGAAATTCACTTTTTTTTTAGAACTTCACTTTAATATATATATATATATTATATATATATATTATATTATAATATAATATTATATATAGAGAGATTTCCTTTAAAGGAAATAAACATTCCATGAGTTAATTGATATTCTTACAATAATTGATATTCTTACAATAATTAAATTTTGTCCCCTAAAAAGGGACAAAGGGACAAAGAATACTTAAAACATTTTAAAAAAATTCCAAGGGAATTGTGAATCTACAAAATGCGCTAACTTGATTAAGAAAGATTTAAAGTAATATTGTCAGGACAGAGAGGAAAAGAAAATGTTATGGCAGGCAATAAGAATGATATATAAAAAAAGGTTATACTGGAGATTCATAGTAACAGAAAATACTAAATGATAATTTTATCTAATTTTTATGAGTTACCCACTGAACAAATGTTTTAAACAGTTAAAATTAAAATTTAGATTCTAACAAGTAAATATGGACTTCTGCAATGCTCACATTTTGTAATAGGCATTCATTGGGTAGGAATGCAGAATGAAAGAAAATCATTTTTAGACAGAAACAGATGTACTAATAGGGGGATAGTTAATAGTGTTGTACACCAAATGCTATTTTCAAAAAATCTCTGATCTTGAGAATCCGGATTCATGTACAGAGTACCTTGTGAAAGTGTACTATAGGCAGCTGGCCCGATGGAAGCCTTGATTAATGCCCTTTTGGGGGTGGTTAGAAGGAAAGAAATAATACATTTAAATGAGTAGGGGGAAGAAGTCTGGGAAGAGGATAAATTCTACAGTGGGAAATATTCAATGAAGGTAAAAACCAGATGGAAATAATAACCATATTAAGATTAGATTGGCCTATGGTAAGGCTAAGAAATCAAGTGATGATTTCCATGGAAAGCTGGTTTGTTGATCACAGCAGAGGGGGCAACTAATACCACAGGGAACCTCATGGAAAGGAGAAGAAAACAGTCAGGATGCAGAGGGAGAGGGAGAAATTGTGAGCAGGAATTTTTTTGGTGGCTTCTGCAGGAGAGTACAGGTGAGGCAGGGTGAACAGACTTGAGATGAGCGAGGCTGAATACTTTCAGTGGTCTCTGAGGCATAGGGACTATTCCTAGTTGTCTGGTATCTGCCCCTGTGGTACTTAGGGCAGGTGGATGAGAGCCTGATAAAGCAGACAGCTGGAGTGTGGGCCCTGGATTGATTGCTTTGTATTTGAAAAGCACCCTCACTGGCTTTTCCCTATCTACATCTAGGAATATCTTTATTAGGAATCAGCTAACCCTGGGAAAGGCAGTCCCTTTAGGGTCAGCAAGGCTCTGATGTCAAAGTGTCAGAACACAGAAAATAAAAGACGTGGCTAAGACAAGTATTCGCCCATCTTTACTGCAAAGTGTAAAATGCATTTTTAAATATGAAAAAATGGTTTTGATTCCTATTACTACTGATATGATTGAGATAGTTCAGTCCAAACTTCTTCATATTATCTTTCTGATCTGCCAACAATTTTTGTATCTTCCATCATTTTTATCCCATGTCTCCTGACTCAGAGGAAGAATCATCTCTACCCTAATTGTGTATATTGGTCTTCATCTTACTGCTTTAATGCCAATTCTAAAGCAATTTTCATGAATAATTCTCTCTTCATCTACATTTTGAATGTTCTTATTTTCTCATCTCTATAGTCCCATTCTCTTATGTTTAGATTTTTGCCCAATATCTTTTCCTCTGTAGGGCTGGCCCACCAGGCAATCACCATAGCACTCTTTTCCTTCACTGTCAAAATACTGAGAATTAGTCTAAACCTGTGGCCCCTGAGGCCTTGGTTTTACTCCTTAACCCCTTACAGTCTAGTTTCTACTCCACACACATACCTGTGTTATTGTGATCAATCCAGCAAAATTTCTATCCTTCAAATCCCCTTCTTTGTCTGCAGGATTTGAGGTTTTTGGCCTCTTGCTTCAATTGTCCTTTTCTTTTTTTTATTGTGGCATCAAATGATCTAGATTAAACTGCTAGGTCACTTCCAGTCTCTTCTTGGGGCTTCACCAATGCTCTCTACTTTCTCAAGTCCAGAGTCAGACTGCATTCCACCCACTCTAGGCATTTGTCCTGGGATTTCTCCTCATGACCTTGAACTTAATCTGTCTCATTCTGGTTACAGCACCCCCTCGCCTCAGTTGGCTCCTTCTTTGGTCTTTACTTCCTATCAAAGTTATCATCTCCCCCTGGCTCAACATGTTAGCCTCATCTTTGCATCCCTTAATTCTTTCATTTGCCATGTTATACCATTCGGTGAATCTTGCCCGCTCTGCCTCAGTGAGTGTCTTCACATTTACCTCTTGTTTTGCATGCTCGCAGCTGTCATCCCTGTATGAGCTGTTATTTACTGGCCCAAACTCTTAATTTGTCTCTATGTGTTCAGTTCCTCACTTTTTAGTAATAGTCTATAAGGAATGTTTTAAATTCCTGGCACGTTCGCAGCCTCACCATTTTGAAATTTGCCATTTTCAGTGCCTGCAAGGGTGCTTTCATTCTGTAACCCTTGCCCTAGCAGAGAGTCTTCATAAATAAAAAATCAACCCTAATTCTCAGACTCTTGATATTGGGGGGATTATCAATGAAAATGATAAAGCCGATGGTCGTAACATTCTCCTAAGTCCTCCAGTCCTTAAATCACTCGTGGAACTTTTACTTCCTGCTCCCTCCCATGACTGCTTGTGACAGCAACTGACAGAACAGCAGCAGCAGGCAGCCTCTGTATTTCCTTTCTGACTTCAGTTCAGAAGAGAGAAGAGTTGGCTTCTATCCTTGCTTGATTATCATTATCATGATAATGCATATTATTCCGTTCTTAAACTGACCAATGAGTAAGTAGACAGAACCCATTTTGAGTTAATGCCAAAGAAACTGGAAGCAAGAAGTGAAGAACTGAATTAGAGTCCCTGCAGTTTGGGTTCTCACCAGCAGAGCTCCTGTCAATGACGCCTCCTCTCTGGTTGCAATTTAGATGTCAGAGCAGCAATAAGGCAACAGTGATGGGAAAGAGTGGATGCTCAGAGCAACCTGCACAGTCTGCAGAGGTCATGACTGGGCCCTGGTCGCCCCTTGGCGTACCTGGTGTCCTGTTGTAACAAGGGCTCCTTAGTTATAAAAAATAAATCACTACCTAAGTGACATGTGGTTGGGATTACTAGTTTTTGTCTTTGGCAAATTTACACGGAAGGGAAGTCAACCCACGTGGCCCAAAGAGAAGGGAATGGGGAATATTCTGACATGGCCCTCATCTTCTGGCAGCTTAAAATGGAGTGATGGTTAATTTCATGTATCAACATGACTGGCCACAGGGTATGCCCATTAAACATTATCTCTGGATGTGTGTATAAGAATGTTTCTGGATGAGATAAGCATTTGAATTGGACTCAGTAAAGTAGTATGCTTCCCCCAATGTGGATGGGCATTATCCAATCTGTTAAGGTTGTAAACAGAACAAAAGATGGAAAAAAGAGGAATTAGCCTGTTTTTGCTACCTGTATCCCTGCTTGAGTTGGGACATCTCTCATTTTCTCTGGCACTGAGGGTTTAAACCATTGGCTCCCCTGATTCTCATGTCTTTGAACTCGGGCTGAAGTATACCACCAGTCCTCCTGGGTCTCCAGCTTGCAGATGGCAGATTATGGGACTTCTCAGCTTCCATAATCACGGGAGCCAATTCATTCTAATAAATTTCCTTTACATTTACACTGCATGTATTATAAATATATTAAAGTAAAATTAAAATTTTATCAATCTCCTACTGATTCTGTTTCTCTGGAGAAGCCTGTTTCAAATAGATGTAATGGAGAAAGGACGATGTTTTTGAATAGAGATTCCTTTAGGAGCCATATGGAGGGTCCCTGTTAACCCACTCTATACTTCTCCCTGCTGAGTTTTCAGCTAATGTTCCTATTGCTCCTTGGCTGGTCTTTTACCAAAGAGCCCACCCAACTTAACATAGCCACTTCACTCTGGCATCCGAGGCTCTCCTTGCTGTCAAAATTCTTCTGATACCATAGAGTCTTCTAGAAACCCTTATATTAAACTTACAGAAGGTATGATCACTCAGTTGATCCACCTTAGACTTTGGGTAGACCATTTTTACAGCCCCTTTCTTACTCTATAGGTGAAGGAATAGAAACATACTGCCTACATGCATGTATGTATCACATGATGGCAAAATCACATACTACTTGGTTTCAATGCCACCACCACCAATACTTATTGTGTGACCTTGGGAAATTTATCTTCAAAATGAGACATACTAATAGCACTGACCTCACAATATTGGGTGAAGATGAATCAAGTTGAAAACTGTGTGTGACACAGTTTTTTTTGAAAAACTGTTTTTGAAACATCACACAGGGACATGTGCCTGAAGAACCTGTCACACACAGTCCTCCATCACCTGGCAGAAGTTTGCTTTCACTTCTCAGGTGTTTTCTCCCAGGCCCCAGAATTGGGCCTTGGCCGTCTTTGGGGTTTCACACAGAAGACATGTGTTAAGGTCAGCTTCCAAGCAGAAGAGGGAGTCATCAAGGGAAACTGCAAGATGGGGGAGAAAATCAGAGCACTAGAGGCAGACACAGGTGGGTTCAAATCCACACATGCCAGGTCATTCCATCTTTCAGAACCTCAGTGTTCTTATATAGAGCATAAGATTGTTGGGGTGCCTGGGTGGCTCAGTGGGTTAAGGCTCTGCTTTCAGCTCAGGTCAGGATCCCAGGGTCCTGGGTTCCAGCCCTGCATTGGGCTCTCTGCTCAGCAGGGGGCCTGCTTCCCCCTACCCCTCTGCCTTCTTCTCTGCCTACTTGTGAACTCTCTCTCTCTCTCTCTCTGTCAAATAAATAAATAACATCTTTAAAAAATAAGATTGTTGTAAAGATTTGATAATGAGGCCTGTCCTTATGGTGTAACTTCTAGCGCTCAGGGAGAGCCTTCTCCTCTTCAAAGTACTCAATAGAGGGAGACATCCCTTTATCAGAACTAAGATTGATTCCAGATAATTTGATCTAGTGTTCTCTTTATCAGAAAGCAGGACACTCTGGATATAGACTCATTTTCTGTCTCTCTGACCAAGAAGGCTATTTCTTGCAAACCACCTGAAAAATCCCTTTGCTTCTTATGAAGCTAGTGTTTTATACCCAATTTGCTTTTCACATATGTAGCCAAATTCTCATGTTAAGATTTTTTTTAATTAAAAAAAGTCATGCCTACCTATTATCTTAGAGAAGCATCAAGCAATTCTGTTAGTTCTGAGAAATGCAGTATTACTTCTGGCATCTAAATAGAAATAGAGATTTCAAGACATATTTTCATGATTCCTCATTACCCCTCACAGTGTGTTACTGTTGAGATGTTCTCTGAGAACCAGTCCATAGTCAGTGGCTGCTTTTCTAAGACAAAAATCTCTGTGACCTCGATGTGACCTTTCACATCTATAAGGCAGCTACAATCCAAAAAGATCAAAGTACAGAAATACACACACACACACACACACACACACACACACACACACACACACCCCTTCATAAACTAACACTGTCTGTGAGAAATTAGGTACAACTCGAGTGCCGGGATTATGCTCTTTTTACAACAGGTACTTGAAATTCTGGAGTGGACACAGCATGCTTTCAAAGCTCATCACATTGCAGAATTTAAAAGGTGTGGAGTTAGATCTAAACACCCTCTATGGTACATGCTGAATTCAGCTCTTTATTCAAGCCATGGGTACTGATTTTCTTCTTTCCATATTTTTAATGCCATCTCGATTTGGATACAAGGACTCTTGTGGGCTGAAATTGATTAGGACTGATGCTAAGAAAAATGATTAAGAAGGCAAAATTTATTTTTATTGACCTTTTCCATCTTTTTATCAACACCTTTTCTCCCATGCCAGCTGCTTACACTCCAGGTTTCTCATTGCCTTCATGATGTTTAGGGCCCCCATTGATACTGGACCATCCTCCCTGGAAAATACCTCATTTTACAGCCTTGTGAAATTTATCCATTGAGTGTGGCCATCTCTCTGCCCTTGCTTAGTGACAACTAACCACTATGATTTATGTCATCCATTCTGATTGGTTAGCGAGTACTTGTCTTAATCAGCTCAGGCTATTATATAACAAGATACCATAGGCTTGGTGGCTTTAAAAAGAGACATTTATTTCTTATCGTTCTGGATGCTAGGAAGTCCAAGGTCAAGGAACCCACAGATATATGGTGAGGGCACTTCCTAGTTTGTAAATGATCATCTTCCTGCTGTATCTTTACATGGCAAAGAGCAGAGAGGCAGAGGGGAAGAAATTGTCTGTCATCTATTCTTGTAAGGGCGCTAATCCCATCACAAGGCCTCCATGTTCATGACCTCATTACCTCCTAAAGGCCTCTCTTTCAAATACCATCACATTAGGGATTAATATGAATTTCAGGGCAACACAAAAACTCAGTCCACTGCAGTACCGCTATCTTAATGAGCATTTTCTCTCTCTTCACTCTCTGGCCCTTTAAAAAATTAAACTCATCCAACTCAAATTAATTTCTCTGAATTGTTCTGAATTTCTTCTAGGAAAAGGTACTCATTATTCTGTGCTCCTATAATACTTTGTATAGGTAGTCTATGCTATTGCTTATAAGACTTTATTTTATTTTTAAAATTATTTTTGGGGTTTCCAAGTCTTTTTTTCCCACTAAATACTGAAATTTTCAAAGACTAAAATGTCAGCTTTTTTGTTTTTATGTTTCCACTACCTAGCACAGAGTATGGCACTTTGTAACTATTCAATAAGTACCTGTGGAATATATACATACACACAGTAATGGGACTTTGAAGTCCTCTTGGTTCTCCTAAGCTAGCCAGTCTTCAAGAAGTTAAAGAGAAAACAGTCTGGTATTGATCAACATTAAAGGATACTTTGAGCAGATCGTTTTCCTCAGAAACCAGCCTGAGGGCAATGGCATGCTCAGAGTCATTGTCTTTTGTATCATACATACTTTATCATGAGCCTCGGAAATGACAGAGCTCACAACCACAGATCCCTTTGTTCCAACCTTGTTTCTCTGATCAGAGTGATTCTGTACTGTTGCTCTTTTGTACCAAAGAATATTTAGCTATGCAACGTTCCTACCCAAGGACTTCATATCCCAAATCCCCTGTGAGTCAACAATAGATTCTTAAACAAGGCAGAGAGGAAATATTTTGTCATAAAGTCTATTCACTGGCGGAGTCTTTTGTCCTTTTGGAAATTGACAGCCATCAGGGATTCTGAAATCTAGCCAGCTGGAGGGCAGAATGTTTGGGGGCTGCAGGCCTTTCTTCAGTGCCTCCTCCCTAGCACATCGCATCAGCAACCATCTATGCCACCATGTAGTAGGCTATGACCAAAAACATTCCACAGACTAAAATTACACTTCAAATTCAGATGAGAAGAATCCACGGAAAATGAGATATTCTCATTGTTCATACAAATGCAATTACCTGCCAGAGTAACAAGAAACTAAAGGATAATGCATCTCAGCCTTTCATCATCAAAATTGCCTTATTCTATGTCTTAACATGATGAGAAGAGCATGATGAAAGATATTTGTAGTGGCCCTACTGGATATTGTTTCCTGTTGTTATAGAGAACTATGTTAAATAACCACTTTTGTTATTTTTGTAGCCCAAAATATGTAATCACAAACATTAGATCTAGACTTTTGTGAGAAGCCAGACACATGCTAAGTTAGCCATGAAAAACTTTGATCTTCTTTGAACCATTTGCTTTGGCAGATGTATTTATATAACTCCTAGATATTTTCAGAAACAAATATAATGTGTTGAATTGTGTAATATTTGGGTTTGTGGCTAAGAAAGCCATAATATAGGTAAATGGATAGATATATGATAAAGCAAGTATAGTAAATGTTAACAGGGTAGAATCCAAGAGGTATGTATATGGATGCATAATGTCATATTATTTCAGCTTTGCTGTAGGTTTGATACTTTTCATAATAAAATATTGGAAAAAATATTGTTCATTAAAAGTAATACATTCCAGGGACACCTGGGTGGCTCAGTTGTTAAGCATCTGCCTTCAGCTCACGTCATGATCCCAGAGTCCTGGGACCAAGCCCCATATTGGGCTCTCTGCTCCTCAGGGATCCTGCTTTTCCCTCTCTGCACACCCCCCCCATCACCTACTGCTCCCCTGCTTGTGCTCTCTCTATCAAATAAATCTTTAAAAAAAGGTAATATGCTCCTTTAAAAAAAATAATACGCTTCTTGCAACTATACAAAGAGTATTAATACATCTTAAGAAAAAGTAATATTTTTATTTATCTACTACTAATTTAGGATGTATTCATTCATATTTTCCTTGTTAAACATAAATACAAAACACTCACAAATATAAGGATTTCATATCAAATAGGATGATAATGTATTGTATTTTGTAAACTGGTTTCCCACTTTATAAATGCATCATGGATATCTTGCCAAGTCAATTTATATAGATCTGTATCTATCACTTTCAAAAAGATGTACCTATCACATTTTAAAATGTGGACTAATTGGTTCAATTATTCAGTTATTGACAATAATTGAGCCTGTCTCCAGTTCTTTGTTGCCAAAAGCCATGTGATAAATTTCTTACATGTGTATCTTTAAATACTGGTAATTTTATATCTGGTATATAAAATACCAGATAAAATAAAAATAAAATAAATTAGATACAAAAATACTGGTATTTTAGATGTAGTAAATAAGTAGTTAGAAGTGGAATTGCTGTTCAGATGGGTATATATATTGTAAATTTTAATTAGCTCTGTCAGATAACTTTCTACGAAGGTTGTTTACAGTCCAGCCAAGAGTGAATAAGAATCTCTTTCCCCATATTCTCACCAGCACTAGAGATTACCACTTCTGGGCATTCTGAGGGTGATCATGGGATGTTTTAGGATTTTTTTTCCAGAAGAAACAAGAGTGAAGAATGAAGGTAACTCCAGAATAAATGGTTTATTAGGACCACACAGTTTATCAAAGCAGGAACAGGTAAAGGAACTGTGGATTTCTAATTTGCAACATTTACTTCCTTTGTTTGAACACGCCCTGAAGACACTAATTGAAAGCACTTATGCTGATAGTTTTCATTTTTTATCAAAATAAAAAATGTTGTTATCTTTCAGCCAAATTCAGTTCTTTCCATCTCTTAGCTTCCTGAAATTTCAGCTTTATGACCCTAATGATAGGCAGTACGGTCATATACAGAGTGTAAAATATGAGTGATGCCTGAGTGTTCCATCATGTGAAAAGGGGCAGAAGTCTAACATACCCTCCTCTCATGCTGCTTCAAAAGGGGGGGGTCAAAGTGATGACATTTAACATGGAGAATGGTCATTAAATGTACCATCTGCTTGGAATAGAGCTTCCAAGCTCACATTACAAACGTAGGCAAATCTCTCCACTTACCTGTTTGCATTTTCCTTACATATAAAGTGAAACTTTTACATACAAGGAAACTTATTGTTGGTTTTGAAACAAATTTTGGCCAAGCCTCTAGATAGTAAAACCCTATTTCAAAAGTATCCATCCTGTGGGTTGTGTGGGTGGCTCACTCAGTTAAGCCTCTGCCTACAGCTCCTGTTGATCCCAGGAACCTGATATCAAGCCCTCCATAGACCTCAGTGGGGAACCTGCTTCTCCCTCTCCCTCTGCCACTACCTGCCCTCACCACCAAACACCGCTCACTCTCTTGAATAAATAAATAAAATCTAACCAAAAAGATCTATCCTAAAAGAAAACAAAATGAGAAAAACCAAATATTTTGAAACAAGTCCTATTGCATAATATGTCTTAGTCTGATTCTATAATATTTGAGTAATTATGTTCCATTATCCTGAATTATATATTTTGACAGTATTTTTTTCCCATAGGATGGAAGCAGCTAGTCAAATACTTCACAAAAAATGGCAAGGCAATTTAAAATATGTGCTCTTCCCCCATAAAATGGTATACAACCAGTTGACTCACAGATTAAACCACTGAAAAATGTTATTTTTATAGAACTCCTTAGTTAAAACATAAAGGGACCTATACTAAACATCCTTTCTTCTCTATATTGACCAGAAAGGGTGTTTGTTTGTTTTTAAATGTGACTTGGTTGGTAAATTTTCCCAGTGTCAGAGAAGCATAGAACCAATAATAAATAATGGCAGGCCCTACAAACGAATAATTGTTGGGTCCGTTGTCAAAGGACCGAGACTGAGACAAAGTGAAAGTTATGCAAAGCCTTATTCTATGCCAAGCATTAGAAGTTAGACTGACCAGCCAGGGAAATGAGGCTGAGACAAAGTGAAAGTTATGTAAAGCTTTATTCTATGCCAAGCATTAGAAGTCAGACTGAGTGGCCAGGGCCACCTCCAAAGAGAGCGACCACCCTTTGATCTTACAGGCTAGGTTTATAGGGCACAACCGCAGACATAAACGTATGTGGCTTTAGCTGATTGGATGTCTCCTACCTGTGTGTTTTAGTAAAATTACCCGGAACCGATACTAGTAACTGCTGAGGTGTTTATTAAACAACAAAATGGCCTTGTTTTAGGTATGTGTTTTAGCAACAGTTGCCTGGAACTAGTATCAGTAACTGCTGAGGCATTTATTAAACAACAAAATGGCTACCAAGGCAACATGGCGTCACTATGGCTAAGTAGGCCTAGACAGGCCCTAGGGGTTTAACAGGTTATAACGTGGAATTGGCCCCAATATTCCCCCCTTTTCTTTGGTGATTAGTCAATTCTTTGACTCTTTCTGAACTGCAAGCCAACCAGGCTCCGGTGGGGGCCTTAAGCAAGTTAGTGAAGATAGTAGGGACCATTATGGTCCATTGGGCTGTTTTAGGCTGATGAGGGGTTTCCTGGCTGCTGCTGAGTAGGAACAGGGTTCCAAGTCCTGATGTCTTTTACTTTTACTGTTGTGGGGGTGGTCAGGATGACAGTGAATGGTCCCTTTCAGCGAGGCTTTAAGTTTTTATTCAGTGGCAGCATATCCAAACCAAGTTTCCAGGTTGGTAAGGATGTGTTTCCATCTCCATCTCTGTCTCAGTGTAGGCAGCTTGGATCCCTGTGTGGGCTTTTTTTGAGACAGACTCTAGTGCCTGTAGTGACTGGAGTATAGATTTATCAGTCATTTCCGCTAGGGCAACCTCTTGTAGCCATGCGCAGAGTGGAGGGAGTCTCCCAAACATTATTTTAAATGGGATTACCTTGTTTAAGTAGGGTGTACATCGTGCCCTAAGGAAGGCGCAGGGAAGGAGATCCACCCATCCACTGCCAGTTTCCAGAATTAATTTTGTCAAGGTCTCTTTAAGAGTCAGGTTTATTTTCTCTACTTGTCCAGAACTCTGGGGCAGGTAGGCACAGTGTAGTTTCCAATTAGTGCCCATGGCCTTGGTCAATACCTATGAGACTGAACTCACAAATGCAGGGCTGTTGTTTGAACCGATCACGAGAGGCAACACATACCTAGGAATTATTTTTCCTAGTAGCTTTTTTGGCTACTACTTCTGCCATCTCATGTTTGGCGGAAAAATTTCTACCCAGCGTGAAAAGGTATCTATAAAAACTAACATACATTTGTATCCAATAGGTTCTGTTATTATCCCTAGAGAATATTAGGTAAGATTGTCTAAGCGAGTTATTGTGTAACTTCTCTGAAGTTTACCGCAAGTTGTCTAGCTTAGGTAAACAAACATTTAAAGACAACAAAATTTAGAACTTAATATTCACAAAGGTGTGTTACTGAAACATAATTTTTCTTTCTAAAATAACCGTCATTTGCAGAGATAGCCAAATCAGGACTAATTTATTTGAAAAACAAGTCCAGTTTTAACAAACTTGGCCTAATTATTTACATAAGCTCAGCAAGAACAGTGAGTGATCATATAGATCTTTTAGAATCTGCTTTGCTGGAACTTTTTATAAGGAATCTCTAGGTTGAACTTGTAATAACCTCTCCAGGCCAGAAGCCAAACCAAGTACTTGCCATCAGATATGCCTGCAGTCAATTTGGGCAAATTCCTCTTTCTGACGTCCCCACAGTAACTTGAGTTTCCTGCATCTGCCAGGAGGTGTCATTCTTTACTCGCCTTGTGAGTCTGCTGGGAACTCTGTAAGCAAGGTACCAGGCCAACAGTTTCAAGGGGCTTTATGGCTCCAGGTTTTATAAAGTCAACCTTAGTTCCTTTAAGCTTTCTGGTCATATCTGAGTCTTTCTTAAATATGATATTCCAGTCAAATCCTGGGTAAAATAACCAGCGATTCCAATGGTGTCCTGTTGCAAGGAGAACAGATTCTTATTGAACTTATGCAAATGACTGATTGCCATGGAAGAAAGAATACTTGCTGAGACCTTTTGAGTTTTAGAGGGTTCTGATAGAGAGAAAAGTTGAATGCTTTGATTTGTTTACAAATGAATATTTTTACATCTCTGTTACAGAAACTTAAGAAAAAGTTTCCCTACTCTGGAAGAGCATACATCAGTTCGTCTAGTCCCATGTTACTAATTCTGGTTTAGTCTGAATGCAGCTTTTACTTAGTTCTGGAAATTCTTACCCATTTTAGTTCTAGGATTTTTAACATATCAAATACCTGCATTTGTCCTGAAATTCCTTTATATGAATCTCTTTTGAAGTAAGAAGTATTTTACAAGAGAATTAGAACAATTATAAGTAACAAAAACTCAGAATAAATATGGTTTTACAATTTAACTGGCAAGAAAATCAGGTTACTTCTGTGATGCATAATATTTCAATAATTACAATATCAAGTGATGATTTTATCAAAAGGTTAAAACTTTAGGGAATGCATAGAATTTCTATAATAGTTACAGCATTTACCCAAATGTAACCCCAGGTTTATCATTGGTTAACAGTACTTTCTGAGTAACTTAGCTTACCAAGGAAAAGCTTTATGAGTCAAAGAGATCTCATTTACAATTTAAATCTTGTTGACAATTGCTAAAATTTAAGTTTTAGTCTAGAATACATGGAGTCATTTTATGTGTATTTATCATTCTGATGTGCTACATTTTAAAACTCATTTTAATTTCAGTCTGTCCTGACTACGCCTAAGATTTCTTTTTTGAAGATTTCCCTTTATAAACCTTTTACAACTGTTTTGTTTTTTTTGGTTTTTTTTGCATCTAGGTTTTGTTCCAAGCCATTTTTTTCCCAAACAATTGTCTCATTTAGGACAAAATTATCTTTTATCAAAATGTATTTCCATTCCTTTATTCTAATGTATCTTTTTTACATATAGGGTTGTTTTCCTTACTTCCAACAGTCTTAGTTGCAGTTAGCAGAATTTTTTATTCTTAGAAACACTTTGGTCTCTAGTGATGGCTAAGTATTAACCAATTGTGAACACTTACAACAGAATTCTATAGATGGCAAATTTATGGATCAGTTAAGCACAAAACATGCTTACCAACAGTTTTTTTGCAGTAAGAAGTCAAAAGCACAAACCTGGTTCCAGTAGTTAATGCTTTAGTATTTTATCCTATTTTGTTAAGACCTAGATGTCCAACAAATTTAATTCCATTTGTCATCCAAGCAAACCTTTAAAGTTTCAGGTTAACAGAGATTTTGAAGGCTACTTTAATAATTACCCATTAAAACTTTGAGACAGACAATTAAACATCAGTTCAGTTATTTCTTTGCTAACAGATTTTAACAAATAACATGAGCTTATTTGACCTTCAGTAAACTTTGATGTTTCACGTTTACTGCTGTAACTTTAAAGACATGACTATCTTAATTAAACCAACAAACTTAACTTAGTTTAAATACTGATTTACGTTTCAGCTGGACCCACTCCACTTTTAATGTTTACCTGAGACACGGATGGGAAGATCTGGAGTGGGGAGTTTTAGGTCCAGGGGGTGCTCTTTTTGTTCCTTGACAGTGAAGAGAGAAGGAGCCATGGTGCAGGAAGCACCAAGGATGGTCTAGAGGCCAGTTATGCAGGCCGCACCCAAGCTGGTGCAGAAACAGAAGGGGGAGACAGAACAAAGTGCTGCCAGAAGGCAGAGAAAGGATTCCCAGTTTTAGAGCTCATCAGCTCCAAGAGAGGAGCAGATGCCATGCTTTCCCACCAGCACGGGGAGGGGCTAGGAAGTCCAGGTTGGGCCAGAGAAGGCAAGGAACTTCCCTGAAACAAAGGGAGTTTTGGCAGCTGCTTGGGAATATTCCTTAAAGTCTCTGTCTCGAGTTAGACTAACCACAGTTGGCTCCAGTTATAGCCATTAACACAAGAAATGAGCAAGGGAGAAGTCCCACATCTCTTAGGAGGAACGGAGAGATGAAAGTCAGAGTCCTCTTACTCTCTGTTTTCCCATTTCTTCAAACACAACAAACAGCACAACAGACAAAAAAAGACAAGACACAGACAACCACAGACCCAGCAGCCCTTACCCAGAACCTGCCGCTGGTAGGGATTTTCTTGGTCCCCTACAAACATTCACCTGTAGGGATTTTCTTGGCCCCCTACAAATGAGCAACACAACAGACAACAAAAAGACAAGACACAGACAACCACAGACCCAGCGGCCCTTACCCAGAACCTGCCGCTGGTAGGGATTTTCTTGGTCCCCTACAACCATTCGCCTGGGGGGACTTTCTTGGCCCCCTACAAATGAGCAACACAACAGACAACAAAAAGACAAGACAAAGACAACCACAGACCCAGTCTCAAGTGGGGATTTTCTCAGTCCCCTGCAACCACGCGCTGGTGGGGATTTTCTCAGTCCCCTAACAACCTAGGGGGACTCAAACCCCTTGGCGATCTACCAGAAGAGGGATGGGGCTTCCCCGCATTCACTCCAGCCCTGGAGAGCAATGCTGCATCCAGCTTCTCCCTGGTGGGCCATACCCTGGATCTCCATAACCAGACAGACAGACCGGATCTCACAGAATAAAATCTGGAGGTCTTACCTCCGGACACTTTTCCCAGAAATACTGATGCTGGCTCAGTTCTCGGCCTTTGATCTCGGACGAGCCCCCAAATGCTGGGTCCATTATCAAAGGAACGAGACTGAGACAAAGTGAAAGTTATGCAAAGCCTTATTCTATGCCAAGCCAGGGGAACGAGGCTGAGACAAAGTGAAAGTTATGTAAAGCTTTATTCTATGCCAAGCATTAGAAGTCAGACTGAATGGCCAGGGCTGCCTCCGAAGAGAGCGACCACCCCTTGGTCTTACAGGCTAGTTTTATAGGGCACAACCACAGACATCTACATTTGTGGCTTTGGCTGATTGGATGTCTCTTACCTGTGTGTTTTAGTAACAGTTACCCGGAACTGATACTAGTAACTGCTGAGGCATTTATTAAACAACAAAATGGCTACCAAGGCAACATGGCATCACTATGGCTAAGTCGGCCCAGCAGGCCGTAGGGGTTTAACAGGTTTTAACGTGGAATCAGCCCCAACAATAATGATGCTAGTAATCAAAAAGCAAGCTAGTTGTTGAAGACTTTGAATGAATCAAAGTGGAGGAAATAATTCAAAATTTTCAGGTAACTAAGCACAGTTAGTGTTGATCATGGCTGTTCTCAGACTTCGAAAGAAAAAAAAAAGATTCACTTTTCTTTAGGCCTTATCTTCAAATTCTCAGGAACCCCAATGTCTAGGGAGTACTCAGATCTTTCCAAACATTCTAAATCAAGCACTCTGCAAAGAAAGTATAGCAATTTAGCCAGAACCCAAACCCTAGGGAATGGATCTTTTTATTTAATCACTAACAAAGCTGAAAACTTAATGTTTATATGGTATTAACTCAGTATATTGGATCATGGTCATTTACTATGTCACTTGTTCCCAAGAAGTAGGAATAGGTAGACTGGGGCTACCTGGAGCTCAGAATCATTTCTTACCCTTCCTTCAACAAGCACCCCATACACAAAAACTTGAATTCTGGGAAAGCCCTGGGATAGTCAGTTAGTTCAGCTGTTTTTGTTGTTTTTTTTTTTTTTAATTAAGTTGCTTAATTTTAATTCCAGTATAGTTAACATACAGTGTCATATTCATTTCAGGTGTACAATATAATGATTCAAAAATGCTATACATTATTCCTCGGTGCTCATCTGCTCTTCCAAGTCTTGTCCTGCTTTTGGACTGCAGTTAAGGAGAAACAGTCCTCTGTTTAACAGTCCTTAGTTAAATCTAGCCCTTTGGTTCCTAACTGAGGGTGATCTGGCAATACCCAGAGTCATACTTGGTTATCACAAGTGAAGAGTAGGTCTACCATTGGTATCTAGTGGGTAGAAGCCAGGGATCCTACTAACCATACTCTAACGTAGAGGATACTCCCTCTCAACAAAGAATTGTCAAGTCTAACTGTCAATATGTCAAGAATGAAGAGGTTGAGAAATACTCATCTAGCCCACAGGAGCTAGAATGTCATTGATAGGCTTAAGGCCAATTACATACTTAACTTCATCATCACCATTCTCTCATCCTCCTTCTCCCCCTCTCTCTGGTCCCTTCCCCTTCTCTCCCTTCCTCCTTTGCTTCAAATATGGGAGAGATAGAGTACTTAGTTACCAACTGGAATGATTCAAATAGTGCTATCACAGCTAACTCCTCTTTAGAAATAGGACTGGTTGGCCATTTATAAAATGTCTTAGTATCTGCATTTCTTGTGAGTTGAATGAGTAAGTTAAGTGAATAATTCCAGCTTAAAAATTCACTTTGGGCCATAACTATTTGAGCTGGCCATATTAATTATTATACAACTCAATAAAAGCAACTTAAGTATCCTCAGGTTAAAGTTATCTCAGGAAAAAAAACTCAAAGTAAAATTTCAAGCCAACCCCAAAAATGGATTTCAGTTTCTTTGTACACACATAAAAGATACATTTACTTATATTTTTTGAATGTGAAGAATCATTTAGGAAAAATTTTTATTTGGCTTGACTCTGGATTGATTCAACTAGGCCAAATAGCAAGAACCAAAGTCCATGTAAATCTGTGGTAAAGACAAAAACAAGGCATTCTATGGTCCAGATGTTTCTATTTATATTAAAAAAATAAAATAAAATAATAATTACTGACAACATTTGTGACATGGCTCATATGCGAAAAGGGCATTTCAGCTACATTTATGGAGAGACTGTATCATCTGAATCGTGCAAGTTTGGTCTTTGCTATAAAAGGAAAGTACAAAAGTATTTTTACTATTCTAAAAAGGCCTGGCTTTTGCAGTAAGGCAACTTACTACAGAAATCCTACCTTGGATGTCAGAAGTTGAAAAGTAGTTGAAAAGAAGTTGAAAAGAAGTTGAAAAGACGTTCCTTTTAACGTCTTAAATTATATTCCTGCTATTATAATCTTGAACCACTCCCACAGCCATTCAGTACCAGCTGCATAATTTTTGGTACCAAGTACAAAATTAAAATATGGGGTTCAGGGTTCCTTGTTTAAAACTTCTTAAGAATTTCAAGATGACACAAGAGCATCAAATGAAGTATGGGGCCCTTCTAAACAACTGCATGTTACCTGGTTATGAAGCTACCTCAGCTTCCACCCCACTCCAACCACTTCTGGTGAGGTCAAGTACATAGAAATGCCCTTTCCAGCTGTTACCTGACAGGGCCTCCCCATTCAGTTAAACAGGTTCTGCACAGCACAGCAAAAGGGCATTCACAGCAGAGGCATTCTCTGAAATTGTGTGGCATGCCACCTGCATATTCTAATGTGCCAGCCCTCAACACCAGATACACATACTATACTCTTCTCTATTCTAGCAGAGAAAGTCATAATACATAACTACTACTTTGTCATCTCCCCCAAATGAGGAAGGATTCAGTTGATCTTTAAATTCAGTGACTCTTCAGTCTTTGACCTTGTGATTTGTCACCACAGAGGGTGTTTTGCAATTATTAAACTTTGGTTAAAAGACCATAAGAAAATCCCTTTTATTTTTCTCATAAACAGACATATACATCATGATTTTCCCAAAAGGTTGAAACATAAATGTTATAGGATCTCCATGACACGATCACCCATTTATAGACTATAGTTTTGTCATGATTTGCATATTACCTGAAGAAGCACTATTGTCTGTGGGAGATTTCCTGTGTCGGTCGGAGGGAGTGCCCCATGAACACTGAGCTAGCACAGATTTAGAGAAACAGTAGAGCTGAAAGTGATCTAAGAAATGATCTTTTCCCATCCTCTCCTTAGATATATAAGGAACTGAAAACTGGGCTTGCCACAGGTCCTATAGGTAGACATTGGAAGAGTGAAGACTAGATCCTAAATCCCAGGGATCTTGATTTCAAATATAATCAGATTATAATGCGTATGCTTAACTCAGACCCATCCTGAGAAAACATGTTAAAGGCTTCTGTCAACAAGAGAAAAATCAATGTCTGTGAATAATGGTAGCCGTGACTCAGGTTTGACAGATGACATGTTAGAAGTTACCCTAGTCAGGATCGTGTGTACTCATATTATGGCTACCGCACCACTGCTAGGAATGAATGCTGTTTGTCACTGCGGTATATTAGCACCTTTGTTAAGCTTCCTTATGTGTTGTCACTGAAAACCCTCTCTGCGGGTGTTTGTAACAAGCTCATAAGCATTCCATTCATATTCAGACATCTGAAGCATTAAAAACTCTCAGCAAGATTGAGTCAAGATGGCGGGGAAGTAGGAGGAGGCACCATTTCAACCTGTACCCTAAAGTGAGCTGATTACCTACCAAAGAACTCCGACCACCCATGAAATCAGCCTGAGACCAGAATTATACACATCTGGATCTCTACAGGAGCAGGAGATGCCAGTGGCAGGTAAAGCAGACTGGGAGCGTCAGACTGATATGGGAAGATAAACAAAAGGGAGAGGGAGCCACCAGAGGTGACCGATTGGAAAGTAATACCCCAATACGAGAGTGCCCTGCGTCTGGGGACCAGCATTAACTTGGAGTCTGGTTGAAACCACTCAAAAAACAAAGACCAAAGGATCGCAGGGGGAAATAGTGGGAGCCTGGGCGGTTAGGGTCAGGGACCTAAGTCCCCGGACTCAGGACAGCCTCCCCTGGCACTGAGCCAGAGAGAGTGCGGTGGAGAGATCAGGTCTCCGTCCCTGAGCTGCCAGTGCTCCTGAACACCAGCGCGCCCAAGAACGAGTGGGGTCTGGCTCCCATGGTGGGCTGGGAGCCTGGCCAGACGGCAATCCTGAAACGCGCGCGTCCCACACCCTCCCTTGGGATAGGTGCTCATAGGTGCTAGACTGGAGCTCTGGCATCCGGAAAAACCAGACATTCCCAGCCCGGGACAGCGGGAAAATCTCAGTGTGAAATCTCTGCTCCGAGACTCTCTGGCGGTCTGGAGCTGCCCAGACAGCCACCACTGCCCTGGTTTTGGGTACAACGAGGAGCTCCTGCATCCCCAGGGACAGTGACTCAGAACCTACTCTGCCAGCAGCTCTTGCAAAACATTTTGAGGCTTCTCTCTGAGAGGGAGGTCGGGGTGCAGTTTGCTCTCCTCTAAAACTCCAAAAACCATCAAAAGCTCTCAAGGCGAGAGAAAGCAGATGAAAGAACATAAAAACCCCCATAGAACAAAAGCCTGAAAAAAAAAGTTTCCTCAGAGCCCACCCCCTTGAGGGGAGCTGGAGGACCTAACTCAGGGAACATCATTGTCTGAAAACCCACGTGGCAGGCCCCTCCCCCAGAAAACCAACCAGGAAGGAAGAAAAAAAAAAAAGACTCAAGAGAACAACCACCAATACTTCATAAATACAACTTTTATTTTTACCTTTTTACCAATATCTGGTTCTTTTTTATATACATACAGATAATTTTTTAACCTATTTACCATCACACTGAGATGTCCAGTACATCAAATTCTTTAATAACCTTCTAACCTGAACTTTTTGATACATACACCCGTGTTTTTCTTTTGCTTTTCATTTTTTAAATTCTTTTTTAATTTTAACTTAGTTTAGTCTAGTTTATTCTTTTTTAATTTTTATTTTCTACTATACATAAAGAGTTAAACTTCAAGGTAATCCCCTTTTCCCCAATCAATGCTACCCCTATAGGCAAACCAGTTTCTAATCCCCCTGTAACTTAGGAAAGTTGAGTCCCTTAAGAAAAACATCAAGATACCTTCAGGAAGAATCAAAATAACCTTTATCACCCACACTGAGAATTTATAACCACTCTCCCAATTTTTCCTTCTGTCAGTGTTTCTGTGAATTTGTGTTTGTCCTGATAATATATAAATCTTATACTTGGGGTTCTTTCTGATGAGGTTCTTCCCTTTTTTTTGCTTATATATATATATTTTTTTCTCTTGTCATATAATTTTATCAGTCTTTTTGTTTGTCTGTTTTTGTTTATATACTTCACACATCTTACCTTGTGGCCCATTTGGGCTGAGCCTTCTCTTTTACCTTCCCCTTTTTTCCTATCTCTCTCTCTCTCTCTCTTTTCCTCTTTTCTTTTCCCTTTTTTTCTTTCTTCTTCTCTATTTCTTTTTCTTTTCTTTTTTCTCTCATTTGGGTGGGGAATCCTGATTGCACAGAAGCGTTCCAGGGTGCACATTGACTGCACCACAATCGATAAGTCCAGCTGCATCTGTTCAGTCATCTCTTACCAAAAGGACTAGGAGGAGGAATACCCAACAGAAGAAAAATACAGAGGATGGACCTTCTGCAGCAGACCTAATGGCTATCAACATAGACAATATGTCAGAAAAGGAATTCAGACTAACAATTATCCAGGCAATAGCTAGGTTGGGGAAAGCCATGGATGACCAAACAGAATTGATTAGGGCAGAACTGAAAGCCACCAGGGATGATGTTCACAATGTTAGGGCAGAACGGAAAGCCACCAGGGATGATGTTCAAAATGCTCTCAATGAGTTCCAATCTAATCTAAATTCTCTAAAAGCTAGGGTAACTGAGACAGAAGATAGAATTAGTGATCTGGAGGACAAACAGATAGAGAGAAAGGATCAGGAGGAAGCCTGGAGCAAACAGCTCAGAAGCCACAAAAACAGAATCAGGGAAATAAGCGATGCCATGAAACATTCCAACATCAGAATTATTGGAATCCCTGAAGGGGAGGAGAAAGAAAGAAGTCTAGAAGATATAGTGGAAGAAGTTGTCTATGAAAACTTTCCCAATCTCATGAATGGAAACAACGTTCATGTACTAGAGGCAGAGATATTTCCTCCCAAGATTTTAGATTCTCGAAAGTCCTCACGACACCTTATAGTTAGAATGAGGAATTATGTTTCAAGAGAGACCCTCTTAAAAGCAGCTAGGACAAAGAAGCTCCTTACATACAGAGGAAAGCCCATTAGAATAACGTCAGACCTTTCCACAGAGACCTGGCAAGCCAGGAAGGGATGGAAAAATATATTCAGAGTACTAAATGAGAAGACCATGCAACCAAGAATACTCTATCCAGCAAGACTGACATTTAAAATGGATGGAGAGATACAGAGTTTCCAAGATCGGCAAGGCTTAAAAGACTATGCAACCACCAAGCCGGACACAGCAAGAAATTTTAAGGGGGGTTCTATAAAAGAGAAAAAATCCTAAGAATATCATTGAACAGAAATATAGAAACAATCTACAGATAGAAAGACTTCAAAGGCAACACGATGTCAATAAAAACCTATCTCTCAATAATCACTCTCAATGTGAATGGCCTAAATGCACCCATACAAAGACACAGGGTTACAGATTGGATAAAACGACAGGACCCATCCATATGTTGTCTACAAGAGACCCATTTTGAACCTAAGGATACACCCAGACTGAAAGTGAAGGGATGGAGAAGCATCTTTCATGCCAATGGGCCTCAAAAGAAGGCCGGGATAGCGATTCTCATATCAGATAAATTAGATTTTAAACGAAAGACTGTAGTCAGAGATACAGAAGGACACTACATCATTCTTAAAGGGACTATCCGCCAAGATGATCTAACAATTGTGAATATCTATGCCCCCAATATGGGAGCAGGCAATTACATGGGAAAACTATTAATCAAGATAAAGGGTCATATTGATATGAATACAATAATAGTAGGAGATCTTAATACGCCTCTCTCAGAAATACACAGATCATCGAAGCAGAAAATTAATAAAGAAATAAGAGCATTGAATGAAACATTGGACCAGATGGACCTCATCGACATATACAGAACATTCCACCCTAAAACATCAGAATACTCATTCTTCTCAACTGCACATGGAACCTTCTCCAGAATAGACCACATACTGGGTCACAAAGCAAGACTCAACCGATACCAAAAGACTTACATTATTCCCTGCATATTCTCAGATCACAATGCTTTGAAACTGGAACTCAATCACATGGAAAAGTTCAGAAGGAACTCAAACACCTGGAAGCTAAAGACCTCCTTGCTTAAGAATGCTTGGATTAACCAGGAGATCAAAGATGAACTTAAACAATTCATGGAAACCAAGGAGAATGAAGACACTTCAGTCCAAAACCTATGGGATACAGCAAAGGTGGTTCTAAGGGGGAAATACATAGCCATCCAAGCCTCCCTCAAAAAAATGGAAAAATCCAGAATACACCAGCTGTCTCTACACCTTCAAGAACTGGAGAATCAAAAACAAATCAAACCAACTCCATAGGCAAGAAGGGAAATAATCAAGATTAGAGCAGAGATCAATGAGGTGGAAACGAGAGATACAGTAGAACGTATCAATGAAACTAGAAGCTGGTTTTTTGAAAGAATCAATAAGATCGATAAACCATTGGCCCCACTAGTCCAAAAGAAAAGAGAGAAAGCCCAAATTAATAAAATTATGAATGAAAAGGGAGAGATCACAACTAACACCAAGGAAATAGAAACAATCATCAGAAATTATTACCAACAATTACATGCCAATAAGCTAAGCAACCTAGATGAAATGGATGCATTCCTGGAAAACTACAAACTCCCAAAATTGAACCAGGAAGAAATTGAGAACCTGAATAGACCGATATCTGGTAACGAGATTGAAGCAGTGATCAAAAACCTCCTAAAAAACAAGAGCCCAGGACCTGGCGGATTTCCTGGGGAATTCTACCGAACTTTCAAAGAAGAAATAACACCAATTCTCCTGAAGCTGTTCCAAAAAATTGAAGCAGAAGGAAAACTTCCAGACTCATTTTATGAAGCCAGCATTACCCTGATCCCCAAACCAGGCAAAGACCCTACCAAAAAGGAGAATTTCAGACCAATATCACTGATGAATATGGATGCAAGGATTCTCAACAAGATCCTAGCAAACAGGATCCAGCAGCACATTAAAAAGATTATCCACCATGACCAGGTGGGATTCATCCCTGGGTTGCAAGGTTGCTTCAACATTCGCAAATCAATCAATGTGATACAACAAATCAATAAGAGAAGAGAGAAGAACCACATGGTCCTCTCAATAGATGCAGAAAAAGCATTTGACAAAATCCAGCATCCGTTCCTGATGGAAACGCTTCAAAGCATAGGGATGGAGGTAACATTCCTGACCTTCATAAAATCTATCTATGAAAGTCCCACAGCAAATATCATCCTCAATGGGAAAAAGTTTGCAGCCTTCCCGTTGAGATCAGGAACACGACAAGGATGCCCACTCTCACCACTCTTGTCAAACATAGTATTAGAAGTTCTAGCAACGGCAATCAGACAACAAAGAGGAATAAAAGGTATCCAAATTGGCAAGGAAGAAGTCAAACTCTCTCTCTTCGTAGATGACATGATTCTTTATATGGAAAACCCCAAAGACTCCACCCCCAAACAACTAGGACTCATACAGCAATTCAGTAATGTGGCAGGATACAAAGTCACTGTACAGAAATCAGTGGCTCTCTTATACACTAACAATGAAAATACAGAAAGGGAAATTAGAGAAATATTCCATTTACTATAGCACCAAGAACCATAAGATACCTGGGAATAAACCTAACCAAAGAGCTAAAGGACCTGTACTCGAGGAACTACAGAACACTCATGAAAGAAACTGAAGAAGACACAAAAAGATGGAAGACCGTTCCATGCTCTTGGATTGGAAGAAAAAACATTGTTAAAATGCTGTACTTCTTAGAGCAATCTATACTTTTAATGCCATTCCGATTAAAATTCCACAGGAATTTTGTCAAAGAATGGAACAAATAACCCTAAAATTTGTATGGAATCAGAAGAGACCCCGATTCACTAAGGAAATGTTGAAAAACAAAAACAAACCTGGCGGCATCACGTTACCTGATATCAAGCTTTGCTACAAAGCTGTGATCACCAAGGCAGCGTGGTACTGGCATAAAAAAAGACACATAGACCAGTGGAACAGAGTAGAGAGCCCAGATAGGGACCCTCAACTCTATGGTCAAATAATCTTCAACAAAACAGGAAAAATATGCAATGGAAAAAAGACAGTCTCTTCAATAATTGGTGCTGGGAAAACTAGACAGCGATATGTAGAAGAATGAAACCCGAACATTCTCTTACACCGTACACAAAGATAAACTCAAAATGGATAAAAGACCTCAACGTGAGACAGGAATCCATCAGCATACAGAGGAGAACATAGGCAGTAACCTCTTCGATATCAGCCACAGCAACTTCTTTCAAGATATGTCTCCAAAGTCCAAGGAAAAAAAAGTGAAAATGAACTTTTGGGACTTCATCAAGATCAAAAGCTTCTGCACAGCAAAGGAAACTGTCACTAAAACAAAGAGGTGACCCACGGAATGGGAGAAGATATTTGCAAATGACAGTACAGTCAAAAGGTTGATATCCAGGATCTATAAAGAACTCCTCAAAGTCAACACACACAAAACAGAGAATCATATCAAAAAAATGGGCAGAAGATATGAACGGACACTTCTCCAATGAAGACATACAAATGGTATCAGACACATGAAAAAAATGTTCATCATCACTAGCCATCAGGGAGATTCAAATTAAAACTACATTGAGATACCACCTGACACCAGTTAGAATGGCCAAAATTAGCAAGAGAGGAAACAACGTGTGTTGTGGAGAAAGGGGAACCCTCTTCCACTGTTGGTGGGAATGCAAGTTAGTGCAGCCTCTTTGGAGAACTGTGTGGAGATTCCTCAAGAAATTAAGAATAGAGCTTCCCTATGACCCTGCAATTGCACTGCTGGGTATTTACCCCAAAGATACAGATGTAGTGAAAATAAGGTCCATCTGTACCCCCAATGTTTATTGCAGCAATGGCCACAGTCGCCAAACTGTGGAAAGAACCAAGATGCCCTTCAATGGATGAATGGATAAGGAAGATGTGGTACATATACACAATGGAGTATTATGCCTCCATCAGAAAGGATGAATACCCAACTTTTGTAGCACCATGGACGGGACTGAAGAGATTATGCTGAGCGAAATAAGTCAAGCAGAGAGAGTCATGTATCATATGGTCTCACTTATTTGTGGAGCATAACAAAGAACACGGTAGACATGGGGAGATGGAGAGGAGAGGGAGTTGATGGAAACTGGAAGGGGAGATGAACCATGAGAGACTATGGACTCTGAAAAACAATCAGAGGGTTTTGAAGAGGCGTGGGGGGTGGGGGGTGGGAGGTTGAGGAACCAGGCGGTGGGTAATAGGGAGGGCACATACTGCATGGAGCACTGGGTGTGGTTCAAAAACAATGAACACTGTTAAGCTGAAAATAAACAAATAAAAATAATAATAATAATTAAAAAAATGTGGCATGAAGTGGATTTAGACTTGAATTGTATCCCTCCACTGGAGTCATATTACATTCCTTAGACCAATAGCTAAAAGTTGTAGCATATCAGACTTTTAGATCAATATAAAAATACTTCTTGAAATATGAGGCCTCCAGAAACAGGCTGCTTTTTTATAGTGACCAGGTAAAAGTCAACAGCCAGAGAATGTAGAGCAGGGGAGGTGACTGAGGAGTTTGGTTACATTTACAGTGGCATCAGCTTGTCTCTAACTGTCCAGTCATCACACTGCTTTATAAAGAGGTAAAAGACATATAGTGATGCTGATAATGTAAAGTATAGCCCTAAGGCCTGTGAATGTTGCAAAGATGAAAAAGACATAACTGCTACCTTGAAGTTACATATAATAAAATGTTAGAGTCTGTACCTGCAGAAAGTGATGGAACATGTGATGTTCTAAAACAAATACATGGCATAATAGAGTTAAATGTACTTCTTTCTATAGCCCATATAAGGAAAAGTAAAGACTACTACCATCTCAATCAAGACTATAAAACACGTGCAAATTGTGATAGACATTAAGAAAAATCTACAGATAATGTGTATTTATTAAAATTAAGCTAATTTAATGAACCAGAGATGGAATATAAAGCCTTTTCTCACTATTTACCAATTTCAATTTAAGTCATTATGTTAGGGTGGTAGGATTAGGTGGTTTGAGCCTTTTGAGTATGACTGTGAAGTATTTTCATTTAAAAACCTGTAGGATAAAGAAATGCTGCTAATTACTACGTATATAAGGGCAGGGTAAACATCCACTGGGCTGGGACACAATTAAAACTCCTGAACTCAAGGACAGAATTTAGTTCAGATCATTTGAATTAACAGCATCCTCCTTTGTAATTGTAAGATTGATGATTGACAAGATAATTAGTATATCTGGTAATCAAGGTAACAGTCTTTAAGATGTAATTAGAGTATATTCTGTTGCTTGGAATTCATGCCCAAAATGTTAAACTAATCTTCTCTACTTAAAGATGACAGCTGAATCTTAGGAAACTAGTATGTATAGGCTGTATTCCTCACTTCATAAATAGTAGAAGGCAATGAATAAATCAATACTAGTTATGATTATAGTTTTAGAGCACAGTAAGGATGAAGCAACTACCCTTTTAGAAAGAGCATCAGTTTGAAAACTAAAACCCAATCAACTGTCTGACTCCATGTCACTCATATCTTTTCAATCAAACTTTTAGGTATTTATTAGAGACAAACTCAGGATACTTACAAATAACAAAGCTACTCTGGTGACCAAACAAAATGTCTGTCTATGGCAGCTTAGTCTCAGATTCATATAGGCCTAGTTTGCAGTCTGTGCTATGAGACGTAAACCTTTGACAACTTTTAGAGTAAGTATTTTTGCTTTGCCTGCACACTATATCTTTGGGTCATGGTGCTTTTCTGTTCCTTTGGAGAGACCCCTTACTCTGCTAACATACAGTCTGGGTGGGACTGTAGAATTTATATTCCAGACTTGCCTGTCATAGACTGAGTTCAAGGCCAAGATGGTCAATACCTATACATCATTCCTTGCAAAGTAATGACATATCTAAAGATAAGAATGTGAGCCAGCAAGGACAAGAAGAGTGCTCTCCGTGGTTGATAAAATTGCTAAGTCAATGGTGGTCATTTTGCTACTGAGACAGCATACCCAGGAAAGTTAAGCCACCAAAAGTAAGCAGAGATGAGGCTTTATATGCAAAGAAGTACATAGAGAGCTCTGTAGCATTGCTTAAATTTCAAACCTATGTCTGCCCAAGAAGTTAGAATGACCCATCAAAATTCCTAGTAAAAAGATCAAAATACTCATTTGCTTAAGCAAGCAACAAGAGAATTTTTTTTCACTTTTTTAAAATTTCTTTTCAGCGTAACAATATTCATTGTTTTTGTACCACACCCAATGCTCCATGCAATACGTGCCCACCACCTGGTTCCCACACCTCCCATGCCCCGCCCCCTCAAAACCCTAAGGTTGTTTTTCAGAGTCCATAGTCTCTCATGGTTCATCTCCCCTTCCAATTTCCCTCAACTCCCTTCTCCTCTCCATCTCCCCATATCCTCCATGTTATTTGATATGCTCCACCAATAAGTGAAACCGTATGATACTTGACTCTCTCTGCTTGACTTATTTCACTCAGCATAATCTCTTCCAGTTCCGTCCATGTTGCTACAAAAGTTGGGTATTCATCCTTTCTGATGGAGGCCTAATACTCCATGGTGTATATGGACCACATCTTCCTTATCCGTTCGTCCGTTGAAGAGCATCTTGGTTCTTTCCACAGTTTGGCGACCATGGCCATTGCTGCAATAAACATTGGGGTACAGATGGACCTTATTTTCACTACATCTGTATCTTTGGGGTAAATATCCAGTAGTGCAATTGCAGGGTCATAGGGAAGCTCTATTTTTAATTTCTTGAGGCATCTCCACACTGTTCTCCAAAGTGGTTGCACCAACTTGCATTCCCACCAACAGTGGAAGAGGGTTCCCCTTTCTCCACATCTTCTCCAACACACGTTGTTTCCTGTCTTGCTAATTTTGGCCACTCTAACTGGTGTAAGGTGATATCTCAATGTGGTTTTAATTTGAATCTCCCTGATGGCTAGTGATGATGAGCATTTTTTCATGTGTCTGAAAGCCATTTGTATGTCTTCATTGGAGAAGTGTCTGTTCATATCTTCTGTCCATTTTTTTATATGATTCTCTGTTTTGTGTGTGTTGAGTTTGAGAAGTTCTTTATAGTTCCTGGATATCAACCTTTTGTCTGTACTGTCATTTGCAAATATCTTCTCCCATTCTGTGGGTTGCCTCTTTGTTTTGTTGACTGTTTCTTTTGCTGTGCAGAAGCTTTTGATCTTGATGAAGTCCCAAAAGTTCATTTTCACTTTTGTTTCCTTGGCCTTTGGAGACATATCTTGAAAGAAGTTGCTGTGGCTGATAACGAATAGGTTACTCCCTATGTTCTCCTCTAGGTTTCTGATGGATTCCTGTCCCACGTTGAGGTCTTTTATCCATTTTGTGTATATCTTTGTGTAAGAAATGGTCGAGTTTCATTTTCTACATGTAGCTGTCCAGTTTTCCCAGCACCATTTATTGAAGAGACTGTCTTTTTCCACTGTATATTTTTTCCTGTTTTGTCGAAGTTTATTTGACCATAGAGTTGAGGGTCCCTATCTGGGCTCTCTACTCTGTTCCACTGGTCTATGTGTCTGTTTTTATGCCAGTACCATGCTGCGTTGGTGATCACAGCTTTGTAGCAAAGCTGGAAATCAGGTAACGTGATGCCACCAGTTTTGTTTTTGTTTTTCAGCATTTCCATAGCAATTCGGGGTCTCTTCTGATTCCATACAAATTTTAGGATTATTTGCTCCAGCTTTTGAAAAATACCGGTGGAATTTTGATCGGAATGGCATCAAAAGTATAGATTGCTCTAGGCAGTATAGACATTTTAACAATGTTTATCCTTCCGATCCAAGAGCATGGAACGGTCTTCCATCTTTTTGTGTCTTCTTCAATTTCTTTCATGAGTGTTCTGTAGTTCCTCAAGTACAGGTCCTTTAGCTCTTTGGTTAGGTTTCTTCCCTGGTATCTTAAGGTTCTTGGTGCTCTAGTAAATGGAATCGATTCTCTAATTTCCCTTTCTGTATTTTCATTGTTAGTGTATAAGAAAGCCAAGATTTCTGTACATTGACTTTGTATCCTGCCACCTTACTGAATTGCTGTATGAGTTCTAGGAGCTTGGGGGTGGAGTCTTTGGGGTTTTCCATATAAGGAATCATGTCATCTCTGAAGAGAGAGAATTTGACGTCTTCATTCCCAATTTGGGTACATTTTATTTCTCTTTGTTGTCTGATTGCCATTGCTAGGACTTCCAATATTATGTTGAACAAGAGTGGTGAGAGTGGGCATCCTTGTCGTGTTCCTGATCTCAATGGGAAGGCTGTGAGCTTTTTCCCATTGAGGATGATATTTACTGTGGGTCTTTCATAGATAGATTTTATGAAATTCAGGAATGTTCCCTCTATCCCTATACTTTGAACCGTTTTATTCAGGAATGGATGCTAGATTTTGTCAAATGCTTCCTGTGCATCAATTGAGAGGACCATGTGGTTCTTCTCTCTTCTCTTATTGATTTTTTCTATCACATTGTTTGATTTGCGAATGTTGCACCATCCTTGTAACCCAGGGATGAATCCCACCTGATCATGGTGGATAATCTTTTAATGTGCTGCTGGATCCTGTTTGCTAGGATCTTCTTGAGAATCTTAGCATCCATATTCATCAGTGATATTGGCCTGAAATTCTTCCTTTTTGTAGGGTCTTTGCCTAGTTTGGGGATCAGGGTAATACTGGCTTCATAAAAGGAGTCTGGAAGTTTTCCTTCTGCTTCAGTTTTTTGGAATGTCTTCAAGAGAGTTGGTGTTATTTCTTCTTTGCATGTTTGTAGAATTCCCCAGGGAATCTGTCAGGTCCTGGGCTCTTGCTTTTTGGGAGGTTTTTGATCAGTGCTTCAATCTTGTTACTAGGCAACAAGAGAATCTTGACTGAAACAAGCTGTCTAGTCTTTCTATGCCTTGATTTCCTACTTTGTAAAATTGAGTATGAAAGTTATCATTTTACAGAAATATTGAAGTTAAAACAATTAAAGTTTTACCCCTATTATTATGTGTGGTGACTCTATGGAATAAGTGTTAATTTTATGTCCAGTTTAAAGATGGGTAAAGTGAAGCTTGGAGAGGTTAAAGAATTTGCCCAAAGTCATTTATTAGTTGTGGTAATCAGCATTAATTAATGTAAAAAAAATCTCTATATGCCCTATAATGAAGATGCATTTCTTTCCTATACAAGTAGAAATACATTATCTAAACAGACGTACATTGATTAAAGAAATTTAATCAATAATAGACCAAATGGTTTCAAAGGTGAATTCTACAAGACTCTAAAGGTAGATTATATCTAGTCTCTACATTCTCTTTGAAAAGATGGAAAAAGAAGGAATATTTCCTCATTCTTTTTCAGCACTTTTAAAAAGATTTTATTTTTTGACAGAGGGAGACACTGTGAGAGAGGGAAAACAAGCAAGGGGTGTGGGAGAGGGAGTTGCAGGCTCCCTTCTGAGCAAGAGCCTGATGTGGGGCTCAATCCCAGGGCCCTGGGGTCATGACCTGAGCCAAAGGCGGACACTTAATGACTGAACCACCCAGGCACCCCTTCCTAACTTTTTTCTATGAGGGCAGATTACCTTACTATCAAACCAGACAAAGAAATTACAAGAAAACTACATGCCAATGTCTCTCATGAAAATAGATGCAAAAATCTTAACAAAATATTAGGAAAGTAAATACAAGAAGGTATGAAAAGAATTATACAGCATGAGATATTAGGATTTATCCCAGGGATGCAGGTAGGTATAATGTTCAAAAATCAATTAACATAATCCATTGTCTCAACAAGTTAAATAAGAAAAATCACATTATTGTATCAACAGATGTAGAAACATCATTTAACAAAATACAATACCCATTCATGACAAAACAAAGCAAACAAACAACAACAACAACAACAAAAAACCTTGGCAATCTAGAAGAGAAACTTCCTCAATTTGATAAAGAACATCTACAAAAAAATCTACAGCTAACATTATACTTACTGGTGAGAACCTAGTTTTCCCTCTAAGATAGGAAGAAGAAGGGAAGGATGTTCTCTCTTGCCACTCTTTCTCAACATTTTGGTGGAAGTCCTAGCTAATGAAATAAGACACGAAAAGGAAATACAAGGTATATAGACCGGGAAAGAAGAAATAAAACTGTCTTTGTTCACAAATGACATGATTTTTGAAGAAATAAATCCAAAAGAATTAATGAAGAAGCCTCCTGGAAACAATGAATTCTGGAATACTGACAATAAATTTTAAAAAATAAATTAAAACAAAAACAAAAGGACGAAGCCTCCTAGAATAAAAGACGTTAGTTGCAGGGTTTCAGAGTAGAAAGTGAATATATAAAAATAAATTGCTTTCTTATATACCAGAAATAAACAACTGACTTTTAAAATTTAAAACAATTCCATTTTCATTAGCTTCCCAAAAAGAAAATACTTAGGTATAAATCTTACAAAATACAAGATCTATATGAGTAAAACTATAAAACTCTGATAAATGAGAGAGGGGAGGAGGTAAGATGGCAGAAGTGTAGGGGACCTCATTTCATCTGGTCCCTTGAATTTAGCAAGATAACTATCAAATCATTCTGAACACCCATGAATTCAACCTGAGATGTAAGAAAAGAATACCTGGGACTCTACAAGTAGAAAAACAACACTTTTTGCAAGACAGGAGATCCAGAGAAGTGAATCTGAGGGGAGATGGGAGAGGGAACATAAGTAAGCCAGGTGTCAGAAAGTCATACAGCCCTGAAGTGCAAAATCAGAACCCTTAGAAGTCTGCTCTAGTGAGAGATATCCCTGCCTGAAAGCTGCTAAGGTGTTGAAATGGGGCAGAACCCTAGGTAGGACATTGTGGTCTCAGGATCCTGGAGTAAACAGAAATAAGGAGGTACCTGAGCTGGTAAAGTTCCCAAGCACCAGAGCAAGGAAGTTGGATACAGTCAGTGAGCCCAAGAGGGTGTTTTGAGTTCGGTTGCCCATGTACTGCAAGCCGCACCTCAATTAGGTAACCAGTTTCTGAGTGGGAACCATGCAAAGAACAGGAACACAGGGCCCCTCTGCCTTCCCCTGGGAGTAATGGAGCAGGTTTGCACAGGACCAGGTAACAGCTTTCAGGGCAGGGACCTTGTAAAGGACAGTAATGGCGATCCTCTGTCTTCCCCCAGGAGGGACAGAGTGGGTGCATGCGCAGTTCAGAGACCATTCTTCTTGCCAGGGCTCTACAAAGTGCAGTAGAAACTCAGGACCCTCCACCTTCCATGGAGAAGATCTGTGAGGGTGCATTCTGTAGGAGTTTGCAGAGTTTGGCACACACAAACGTGAAGACCATTTATCCCCAAGGGTTTACTGAAGAGAGGGGACCACAGTCTTTTAGCTCTGGGGCTATAGATTGGGGTGCGACAACTTTAATTTTGATCCTCTAAAGAGGCAAAGAAAACCTTCAGGAAACAAATGCTACACAGAGGACCAATTTACACTGAGCCCAGCCCTCTGGCAAGGAGTGGTGAAACTCCCCTCACGGCAAAGACACCTGAGAGGCGGTGCAGCAGGCCCCTTCTCCAGAAAACCCAACTGGAAGAACCGGTGCACAACAAGTTTATGGACCACATAGGACTGTAAAACTCCAGCACTACGGGAAAATAGTATATAGGAGTCATAGAATTAGAGTTCTTTTCTCAGGATTTGATTATCTTTCAGTTTAAAATTTTCCATTTCTTTACTCCTTTTGTTCCTTTCAACTAGTTTATTTTATCCATTCTTTGTTTTTTTTTTCCCCCATTTTATTTATTTTTTCAGCGTAACAGTATTCATTGTTTTTGCACAACACCCAGTGCTCCATGCAAAACGTGCCCTCCCCATTACCCACCATCTGTTCCCCCAACCTCCCACCCCTGACCCTTCAAAACCCTCAGGTTGTTTTCCAGAGTTCATAGTCTCTTATGGTTCGCCTCCCCTTCCAAATTTTTTTTTTTAATAAACATATAATGTATTTTTATCCCCAGGGGTACAGGTCTGTGAATCGCCAGGTTTACACACTTCACAGCACTCACGATAGCACATACCCTCCCCAATGTCCATAGCCCCCTCCCCCTCTCCCAATCCCACCTCCCCCCAGCAACCCCCAGTTTGTTTTGTGAGATTAAGAGTCATTTATGGTTTGTCTCCCTCCCAATCCCATCTTGTTTCATTTATTCTTCTCCTATCCCCCTAAGCCCCCATGTTGCTTCTCCAAGTCCTCATATCAGGGAGATCACATGATTGTTGTCTTTCTCCGATTGACTTATTTCACGAAGCATGATACGCTCTAGTTCCATCCACGTCGTCGCAAATGGCAAGATTTCATTTCTTTTGATGGCTGCATAGTATTCCATTGTGTATATATACCACATCTTCTTTATCCATTCATCTGTTGATGGACATCTAAGTTCTTTCCATAGTTTGGCTATTGTAGACATTGCTGCTATAAACATTCGGGTACACGTGCCCCTTCGGATCACTCCATTCTTTGTTTTTAAGTCTTTTTTTTTAACTTTCACTTTTTACCTTTACATTTAATAGATATATTCTTCATTTTTGGCTTCCTTTCACTTTATTCAATTATATATATGCAAGTTTTGGTTTCTTTACAATTTTGGGATTTGGTGTCCTCTAACACAGAGACCAAAATATTCTCAGGAACAAGTGGACCACAATGTTTTGTCCACCCTGGGAGATTATATTCTCTCTCTCACCCCCTCCTTTTTTCTTTTGCTTTTCTTTTTTGGTTTAGATCTCTTTGGATTTATCTACCAAGTACACAGTACTTTGCTTGGGTCCTGGTTGATATTCTTGATTCTGTTCACTCGTCCATCCATTCTTCTCTGGGTAAAATGACTAGAAGAAGGAATTCAGAATGAAAGAAACACCCAGAGGTAATACACTCTGCCACAGATCTAATCGATGTGGATATAAGTAAAATGTCAGAGATGGAATTCAGGATAACAATTAAAGTTACGAGCTGGGCTTGAAAAAAACATAAAAAGGCATTAGAGGATATCTTTGTGAAGAAATGATATCTAATCAGGTTGAAGTTAAAAATGCTCTGAGATGTGGTCTAAATTAGATGTTCTAACAGTTAGGGTAAATGAGGCAGAAGAGAAGTGACAACAAGACAAGATGATGGAAAGGAAGGAAGCTAAGGAAAACAGAGAATAACAACTAATGAGGAGAGACTTCAAGAAATCAGCAATGCCATCAAAGTAAACAATTTCAGGGCACCTGGGTGGCTCAGTGGGTTAAAGCCGCTGCTTTCATCTCAGGTCATGATCTCAGGGTCCTGGGATCAAGCCCCACATTGGGATCCTTGCTCAGTGGGGAGCCTGCTTCTCTCTCTGCCTCTGCCTGCCTCTCTGCCTTCTTGTGCTCTCTGTCTCTCTTTCTGTCAAATAAATAAATAAATAAATAAATAAATAAATAAAATCTTTTAAAAAAGGAAACAATATCAGAATTATAGGGGTCCCTGAGGGAGAAGAAAAAGAGAGAGTGCGCGAAGGTATGTTTGAGCAAATCACAGCTGTAAACTTCCCTAATTTGGGGAAGAAAACGGCCGTTCCTGTCCCAGAGGTAGAGAGGACCCTCATAAAACAAAAAAATAGATCAACACCCCATCATATAATAGTGAAGCTTTCAAATTTCAAAGATAAAGAGAAAATCCTGAAAGCGGCTCAAGACAAGAGGTCCCTTACCCACAGGGGTAGGAACATTAGACTAGCAACAGACCTATCAACAGAGGCCTGGCAAGCCAGTAAAACATGGCAGCATATACTCAGGGTACTAAATGAGGGAAAAAAAAAAACCCATGCAGCCAAGAATACTTTATCCAGCATGGTTGTCATTCAAAATGGCAGGAGAGACAAAGAGCTTCCAGGAAAGACAGAAACTGAAAGAATATGTGAGTACCAAGCCAGTCCTGCAAGAAATAGTAAGGGGGATCCTGTAAGCAAGGAGAGAGCCCAAGAGTAACATAGACCAGAAGGAAACATAGACAGTCTACATAAACAGGGATTTTACAGGTAATACAATGGCACTAAATTCATATCTTTCAATAGTTGCTCTGAAGGTAAATGAGCTATATGTTCCAGTCAAAAGACAAAGGGTATCAGATCGGATAAGAAACAAGACCTATCCATATGCTGTCTACAAGAGACTCATTTCAGACCTAAAGTCACCTCTAAACTGAAAGTGAGGGTGGAGAACAATTTACCATGATCATGGAACTCAAAGAAAGCTGGGGTATCAATCTGCATATCAGGTAAATTCGATTTTAGACAAAAGGCTGTAGTGAGAGATGAAGAGGACACTGTATCATACTTAAAGAGTCTACCCAACAAGCAGATCTAACAATTATAAGTACTTATGCCAGTAATTTGGGAGCGGCCAATTACATCAATGAATTACTAACCAAAGTAAAGAACCCCATTAAAAATAATACATTAACAGTGGGGAACTTCAACAGCCCACTCACAGAAATGGACAGATATCTAAGCAGATCAACAAGGAATCAGGGCTTTGAATGATACCTGGGCTCTTTGGACTTCACAGATATACACAGAGCATTCCATCCTAAAGAAACAGAATACACATTCTTCTCAAGTGCACATGGAACTTCCTCCAGAATAGATCACACACTGGGTCACAAATTGGGTCCCAACTGATACCAAAAGACTTGGATCATTCCTTGCATATTTTCAGACCACAAGGCTTTGAAACTGGAACTCAATCACAAGAGGAAATTTGGACAGAATTCAAACACTTGGAGGTTAACGTGCATCCTACTAAAGAATGAATGGGTCAATCAGGAAATTAAAGAAGAATTTTAAAAATTCGCAGAAACTAATGAAATTAAAACACAACTGTTCAAAACCTTTGGGATATGTCAAAGGTGCTCCTAAAAGGGAAGTATATGGATTTCAAGCCGCCCTCAAAAAAATTTTAAAAATCTCAAATACACAAGTTCAAATTTCACTAAAGGAGCTGGAGAAAGGATAGCAAATAAACCCTGAACCAAGCAACAGAAGAGATATAATAACAGTCAGAGCAGCAATCAATGAAATAGAAACCAGAAGAACATTGGAACAGATCAATGAAACTAGAAGCTGGTTCTCGGAAAGAATTAATAAGAGTGATAAGCCTCTGGGAAGACTTATCCAAAAGAAAAGAGAAAGACCCAAATTAATAAAATCATGAATGAAAGGGGACAGATCACAACTAACATCAAGGAAATACAGACAATTTTAAGAACATATTATGAGCATCTATATAACAGCAGATTAGACAATCTGGAAGAAATGGATGCATTCCTGGAAACTTATAAACTACCAAGACTGAAACAGGGATAGGTAGAACATGTGAATGGACCAATAACCAGGAAGAAAATTGAAGCAGTAATCAAAAACCTTCCCAAAAAAACAAGAGTCCAGGGCCAGATGGCTTCCCAGGGGGATTATACCAAACATTTAAAGAAGAAAAAAATAAAACCTATTCTACTGAAGCTGTTTCAAAAATAGAAATGGAAGGGAAACTTCCAAACTCATTCTATGAGGCCAGCGTTACATTGATCCCAAAACCAGACAAAGACCCCATCAAAAAGTAGAAATACAGACCAATATCCCTGATGAACATGGATGTCAAAATGCCAAGATTACTAGCCAATAGGGTCCAGCAGTACATTACAAGGATATTCGCCAGACCAAGTGGATCTTATTCTTGGCTGCAAGAGTGGTTCAAGTGGTTTGAAGGCATGGGGGGTGGGAGGTTGAGGGAGCCAGTTGGTGGGTATTATGGAGGGCACACATTGCATGAAGCACTGAGTGTGGTGCAGAAACAATGAATTCTGTTACTCTGATAAGAAATAAAAAAAAAGAGTGGTTCAACATTCACAAATCAATACATGTGGTAGATCCATTACTAAAAGAAAAGACAGAACTATATGATCCTCTCAATTGATGCAGAAAAAGCATTTGACAAAGTAAAGTATCCTTTCTTGATTAAAACTCTTCACAGCATAAGGAGAGAGGAGACATAACTCAATATCACAAAAGCCATCTACAAAAAACCCACAGTGAGTATCATTCTCAGTGGGGAAGAACTGAAAGCTTTGCCCCTAAGATCACGAACATGACATGGATGCCCACTCTCACCACTGTTCTTCAACAAAGTACTAGAAGTCCTAGCCTCAGCAATGAGACAACAAAAAGGGGGGGGGGAAGAATTCAAATTGGCAAGGAAAAAGTCAAACTCTCACTCTTCATCGATGACACGATACTCTATGTGGAAAACCCAAAAGATTCCACCCCAAATTGGTAAACACATACAGCAATTCAGCAACATGGCAGGATACAAAAACAATGCACAGAAATCACTAGTATTTCTATGCACTAAAAATGAGGCTGAAGAAAGATAAATAAAGGAATTGGCCCCATTTACAATTGCACCAAAGACTGTAAGGTACCTAGGAATAAACCTAAGCAAAGAGGTAAAGAATCTGTACTCTAAAAATTACAGAACACTTATGAAAGAATTTGAGGAAGACACAAAGATATGGAAAAACATTCTATGCTCAAGGTTTGAAAGAATAAATATTGTTAAAATGTCTATGTTACCCAGAGGAATCTACACATTCAGTGCAATCCCTATCAAAATATCATTGACACTTTTCACAGAGCTGGAACAAATAATCATAAAATTTGTATAGACCCTATGTAGTTTTGTAAGAAGCTGTGAAACTGTCTTCCATTTTGCATTCTTACCACAACTAAATGAGAATTTCTGTTGCACATTATCATCAGATTTTAAGTGTCAGTGTTCTGGATTTTGGTCATTCTCATAGACATGAATTGATGTCGTTGTTGTTTTAATTTGCATTTCCCTGAGGAGCTTTATTGTGGAATATCTTTTCATATGCTTATTTTCCACCTGTATATCTTCTTTGGTGACGTATCTGTTAAGGTTTTTAGCTCATTTTTTCAGTCAGGTCATTGGTTTTCTTATTGTCAGTTTTAAGAATTCTTGGTATATTTTGGCTATTAGATGTGTATTAGATATGTATTTTGCAAATATTTTCTCTCAGTCTTTGGCTCATGCTTTCATTATTTCTGTGCCTTTCACAGAGAAGAAATTTTTAATTTAATAAAGTTCCGCTGATCAACTCATGGATTATATCTTTGATGTTACATATAGTAAGGTCAATGTCAAGCCCAAAGTCATCTAGATTTTCTTCTACGTTATATTCTAGGAGTTTTATACTTTTGTGTTCTACATTTAGGTAAGTGGTTCATTTGAGCTAATTTTGGTTAAAAAGTTAAGGTCTGGTTTTATTTTGTTTTGTTTGTTTGTTTGTTTGTTTGTTTTTTCCCCCCATATGTGCATGTCCAGTTGTTCCAGTACTACTTGTTGGAAAATGATCTGTCTTCCATTTTATTGTCTTTGCTCTACTGTTAAAGTCATTATCTTTATGTGAATCATCTGTTCTGTTCCATTCATATGTCTGTTCTTTCACTAATACTGTTTTGTATTAACTATTATAACTTTATACTAAGTCTTAAAGTCAGGTAGTGTTAGTTCTCCAGCTTTGTTCTTCTCCTTCAGTGTTGTGTTGGTTAGTCTTGATATTTTGCCCCTCCATATAAACGTTAGGATGATTTCTTAATGTCCACAAAATAAGCCTGGGATTTTGATTGCACTGAATATATAGATCAAGTTAAAAAAAAAAGACATCTGGACAATATTAGGTATTTCTATCCATGAACATTTATTTAATTCTCCATTGATTGATTTCATTTATCAGTTTTTTTCTTTTATTCGAATTCAATTAGCCAACATAAAGTACATCATTAGTTTCAGATGTAGTATTCAGTAATTTATTAGTTGTGTATAACACCCAATGCTCATCACATCATGTGCCCTCCCTAATGTCCATCACCAAATTACCTGATCTCTGCACCCATGTCCCTAATGCCCATCACCAAATTACCCGATCTCTGTACCCATGCACAAAGCAACTTTGTTTCCTAGAGTTAAGAGCCTCTCATGGTTTTTCTCCCTTTCTGATTTCTTCCTATCTAGTTTTCCCTCCTTTCCCTTTTTTATCTTCTGCACTGTTTCTGATATTCCACATATGAGTGAAAATATATGATTATTGTCTTTTTCTGATTGACTTATTTCCCTTAGCATAATATCTTCCATTTCTATTCACATTGATGTAAATGGTAGGTACTCATTCTTTCTGACAGGTGAGTAATATTCATATATATATGTATCACATCTTCTTTGTCCATTCATTTGTTGAAGGACATTTTGGCTCGTTCCACAGTTTGGCTATTGTGGAAATTGCTGCTATGAACATTAGGGAGCAGGTGCCCCCCCCCCCACGTCACTACATCTGTATCTTTGGGGTAAACACCCAGTAGTGAAATTGCTGAGTTGTAGGGTAGCTCTATTTTTAACTTCTTGAGGAACCTCCATACTGTTTTCCAGAATGGCTGCACCAGCTTGCATTCCCTCCAACAGTGTAAGAGGGTTCCCTTTTTTCCACATCCTTGCCAACAGTTGTTGTTTCCTGTCTTGTTCATTTTAGCCATTCAAACTGGTGTAAGGTGGTATCACATTGTGGTTTTGATTTGTATTTCCCTGATGACAAGTGATGTTGAGCATTTCTCATGTGTCTGTTGGCCATTTGTAAGTCTTCTTTGGAGACATCTCTGTTCATGTCTTATGTCCATTTCTTGACTGGATTATTTGTTTTCTTTTTTGGGTGTTGAGTTGGTAGGTTTTATAGATCTTGGAAACTAGCCCTTTATCTGGTATGTCATTTGAAAATATCTTCTCCCATTCTGCAGGTTGCCTTTTAGTTTTCCAACTGTTTCCTTTGTTGTACAGAAGCTTTTTATCTTGATGAAGTCTCAATAGTTTATTTTTGCTTTTGTTTCCCTTACCTTTGGAGACATCCTTAGCAAGAAGTTGCTGTGGCCAAAGTCACAGAGGTTGCTGCCTGTGTTCTCCTCTAGGATTTTGATCTCACTTTGATGTCTTTCATCCATTTTGAGTTTACCTTTGTGTATGGTGAAAGAGAATGGTCCAGTTTCATTCTTCTGCATGTGGCTGCCTGATATTCCCAGCATCATTTATTTAAGAAATTGTTCTTTTTTCAGTAGATATTATTTCCTGCTTTGTCGAAGATTGGTGACCATAGACTTTAGGGTCCATTTTTGGGCTCTCTATTCTATTGCACTGATGTATGTGTCTGTTTTTTTGCCATTACCATGCTCTCCTGATGATCACAGCTTTGTAGTCTGGCTTGAAGTCAGGAATAGGCATGCCCCTACCTTTGATTTTCTTTTTCAACATCCCTCTGGCCGTTCAGGGTCTCATACTCTTACCATATAATCTAGCAATCACATTTCTTGGTATTACCCAAAGGAGGTGAAAACTTACATTCAAACAAAAACATGCACATAGATGTTTATAACATCTTTATTCATAACGGCTAAAACTTGAAAGCAACCAAGATGTTCTTCAGTTGGTGAATGGATAAACTCTAGTACATTCAGACAATGAAATATTATTCAACGTGAAATGAGCTACCAAGTCTTGAAAAGATATGGAAGAATCTTAAATGCATATTATTAACTGAAATACACCAACCTGAAAAGAATACATACTCTATGATTCAAATTATATTACAACCTGTAAAGGCAAAACTATGGAGATAATAAAAAGATCAGTGGTTGCCAGAGGTTTGAGGGAAGGATAGATGTACAGGCAGAGTACAGAATTTTTAGGACAGTAAAAACACTATAATAGTGGATACATATTATAATATATTTGTCCAAATCTAGAAAATGTACTACATTAAGAGCAGATCCTAATGTGTGAACTATGAACTTCAGGTGACAATGACAGGTTACTGTAAATTCATCAATTGTAACAAAATGTACCACTCCTTCCAGAGATGTTGATAGTGGGGGAGACTCTGCATGTGTGGGGGCAGAGAGAATATGAGAACTCTATACTTCCTGCTTAACTTTTCTATGAACTTAAAACTTCTCTAAAAAATAAGTTCCTTCTTTTTTAAAAGGGATATGGTCAGACTATATTTAGTTCAAGTTTTCTGCAATCCTTAAAATTCTCCAATCTTTCACAGAAAATTTACTTTTTGTTATCTTGAGTGTTACCCTATATTAGTAAAGAGTGAACCAATGATGAATAAATAGCCACATAGAAAGACTAGAAATTACTCTACAATCCAATATTTTATAAACCCAGTCCAAAGTAAGTCTTTTAATATCACCATTTTAGGATACCACTATAATCCTTCTTACATTCAGTTTGTTACAAGTAAGGTGTTCATATTTCTAATCCATGACATTCCTACAAATACCCACATACACGTTTCAACTTACCAGTGCCTACTCAACTTCTGCCACATTTTCCCACCAAATCCAGTCCTTGAGGAGACAGTCCATAGAATAAGAAGAGAAAACATTCCACTGAGCTGAATTCACCAATACGAGATGATTTTCTTCTATAAGTAACACTGACTTTCAAATAAGTGTAACTTTTCATTAGTAAAGGTTATTTTCTTTCTTTGTTTCCTTATTTCCCCCCACTGGGGAAGGCAATAAACTCATTTATTTATTTATTTATTTATTTATTTATTTAACAATTCAACCAGCAAAAAAGATTTCACTTTTATTTGAGAGTGAGTGAGAGAGAGAGCATGAGAAGCAGGAGGGTCAGAAGGAGAGAGACAAGGGAGCCTGAAGCTGGGCTTGATGCCAGGACTTTGGGATCATGACCTGAGGGGAAGTCAGATGCTCAACCTACTGAGCCACCCAGGCACCCTAATAAAAGTTATTTTCATGACTGATGTTTCATTCTAGAAATACACTTGATTTTTGCTCTGTAATTTTATTTTGTGGTTATATCTTTTTCATAATGATTTTTTCCCCATTTTATTTATTTTTTCAGTGTAACAGTATTCATTGTTTTTGCACAACACCCAGTGCTCCATGCAAAACGTGCCCTCCCCATTACCCACCACCTGTTCCCCCAACCTCCCACCCCTGACCCTTCAAAACCCTCAGGTTGTTTTCCAGAGTTCATAGTCTCTTATGGTTCGCCTCCCCTTCCAAATTTTTTTTTAAATAAACATATAATGTATTTTTATCCCCAGGGGTACAGGTCTGTGAATCGCCAGGTTTACACACTTCACAGCACTCACGATAGCACATACTCTCCCCAATGTCCATAGCCCCCTCCCCCTCTCCCAATCCACCTCCTCCCAGCAACCCCCAGTTTGTTTTGTGAGATTAAGAGTCATTTATGGTTTGTCTCCCTCCCAATCCCATCTTGTTTCATTTATTCTTCTCCTATCCCCCTAAGCCCCCATGTTGCTTCTCCAAGTCCTCATATCAGGGAGATCATATGATAGTTGTCTTTCTCCGATTGACTTATTTCACTAAGCATGATACGCTCTAGTTCCATCCACGTCGTCGCAAATGGCAAGATTTCATTTCTTTTGATGGCTGCATAGTATTCCATTGTGTATATATACCACATCTTCTTTATCCATTCATCTGTTGATGGACATCTAGGTTCTTTCCATAGTTTGGCTATTGTAGACATTGCTGCTATAAACATTCGGGTACACGTGCCCCTTCGGATCACTATGTTTGCATCTTTAGTGTAAATACCCAGTAGTGCAATTGCTGGGTCATGCGGTAGTTCTATTTTCAACATTTTGAGGAACCTCCATGCTGTTTTCCAGCGTGGTTGCCCCAGCTTGCATTCCCACCAACAGTGGAGGAGGGTTCCCCTTTCTCCACATCCTCGCCAGCATCTGTCATTTCCTGACTTGTTAATTTTAGCCATTCTGACTGGTGTGAGGTGATATCTCATTGTGGTTTTGATTTGTATTTCCCTGATGCCGAGTGACGTGGAGCACTTTTTCATGTGTCTGTTGGCCATCTGGATGTCTTCTTTGCAGAAATGTCTGTTCATGTCCTCTGCCCATTTCTTGATTGGATTGTTTGTTCTTTGGGTGTTGAGTTTGCTAAGTTCCTTATAGATTTTGGATACTAGCCCTTTATCTGATATGTCGTTTGCAAATATCTTCTCCCATTCTGTCAGTTGTCTTTTGGTTTTGTTAACTGTTTCCTTTGCTGTGCAAAAGCTTTTGATCTTGATGAAATCCCAATAGTTCATTTTTGCCCTTGCTTCCCTTGCCTTTGCCGTTGTTCCTAGGAAGATGTTGCTACGGCTGAGGTCGAAGAGGTTGCTGCCTGCATTCTCCTCAAGGATTTGGATGGATTCCTTTCTCACATTGAGGTCCTTCATCCATTTGGAGTCTATTTTCGTGTGTGGTGTAAGGAAGTGGTCCAATTTCATTTTTCTGCATGTGGCTGTCCAATTTTCCCAGCACCATTTATTGAAGAGGCTGTCTTTTTTCCATTGGACATCCTTTCCTGCTTTGTCGAAGATTAGTTGACCATAGAGTTGAGGGTTGATTTCTGGGCTCTCTATTCTGTTCCACTGATCTATGTGTCTGTTTTTGTGCCAGTACCATGCTGTCTTGATGATGACAGCTTTGTAATAGAGCTTGAAGTCTGGAATTGTGATGCCACCAACTTTGCCTTTCTTTTTCAATATTCCTTTGGCTATTCGAGGTCTTTTCTGGTTCCATATAAATTTGAGGATTATTTGTTCCATTTCTTTGAAAAAAATGGACGGTATTTTGATAGGGATTGCATTAAATGTGTAGATTGCTTTAGGTAGCATGGACATTTTCACAATATTTATTCTTCCAATCCAGGAGCATGTAACATTTTTCCATTTCTTTGTGTCTTCCTCAATTTCTTTCATGAGTAGTTTATAATTTTCTGTGTATAGATTTTTAGCCTCTTTGGTTAGGTTTATTCCTAGGTATCTTATAGTTTTGGGTACAATTGTAAATGGGATTGACTCCTTAATTTCTCTTTCTTCTGTCTTGTTGTTGGTGTACAGAAATGCAACTGATTTCTGTGCATTGATTTTATATCCTGACACTTTACTGAATTCCTGTACAAGTTCTAGCAGTTTTGGAGTGGAGTCTTTTGGGTTTTCCACATATAGTATCATATCATCTGCGAACAGTGATAGTTTGACTTCTTCTTTACCAATTTGGATGCCTTTAATTTCTTTTTGTTGTCTGATTGCTGAGGCTAGGACTTCTAGTACTATGTTGAATAGCAGTGGTGATAATGGACATCCCTGCCGTGTTCCTGACCTTAGCGAAAAAGCTTTCAGTTTCTCTCCATTGAGAATGATATTTGCGGTGGGTTTTTCATAGATGGCTTTGATAATATTGAGGTATGTGCCCTCTATCCCCACACTTTGAAGAGTTTTGATCAGGAAGGGATGCTGTACTTTGTCAAATGCTTTTTCAGCATCTATTGAGAGTATCATATGGTTCTTGTTCTTTCTTTTATTAATGTGTTCTATCACATTGATTGATTTGCGGATGTTGAACCAACCCTGCAGCCCTGGAATAAATCCCACTTGATCGTGGTGAATAATCCTTTTAATGTACTGTTGAATCCTACTGGCTAGTATTTTGGCGAGAATTTTTGCGTCTGTGATCATCAAGGATATTGGTCTGTAGTTCTCTTTTTTGGTGGGATCCTTGTCTGGTTTTGGGATCAAGGTGATGCTGGCCTCATAAAATGAGTTTGGAAGTTTTCCTTCCGTTTCTATTTTTTGGAACAGTTTCAGGAGAATAGGAATGAGTTCTTCTTTAAATGTTTGGTAGAATTCCCCTGGGAAGCCATCTGGCCCAGGGCTTTTGTTTGTTTGGAGATTTTTGATGACTGTTTCAATCTCCTTACTGGTTATGGGCCTGTTCAGGTTTTCTATTTCTTCCTGGTTCAGTTGTGGTAGTTTATATGTCTCTAGGAATGCATCCATTTCTTCCAGATTGTCCAATTTGTTGGCGTAGAGTTGCTCATAGTATGTTCTTATAATTGTCTGTATTTCTTTGGTGTTAGTTGTGATCTCTCCTCTTTCATTCATGATTTTATTGATTTGGGTCCTTTCTCTTTTCTTTTTGATGAGTCTGGCCAGGGGTTTATCAATCTTATTGATTCTTTCAAAGAACCAGCTCCTAGTTTCATTGATTTTTTCTATTGTTTTTTTGGTTTCCATTTCATTGATTTCTGCTCTGATCGTTATGATTTCTCTTCTCCTGCTGGGTTTAGGGTTTCCTTCTTGTTCTTTCTCCAGCTCCTTTACGTGTAGGGTTAGGTTGTGTACTTGAGACCTTTCTTGTTTCTTGAGAAAGGCGTGTACCGCTATATATTTTCCTCTCAGGACTGCCTTTGCTGTGTCCCACATATTTTGAACTGTTGTGTTTTCATTATCATTTGTTTCCATGAATATTTTCAATTCTTCTTTAATTTCCTGGTTAACCCATTCATTCTTTAGAAGGATGCTGTTTAGTCTCCATGTATTTGGGTTCTTTCCAGCTTTCCTCTTGTGATTGAGTTCTAGCTTCAGAGCATTGTGGTCTGAAAATATGCAGGGAATGATCCTAATCTTTTGATACCGGTTGAGACCTGATTTGTGACCCAGGATGTGATCTATTCTGGAGAAGGTTCCATGTGCACTAGAGAAGAATGTGTATTCTGTTGCTTTGGGATGAAATATTCTGAATATATCTGTGATGTCCATCTGGTCCAGGGTGTCATTTAAGGCCTTTATTTCCTTGTTGATCTTTTGCTTGGATGATCTGTCCATTTCAGTGAGGGGAGTGTTAATGTCCCCTACTATTATTGTATTATTATTGATGTGTTTCTTTGATTTTGTTATTAATTGGTTGATATAGTTGGCTGCTCCCACGTTAGGGGCATAGATATTTAAAATGGTTAGATCTTCTTGATGAACAGACCCTTTGAGTAGGATATAGTGTCCTTCCTCATCTCTTATTATAGTCTTTGCCTTCAAATCTAATGGATCTGATAGAAGGATTGCCACCCCAGCTTTCTTCTGATGCCCATTATCATGGTAAATTGTTTTCCACCCCCTCACTTTAAATCTGGAGGTGTCTTCGCGTCTAAAATGGGTTTCTTGCAGGCAACATACTGATGGGTTTTGTTTTTTTATCCATTCTGATACCCTGTGTCTTTTGATTGGGGCATTTAGCCCATTAACATTCAGGGTAACTATTGAGAGATATGAATTTAGTGCCATTATTAGCCTGTAAGGTGACTGTTCCTGTATACTGTCTCTGCACCTTTCTGATCTACTACTTTTAGGCTCTCTCTTTGCTTAGAGGACCCCTTTCAAGATTTCCTGGAGAGCTGGTTTGGTGTTTGCCAATTCTTTCAGTTTTTGTTTGTCCTGGAAGCTTTTTATCTCTCCTTCTATTTTCAATGATAGCCTAGCTGGATAGAGTATTCTTGGCTGCATGTTTTTCTCGTTGAGTGCTCTGAATATATCATGCCAGCTCTTTCTGGCCTGCCAGGTCTCTGTGGATAAGTCTGCCGCCAATCTAATATTTTTACCATTGTATGTTACAGACTTCTTTTCTCGGGCTGCTTTCAGGATTTTCTCTTTGTCACTAAGACTTGTCAATTTTACTATTAGGTGACGGGGTGTGGACCTATTCTTGTTGACTTTGAGGGGGGTTCTCTGCATCTCCTGGATTTTGATGCTTGTTCCCTTTGCCATATTAGAGAAATTCTCTCCAATGATTCTCTCCAGTAGACCTTCTGCTCCCCTCTCTGTTTCTTCTTCTTCTGGAATCCCAATTATTCTAATGTTGTTTCGTCTTATGGTGTCACTTATGTCTCGAATTCTCCCCTCATGGTCCAGTAGCTGTTTGTCCCTCTTTTGCTCGGCTTCCTTATTCTCTGTCATTTGGTCTTCTATATCACTAATTCTTTCTTCTGCCTCATTTATCCTAGCCGTGAGAGCCTCCATTTTTGATTGCACCTCATTAATAGCTTTTTTGATTTCAACTTGGTTAGATTTTAGTTCTTTAATTTCTCCAGAAAGGGCTTTAATATCTCCAGAGAGGGTTTCTCTAATATCTTCCATGCCTTTTTCGAGCCCGGCTAGAATGTTCAGAATCGTCATTCTGAACTCTTGATCTGACATATTACCAATGTCTGTGTTGATTAGGTCCCTAGCCTTTGGTACTGTCTCTTGTTCTTTTGTTTGTGGTGATTTTTTCCGCCTTGTCATTTTGTCCAGATAAGAGGATGTGAAGGAGCAAATAAACTACTAAAAGGGTGGCAAAGACCCCAGAAAAATGCACTGTAACCAAGTCAGAAGAGACCCCTAATTGTGGGGGGGAGAAAGAGGATAAAAACAGGTTCTGAAAAAAAAAAAAGAAAAAAGAAAAAAAAGAAAAAATTTAAAAAATAAAACATAAAGAAAAAATATAAAAAAGAAAGAAAAAATATATATATTTAGATAAACTAGTCAAAAAACGTTAAAAAAGAAAAGGGTAAAAGTTTTAAAAAATTTAGCAGAAGAAGAAAAAAAAAAAGAAAAAAAATTGAAAAAAGAAAAAAAAAATTGAAGTAGCCGCAAGACTAAAGAATCATGGGGAGAAAGCCATGAGTTCCGTGCTTTGCTTTCTCTTCCTCTGGAATTGCGCAGCGGTCTTAGGAAATGAACCTACTTTCCTTGATAGATGAACTTCGTCCTGGCTGGATATTTTGTTGATCTTCTGGGGGAGGGGCCTGTTGTAGTGACTCTCAAGTGTCTTTGCCCGAGGCAGGATTGCACCGCCCTTACCGGCGGCCGTACTAAGTAATCGGCTCGGGTTCGCTTTTGGGAGCTTCTGTTCCCTGAGCGCTTTCCGTAGAGTTCCGGAGGATGGGAATGAAAATGGCAGCCTCCTAGTCTCCGGCCCGGAGGAGCCGAGAGCCTGGGGCCCCACTCCTCAGTGCGCCCCCAGAGGACAGCACCCAATCACTCCCGTATCCCCAGCCTCTAGCCGCGCTCCGAGCTCACCCAGCCCGCGACCAGTTCAAGGTATCCCGAGCTGAGAGTTCAGTCCTCGGCTCCGTCTCTGCAGCCGGCTTCTCCGTTCTAATACCTGCGAGCTCTCCGACTCTCTGACACCCCCGATCCTTCTGTGACCCTGCGGGACCTGGGGCCACGCTGACCCCGTGTGGGCTTCACCCTGGTTTAGCCTCTGGAGCAATGTCCCTCAGTGGAACAGGCTTTTAAAAGTCCTGATTTTGTGCTCCATTCCTCCGCCGCTTGCCAGGAGCCGGCCCCTCCCCCCGTGGTCTATCTTCCCGTCGTTTTAGATTCACTTCTCCGCCAGTCCTACCTTTCAGAAAGTGGTTGATTTTCTGTTTCTAGAGTTGCTGTTCTTCTTCTCTTCGCTCTCCCGTTGGATTTGTATGTGTTTGCAATGTTTAGATAAGCTATCGAGCTGATCTCCTGCTACCTGATGTAGTCTCAGGCTGCTACTTCTCCGCCATCTTGACTCCTCCCTCTTTCATTATGATTTTATCAAGTCACTGCTGGTTTCATAAAATAAGTTAAAAATGAGTCTGTCCTCCTATGGCTTTGGAGACAATCTGGGCAAGATTTGTATTATTTCTTCCTTAAATGTTTAATAGAATTCTTGTGAAGGCTTCTGGGCCTGGAAGTTTTTTTGTGAGTAAATTTTAAATTATAAATTTCATTTCTTTAACAAATACAGGGCTGTCAATGTTTTCTATTTCTTCTGTGTCAACTTGTATTTCAGTTTTGGTTTTCAAGGAATTTAACCATTGCATAAACATGTTCATAATATTTCATTATTAAGCTTTTCATTCTTACAGGATTTTTCACTTCTGATATTGTTAATTTGTCTCCATCGTCTTTCCTATCCTCTACCTCCTCTTCCTTTTCTTTTTTTCTGTTTAATCACCTTTGCAAGGATTTATTGATTTTATTACTCTATTTAAATAATTAACTTAGCTTTATTGATTTTTTTAAGATTTTGCCTTTTTCTTTCATTGATTTCCTACTCACCTACCCTTTCTTTTTATTTGTTTGGGTTTAACTTACTCTTTTGTTGCTAAGAAGCTAATAAATTTTTCTTTTATATTATAGGCATTTAAAGGTAGAAATTTCTTTCAAAGTTCTGCTTTTAATGTAGCACCCAGGGTGCCTGGGTGTCTCAGTTGGTTAAGTGACCTCCTTCAGTTCAGGTGATGATTTCAGGGTTCTGGGATCAAGTCTCACATCGGGCTCCCTGCTCAATGGAGAGCCTGCTTCTTCCTCTCCCTTGGCCGGCCTCTCTGCCTACTTACACTCTCTATCTCTCTGTCAAATAAATAAATAAATTCTAAATGTAGCCATTCTGGAAAACAGTATGGAGGTTCCTCAAAAAGTTAAAAATAGAACTGCCCAGCATTTGCAATACTGGGTATTTACATAAAGGACACAAAAATATTTATTTAAAGGCACACATGTACCATGATGTTTATAGCAGGATTATCAACAATAGCCAAATTATGGAAAGAACGCAAATGTCCATCAACTGATGAATGGATAAAGAAGACGTGGTGTGTGTGTGTGTATGTATATATATATTTATATATATATATATTATATATATATATATATATCAAGGTATCCCGTATATATATATATATATATAAATATATATATATATGTGTATATATATATATATATATATATATATATATATACAACTCAGCCATTAAAAAGAATGAAATCTTGCCATTTGCAAGGATGTGGATGGAGTTACAGTGTATTATGCTGAGCAAAACAAACTAGTCAGAGAAAGACAAATACCATATGATATCACTCGTACGTGGAAGTTAAGAAAAAAAAACAGGTAAACGTAGGGGAAAGAAAAAAAAACACAGAGGAAAGAAAACCATAAGTCTCTCTCTCTTTTTTTTTTAAGATTTTATTTATTTGACAGACAGAGATCTCAAGTAGGCAGAGAGGCAGGCAGAGAGAGAGGAGGAAACAGGCTCCCCGCTGAGTGAAGAGCCCGATGTGGGGCTCTATCCCAGGACCCTGGGATCATGACCCGAGCCAAAGGTAGAGGCTTAACCCACTGAGCCACCCAGGCGCCCCCATAAGTCTCTTAACTATAGAGAACAAACTGAGGTTTTTCTGGAAGGGTGGTGGATGGGGGATGGGCTAAATGTGATGGGTGTTAAGGAGAGCACTTGTTGTGATCAGTGCTATATGTGGTATATGGTGGTATGTGTAAGTGATGAATCACTAAATTCTACTCCTGAAACCAGTATTCACTCTATGTCAACCAACTAGAATTTAAATAAAATCTTGAAACAAGCAAAAATAAATAAATAAAATCAATCTGACCCATATTGACTAGATAAAATTTACACCAATCAGTTCAGATAAAGTGTAGCGTACACAGACATATACCGAAGAAAAAAAAAAGACTTAAGATTACTTGGGGGAATAATTTTACATAGCATAAAATTATGCATATTTTATCCAGTCTTATATTTATACATAGTTCATATGAAGATTTGTAACAAAAAATAAGGGTAATTATATATAATATATAAGCAGTTAATATATATTATTACTTATAAACAAAATTAAATGTAAAAAATTAAAAATAAATGCATCTTACACATTTTGAGATTTTGTGTTGCTATTAACATGCCATTTAAAAAATTTTCTTATTTTACTCATGATTTCTTCAGTTCATGGTTATTTTGGAGTGTGTTACTTACTTTGCAAATATTTGGGGGCTTTCTAATATTTTAGTGTCAATGATTTCACATTGAATTCTGTCCTGGTCATAGAACATATACTGTACTATTTTAATTATTTAATTTTTAAGATTTAACTATGTGGTTTAGGATATGGTTTATCTAGGTGAATATTCCACATGAACATACAAAAAGATTCATATTCTGCCATTGTTGGGAATAATGTTCTATGGATTACAATTATATAAAATTTGTTGAGTATATTTTTCAGATCTTCATTCTTACTGTGTTCTCATCTACTTGTCCTAATATTTGTTTATCCTTTCAATTCTGCCAACTCTTGCTTCATATAGTTTAAGGCTCTGTTATTATTAGGTACACAATTAATATTGTTGTATCTTCTTGATGAATTGACTCTTTCATTATGCAGTGTTCCACTTAATCTCTTGTAATGATCTTTGTAGTGATACCTAATATGTCTGACATTGATACAGCCCCCAAAACCTTCTTGTCACTAGTATTTACATGAAATATGTTTTCTCCATCTTTTTAACTTGTGTCTTTATATATAAGGTGATCACTTATAAGCAGCATATGATTTTTTAATACTAATCATATGTGTCTTTTAAGTTTTTAATATTTATATGGGATATGATTATTGATTCTTAAGTTTTAAACTATTGGTTCTTAATTATAATATTTTAAATTGTGCTTAAGACTACTATTATGATGTTTCTTTTCTAGACCTTCTAGTTTGTTCTTTCTTTTTCTTTTCTTTTACTTCTTTGGATCAACTTTTTGTTAATCAGTTTTATCACCCCAGTGGTTAAAGTCTTTAGTTATATCTCATTGTCTTAATATTTTAATGGAGGCTTTTATGATAACACTATGTATCCTTTACTCATAAAAATCTAACTTTGATATTATGCCACTCAAAAAATAGGGTGTGAAAAACGTGCTATACTACAATTCAACTACCTCCTTCCTGTCTTTTGTGCTGTTGCTGCCATAGATAGTATTTGTACATCGATCATATAACCAACGCCCCATTATCATAATTATTTTTGCTTTAAGAAATTGCCTTAGTTTTAAACTTTAGGTTTAATTTTTTAAAAAGTATTTACACATACATTTTCCATTTCTATCACTCTATTCCTTCTACATATCCAACTTTCAGGATCTAAAGAATCCTTTACCTTGAAGAACCTCCTTTGATACGTCTGTAATGGTCTTTTACTGATGAGTCTCAACTTCTGATTATCTGAAAACATGCCTTCAAACTTCAGCTATGCACATAATTATCATCAGAACAACTTGATTTTCATCAAATACTTTAGAAATGTCACTCCATTTTATTCTGGCTTTCATTTTGTTTCTGATGAGAAATCAGACATAATTTGTATCCTGGCTCCCCTGCACTAATGTGTTCTTATTCTCTTGCTGATTTTAATATTTTCTCTCTGTTTTGGATTTTAGCAGATTGATAATTATGTACCTGTGTACGTGTGTGTGTGTGTGTGTGTGTGTGTGTGTGTGTGTGTGATATGTGGTATGGAAGTTCATTCTATGAGAAGTATTCAATGAACTTCTGGGAACTACAGTTTCGTTATTTTAATTAAATTTAGAAAAATTGGGGGGCAACTGGGTGGCTCAGCTAATTGACTGTTCAACTTGATCTTAGCTCAGATTATGAGCTCAGGGTCATAGGATCGAGCACTGTATCATTGGGCTCCACACTCAGAGGGGAGACTGCTTGAGATTCTCTCTCTCCCTCTCCCTCTGATCTTGCCCCCATCTTTCTAACATAAAAACAAATAAATCGTTAGAAATTTAGAATACTTTTAACCACTATTCATTGAAATATTCTTTTTTAATATGTTTTATTTATTTATTTATTTGACAGACAGAGATCACAAATAGGCAGAAAGGCAGGCAGAGAGAGAGGGAAGCACGCTCCCTGCTGAGCAGAGAGCCAGAAGGCAGAGGCTTTAACCCACTGAGCCACCCAGGCACCCCTGAAATATTCTTTATAAGACTTTTTTTCTGGAACCCAATTGTTTGTGGGTCTGCTCTTACTCACTACTTTTTCTTTTGGTTATGAGTCATATTTTCCCACTTTCTTGAATGTTTCATATGTTTTATTTGATTTCCAGGCATTGTGTTTAAAGGAACGGAGGATAAAGTCTGATTATTTTTTACCTTTTTTTCTAGGTAATTTAAGCCTTTTTCTCTGTTTGGCAATTAGAACAAATGGATAAGGATTTAGATTTTTTCAAATTTGGGTTGAGCTGGCACTGAGCCATATAGCATCAGTTAGATTGAGTTCACCTTTGGTTAACCCATTCTGCACTTTCCTATTCCACTGTTGTTAAGGCCTGACCACTTCGTTCCTGACAGCATTTGTACTAGATGGATGGGGTGGACCAAGCAGCTTTGGCCTATGTTTAGATTCAATATCCCACTGGTTCTGTTTCTCTAGAGAACTCTAATACAATGGCAAAAGCGATTGTTTTGCAGATGTAATCAAGTTTATAGTCAGTGGACTTTGGCTAGTCAAAAGGGAAATCCATTTAGGTAAGCCTGACCTAACTACATGAGCCCTTTAAAAGCAGAGTTTTCTCTAGTGAGCAGTGAAGGAGAAAGTCAGATTTCTGGCATGAGAAGGAGGTGAAACAAGGTTCTTGGCTTGAAGATAGCAGGGGCCTCATAGAAAGGACCTGAGAGCAGCCTCTAGAGGCTGTGAATAGTTCCCAGCTGACAACCAGCAAGGACATGAGGACTTCAGTCCAGTAACTGCAGGAAATGTAATTCTGCCAACAAGAATAAGCTTGGAAACAGATTCTCCCCTGTAGCCTCAGAACAAGAACTCAGCTCTGCCAGCATCTTGATTTGGACCTTATGAGACTCGGGGCAGAAAATTCAGCCTTGCTGTCCTGGGGTTCTCATGTAAAAGACTGTGAGCTAATGAATGCATGTTGTTTTAAGCCGCTAAGTGTGTGACAATTTGTTATACAGCAACAGAAAACTAATATACCCAAAACATAAAAATCAACTACACTACCAAGGATAAAAGTGGTTTGGGTAACGGCTACCTGGTTGATCTGAATACATACAGCACTACAAATTGCACATTTCAAAAACTACTAATCTCTCTGGTTTACTATTCAAAAGTCACTTGATGGGATGATCCAAAAAGTATCATGACCACATGGTGTTTAAAAAGTGCTTCTCACAAATCTCTACATATCTTTTTTTTTTTAATTCTCACACCTATACATATAAATTTATAATCAGTGGCATAAATTGTCAAGAATCTAGAGTGACACTGGCTGTCTAAGGGGTATTGAAGCCAAAGTAGCAGGATTTACCCCTCAGTAACTGACAAGGCAAAAAGTAAACTTGCTGGTATATGAGGTAACTTGTTAGAAGTTCACTCACAAAAACTGAATCTCTTTTAAAGATTTAAAGAATCTGGTTCTTAGGGACAAAATCGACCTCTGCTAGTACATATATATTCTGCACAGGTGTCAGAGTATTAGAAACTCAACATCCATCTTCACTTGTTTTGAACAACCTCCTGGTTTTACCTAAATTTTCTTACAAGAAGATCCTTAGTGAAAACCCAGGAGCACAGTCTTTTTTTTTTTTTCTTTTTAACATTTTGAAAGCATGTTTCCTTTTCAACATCAAGTTCTAGCTGTAAAGGGTGATCTGAAAAAAACAAATGCCCTCCTCAGAGCCTTGTTCACAAAAGTGTTTACCTAACTCTTCTCAACCTGCCACTAAAAAGCCTGGTGATTATGGATGGGGTACAAGAGCAAAGATTTTGGAGTCCACAAGATGTAAGTATAAATGCCAACTTTACCAATTATCAGCTGAATATATAACACCTCTGCATCTCAGTTTTCTTATTTAAGAAGAAATTCTTTTTAGAACCCAGATGAGGATTAAAGTCAGTTCACTGTTCTGATCGAATTCATTGAACCTTTTATTAGTATTTTTATCTGAAATCAAATTGTTTTGCTCTCGCCAGCTCATTCCAAGTTTCACCAAAAAACTCTTCAATTGCACTTACAAAAATGTTTTCTTTGGCTGTTGTTTATTCAGAACCTGTTGCTTTTGTCAGTAGTTCCTTTTATTCATTATCAAAGAATGAATAATAAAGTCCCCAGTATGAGTTAAGGACACTTTCTCTAATGAAGACCTGGTAGCTTAAAGTAAATTTGAAAAAGTATTTTAAACTTAATCCTCTAGTGTGACAGGGATATTTAGCATTTGGAGTAAAGGTTTTATTGGTCCAGGTCAGAGGTACCATAATATATTAACAACTTTTTCTGTATTTCAGGTGCTGTAACCACTTTCTACCAAATTCTGTTCAATGGTAATCACTGTTATAATGATATGGTAGTATTAATTTTCCAGACTTTATGATGTCCAGCAACTGTCCTTTTTGCACATGAAAACCATACTCACCAAGCTCTACTTTATGAGTCTGAAGTAGGCCATTCAATATTCTATAAATTCAAGACAAGACCTTATTATTTATTCCAAATGTGACAGCATAGCTTTAGAGGTGGGCAGCCTCCACACAAGTCATCTGCTGATTCCCAAGAGTATGCATATCAGAAGCCAGCAAACTCCAAATTTGCCCTGAGTGCCAGCTGCATGAGAACTTCTCAGTTCTCAGATAGAAGGGTAGAGAAATTCCCTTCCATAATTATGGGCATGTGTATTCCAAGTGCATATATTCCATAATTATGGGCATGTGTATTCCAAGTGCATACCTGCATTAGTATGACTGAGCATTCTGGGATAATAAGTTAATGCTATCAAAATTCATTACATATTCCTAATATGCATAGCAATGCTTCTTAGTTTTACTATGTTAGGTCCCAAGCTCCAAGTCTGTGCTGACAAACTCCAGTGAGAATGGAAAGAGGTCTAGCCAGGAATGCCAGTAGATGTCCTAATAAGGCTTTGCAACATTTTGGGAAAGATGCTTTTGGTGATTGTACATACTGATAATTCAACATTAATATCAGGCAATCTTAATTTTCAATTAAAAAAAACTTTTCTGTTTTGGATGTAGACTTCTAAGTTATTTGTAAGACTATAAGGACAATTAACGCTAAAGGAAGAGCTAATTGCTGAGGGCCTACTTTGGCTTCAGACCTATTTTATTTGTCTGCAATTTAAACTTGAACGACGTTAAGTAGCACTTGCACTGGCGGAGGCCTATTGCTTTCTTTTCTTTTTTTTTTTTTTTAATTTATTTATTTTTATTTGTTTATTTACAGCATAACAGTGTTCATTGTTTTGGCATCACACCCAGTGCTCCATGCAGTACGTGCCCTCCTCATTACCCACCACCTGGTCCCTCAACCTCCCAACCCCCCCACCCCCCTGCCGCCCCTTCATAACCCTCTAGTTGTTTTTCAGAGTCCATAGTCTCTCATGGTTCATCTCCCCTTCCAGTTTCCCTCAACTCCCTCTCCTCTCCATCTCCCCATGTCCTCCATGTTATTTGTTATGCTTTCTTTTCTTTCTTTCTTTCTTTCTTTCTTTTTTTTTTTAAAGATTTCATGTATTTATTTATTTGAGAGAAACAGGTAACAACAGAAATAGTGAGAGAGCACAAGAGGGAGGAGGGGGAGAAGCAGGCCTCCCGCTGAGCAGGAAGCCCAATGTGGGGCTTGATCCCACATGACCTGAGCCGAAGGTAGACGCTTAATTGACTGAGTCACCCAGGAGCCCCTGGCCTATTGCTTTTATACAGGATTTATTCACTTACATTCATTACTTTTATATTCATTACATTTTCTGACTGGTCCCTGAAGACAGTAGAGCTTGCTGCTCAGGTTCTAAATGAAGATCTCCTTGACAGGCCAAATATTTTCATCAGAGACAGACCAGGCAAGTGAAGGGGGCTCTGGATCTTTTGGGTACTTGTTCGTCAGACTCTGAAAAAACACAAGTGCAGGATCTTTTCAACATGGGAGGCTACCGCATAATGGGAAGTGTCTTGATTTGGGAGATAGGAAGTAGAGTTTCATTCAGCTATTCATTTAATCATCCAGTAATTCAGACGATCAATATGTATGCCTCCCCCTCCTTTCTTTTTGCAAATAACTCCCAAGCTTTATCACAAACAGAACCTTGGGGTAGATGGGCATGCCTAGCATGCTGTCATCTGCCCGCAGGATGCTGTCTGCTGTCAGGCCTTGAGCAAACAGCCGCTGCATGATGCCTGGTGGCACCTGCTCTTTGGTTTGGCTGGAGAGCATCAGTGACAACAACATCTGGTACCTCCATACTTTTGGAGGTTCACTGGGGTCATCGCAGGGTGAAGATCCCCCCTTCCTTCTCAATCCTCATGGTGCGAATGTTCACCATCTGCTGCTGCCAGTCCAGGGTACCCAAACTGCGCACAGGGTACCATTACTGGGATACAACAATGAACAAAATAATAATACTGATCTCCTAAGACTGTTGTAAGGATTCAGTTTGATAATGCACGTGTACTGGGTACAAATCTTTTCAGATTCCCTCGAATGCCTCCATTTGTCTTTCTCTTGATCAGTACCTCACCAAGCTGCACAGCCTCTCTGTGATTAAGTGAAATCCATACCCTTGGGTTCTGGCTTGCTGAATGGACACCACGCTGCTGGAAAATCCTACCTGAGGGTGAGAACCTGAGCTTCCAGTGGAGTAAGCTTCACCACTGAGAAATGAGATATGAAACGAGATGAGGCAGATAATTCTTCCTCTTTCTTTCTCCATGGACAGCTTCTGGCCCCCAAAGCCCTATTTTGCATCTCCACATAAAAGGAATAAAAGGAATTGCACTAGGCAATTTCTTTTTTTTTTTTAATTTCCTTTCAGCGTTACAGTATTCATTGTTTTTGCACCACACCCAGTGCTCCATGCAGTACGTGCCCTCCCTATTACCCACCACCTGGTTCCCCCAACCTCCCACCCCCCGCCCCTTCAAAACCCTCTGGTTGTCTCTCATGGTTCATCTCCCAATTTCCCTCAACTCCCTTCTCCTCTCCATCTCCCCATGTCCTCCATGTTATTTGTTATGCTACACAAATAAGTGAAACCATATGATAATTGGCTCTCTCTGCTTGACTTATTTCACTCAGCATAATCTCTTCCAGTCCCGTCCATGTTGCTACAAAAGTTGGGTATTCATCCTTTCTGATGGAGGCCTAATACTCCATCGTGTATATGCACCACATCTTCCTTATCCATTCATCCGTCGAAGGGCATCTTGGTTCTTTCCACAGTTTGGTGACCGTGGCCATTGCTGCTATAAACATTGGGGTACAGATGGCCCTTCTTTTCACAATTTCTTAATGAGCCAAACATCTCTAAGATTCTCTAATTTTATGATTCCATTTGGACAGTCTCTTGTCTGAATAGGCTTCTTTAGAGGGGAGAAAGGAATTACCATTTGCTCTGCCTAAAGTTTAGTGCCAGGCACTGAGCGATTTACTTATATATATACATTATTTAGTTCTTAACATGCCCTGAAGGCAAGAATTATTTTTTCTAATAGGAAGAAATTAAGGTACAAGAGAGTAATAAACTGTCCAGTACACACAGCTATTAAGAGGCAAGCAAAGGTGAAAAGCCAACTGCCATGTCCAAAGCCCAAGCTCTCCCATTGTTTCATTTTTTATATTTTAATCCCCTTACCCTTCTCTTCTTTCCTCCATAAAAAATATCTATTATTCAGAAATCATTCACTGACCCACAGCTCCACAAATTTAATACCCCTTTAATTATTTACTTTTTGCCCCCATGGTCAAACATCTACTAATGTGGAGCTATAACTACTAGTTTAAATAGTACATGCAGCTGTGCCAAGGGTAACTGACACGTTTAAAAATTGCTTGACTTAGTACATCACAATATGCACCACAATTCACTTCCTGGATACAGTTCAACTGGTTCAATGTTTCATTCATTGTAGCAATAACATCCAGCAGTGTCTATTAACCAGCATATCTGTGCTTTGTAAGTACCTCCGTAAAACTGTTCATGAGTAATTCTCACACTTAAGAAAGACAAAGGATCTTTTTTCATTTTCAAAGAAAGCTTTCTTTATATTCACTTTTACTCTAAGCATAAGTTCATTTATTATATTTGAATAATTTAAAATCGGTAATGATACATGGACTAAAGTAAATCTATCTAATCAAAGTATGAAGTTATACCAATATACCACCCACTAACTTTACAAAGCATGACATGACATAGAAAGTTAAATCAAGGTGTTTGTGACACAAACAAATTGAGCTCCATTTTTTAATCACTAAATTATCTATATAATCATATTTTAACAACTTTTCCATGATACAGTTAAACACATCAGTGAGGAAAAAAATGTTTACATTAAGTATTAAACATAATGAAATGCTATCCTCAGAGCATAACTTAAATAAATGTCAGAAAAGTAAAATAATCTTATATATCTGTGGCTGTTTCCTACACACTGATTTAATAATTACAATTCTATTTTAAAATTGGTCTGGGGCGCCTGGGTGGCTCAGTGGTTTAAGCCACTGCCTTCGGCTCAGGTCATGATCTCAGGGTCCTGGGATCGAGTCCCGCATCGGGCTCTCTGCTGGGCAGGGAGCCTGCTTCCCTCTCACTCTCTCTGCCTGCCTCTCTGCCTACTTGTGATCTCTCTCTGTCAAATAAATAAATAAAATCTTTAAAATTGGTCTAAGTGTTGATTGGTTGGGATACATTGAATATCCTAGTTAAAATATTTGGTTATTGGAAACCTCCATAGGATTGCATTTTTTACCTTCTCCAATCATCTAAAAAGTCTTGGTGTCAAAAACTATAAGATAGCATAGAAAAACAATGCAGATAAGACAGAAACATGGTAACACATCTACAGTCCTTCACTTTTAATATAAACCAAGGAGTCTCATTACTAAACCAAATAAAAGCTTCCAAATGACCCCAGGTGGTCCCCAGAAGCTCAGCCAAGATTTCTAGCTCCAATATCTATGATGATACAGAGTTTCTACTGAAATGACCTCCAAATGGCTGGACACCCAGATACCAATACTCCATATCAAGACAGAACCCAAATTTAGTCTTTCACTTGGTGGGGGAAATAACACAATTACTTTTAAAGTGTTTTGTTTTACCCAGGGCCTTCTCATTACTGTTCTACCCATGGCTAATAAATGTGTTGATCAATATTTGTGGATTCTTTTTTCTTTTTTAATATTTGTGGATTCTTAACAGTCATAGTCAAAAACAAGAAGGAAAGTCCAAGGCAGATGAGGTTATCACCAAGCTTACACATCCCTCCTACTTATTCTCCCCAAGTTTCTGCATTCCAGAGTCCCAAGGCTTCCTGCCAGCTTTATAAGAATATTTTATTTCAGCCTTCCACCTAAGTAGAGGTTCCCAGATCAAGCTGTCGTAGGACACATTATTAGAGGAGCTGGTAGGTTATTAATTCATATATAAATAGATATAATGATTCATTTACTCATCTAGTTATTCAACAAATATGTGCTGAGCATCTCTTTGGCACCAGGCACCATGTTAGAAAAATATTATCATCACCAACTTAGTGAACACCATACTAAGAAAGATCAACCCTTAGTTATCCACAATCCCACTTTGCTGCATTTTTAAAGATGTACTTTGTAGATTGTTAACCCAAGGCATAGTAGACACTGACCAAAGAATTTTAAGCAGAAATATGCAAATTTAAATAAAAATGACTCTCCTTGAATTCTCAAATCCAAGGATACCTACACTTTCTCTCTCTCTAGAAAGTCAGCCTTGAACTTAGCACACAAATTGTTCAACAGTATGTTAAATGGAACTTGTCCTGTTACCTTGGGATAATTTTTTTAAGATTTCTAATTTATTTATTTGAGAGAGAGAATGTGAGAGGGAGAGAGAGAGAGAGCACACAATCAGGGGGAGCAGCAGGCAGAGGGAGAAGCAGACTCCCCACTGAGCAGGGAGCCTGATGCTAGACTCGATCCTGGGACTCCAGGATCATGACCTGAGCTGAAGTCAGTTGCCTAACCCACTGAGCCACCCAGGTGCCCCTGTTGCCTTGGAATTTGAGATTAAGTCCTAAATGGGGCAAAAAGCAATAAATTGCCTTATATTATAAAAAGCTGTCAAATAGGGGCAGCTGGGCATCTCAGTCACTTAAGTGATTAACTCTTGATTTCAGTTCAGGCCATGATCTCAAGGTTGTAGGATCAAGCCCTGTGTTGTCTCCATGTTCAGCATGGAGTCTCCTTGAGATTCTCTCTCTCCCTCTGTCCCTCCCCTACTTGTGCACACTCTCTAGATCAATCAATTAATAAACAAATAAATAAATAAGTAAAATCTTACCCACAAGAGCTGCCCAATACATCCATGTGAATTAAGGATTCACAGAAACCAGTCCTAACCTCTGAACACCCCCAAAGAGCCTATATAAATAACTGACTAGCAATTCCTGGGTGAACCATTCAAATTAAGTAGTTACCAGGTCTTGGACACATTTTGACTTTTCTTCTCTCAATAGGGTGAAACAGAGAGGACTCTCCCCTTTTAAAGAAAGTAGGGAAGTTTCTGCAGACTACTCATGATAATTAGAAGGGCCAGAAGAAGACGCCCCTTTTCCTTTGATGTGAGTAAGCTGCAGTTCAAATGTCACCGTGAAAACATTCTTGGGGGACTTTGACATGCTTTCCTTGGTTTTGGAAAGCAACAGGGTATCTTGAAACTGGGGCCTGTCTCTGCCTTTTGGATTCTGAAGACGGAGATTGGCCAGAGTCATTGTGCCAGGGTGAGGAGGGGGAGCGGTTGAGGGAGTAGTGTGTGCTCTGATCATTTGGCAAGACCAGCTCAAAAGGACATCATGCAAACCCAAGCCATCTGGAAAGTACCTGTATTGGTTTGCTGTTACTAATGTAATGAATTCCACCAATTTCATGGCATAAAACAACACAAATTTGTTCTCTTAAGAGTTCTGCAGATCAGAAGGTTAAATGGGTCTGTAGGGCCACTTTCATTCTAGAGCTCCAGTGGAGAATCCGTGCCCTTGTCCTTTCCAGCTTCTACAAACTGCTTACATTCCTTGGCTCGTGTTCCTTTCCTACATCTTCAAAGCTAGCAGGGTAGCATCTTCTGTCTTCTCTGACCTCTCCTTCTGTCCTTATATGATCTCGATATGACTCCAGCCCTCCACCCTCCTCTTACAAGGACCCTTGTAATTACATTGGATCCACCTGGATAATCCAGGCTAAAGTCCCCCATCTCAAGATCCTTAACTTATTCACATCTGCAAAGCCGCATTTACCATTAACATTCAGATTCCAGGCATTAGGAAGTGGATATGTCCTGCCCAATGAGGCAGCTTGTTGGGTCATAGGGACCCCGCATTAAGAAGCTTGGAGGTATAACACTGGGGTGGATACGTCTCAAATGACTGAGGACAATATGACCCAAGTCAGACTCTCAGAGGACTTCCAAAGTACCACACAAATATGTCCCATGAAGGATCCAACAACTCACCCTCTGCCCTACAGAGACAATGCTGAATCTCAACAAGTCAAGAACCCCTTTGGTCAGACTTCTCCTTCCCCTTGGATGTCCCAAGGGTGATATTTGGGGTTGAGGTGAAGAATGAGGAGAAGTGACAGAACACAACAAGACAGGCCTTCTGGTCAGTCCTAAGACAACAGGAAGTGAGAGGCTATGATCTAAATGTGAGATCGATTCACACAACACTGGGGTAGTTTGACTACCCCAATGGGAGTCTCTTTTAATAAGGTGTGACCCTGCTAATATTGGAAAAGCATAAATTCTGCCAGCAAGGCAGCCAAGGGATAGGGAAACGGAAATCCAACAGAGAGTGTTGGAAGAGTAAGGTTGGAAAATAATTAGGCCCTTTCCTATTCATAGAAAACAGATTTCAGCCTATCCAACAGAGTGGTTCCAATGGGTTTTTTGCATATGGAGCCAAGTCTGTGGCTTTTGTTTTGTTTTGTTTTGTTTTTCTGCCTATGATTTCCTAAGTGCACCTGCCTAGAAGCACTTTGCATCTCAGCTGCTACGTGGTCCACCTTTCCCGTACTTCGCAGCAAACTGACCATTCGAGATCGGCCTATACTCCTAATTATTCAGAGCATTTCCTAATTCTCTACATATATTAACCGGCACTGGGTTGATACTTATATGTTGTTCAGCAGTTGCTACACAGGCTTTGAAGTTATTTCAGCTTGGCATCACAGAGATAATCTGTCACTGATGTAAACTTGTATATTTACAATATTACAATTGCTGTCTTGTTATTTTTTCATTATTACTGTGTTTTCTGAGTCTCCCTCATTACCACGTGTATTGTTTCATTATTTACATTTTGAATGCTGTTATCTCTAAGGCTGGCAGCAGAAGCATTGAGATAATGACACGATGGCAAGAGAATTATCGAAATATGGATCTTCCTGCTTATGCTCAAATAAATTATTGTCGAGCTCTTCAGATGCTTCTTCTGGATCCTCATTAAGACGCTCATGGCCTTGGGGAATTATGGAGTATGAGCTGCCTTTGTCTAAGGATCTGAAGATACAGAAACAAAACTAGAGAAAGAGAAACCGATCAAGACTTGAAGTGAAGCACGTTCCTGATAGTAAGTAGCAGGGGATGTGAAACATCCAGTGAAATATGTATTTAACAGAAACGGCCTTGAAAGAAAATGGTATTTGAAAGTCTGAAGGTAAAACAATGACTGAAATGCAGTCATTGACGTCATTGCAGGTGTTTTGTTTTGATTTGGGTATTGCCTGTTTAAAAAAAAAAAAAGAAGAGATAGAAAGAAAGAGAGAAAGAAAGAAAGAAAAGCAGACAATGTCCATGGGACCTTACCACATGCCCTGGTTTAAAAGTCTACTACAAAACCATGCCTCCCATCTTTCTATTTTTATCGCTGACCTTCCCACTGAGCTTCAAATTCAAATATCTAACTGCAAATCTGATATTTACACTTGCCTGCCCATGGTCAACTCAAATATAATAATGCTAACTCAGAAACTTTTCTTCCCCAAAAGTCTTTTTACTCTCGTCCCCACTCCTCCAGTCTCAGTTCATGCTGTCATCATGTACTATACAAAATCCAAGACATTTTCTTCAACTCCTTTCTTCTCTTCCTGCCCTCATGGAGTTGGTCAAGTCCCATAGGTCCATCTGCAAGGTGCACCCTGAGCTCAACAATGGCTCTCTGCCTCCATGGAGAACACCCTTGCCCAAGACATCCTCATCTCTTAAGGTGCACCGCCTCTCACCAGAAGGGCCAAGATCCCTTCTTGCATCTCTGCCCACAGCAGCTAAACTTAACTGTACAAGACGTGCATCACGTCCTGTCTCTCTTCTGCTCTAAGCCCTGTGGCTTCTCATCACACTTTGAATAAAATCTACACCCTGTGCCATGGCCTGCAAAGCTCCAAGTGACCTGCTCCTGACCACCATTTAGATCACATCTCCTCTCATTCTCTCCAGCCGTAGTGGCATTCTTCCAGGTCACTCCTGCTTCATGCTCCCTGCACATGCTGACCCTTCTCTCTAGAATATTCTGCTTCCAGATCTATACATACATGGGTGACTGCTTCCAAACTCCTCAAGGAGAACTTTCAACTCCTCAGACACTCTCCCTCCTATCTGATACTCCTTCATGGTACCTATCACATTCTAAAGCATCTTGTCCACTAATTTGTCCTCTTTTTACCAGTTTTATCTCACTAGGTGAAAAGCTCCATCAAGGCAGTGATCTTGTCTCTTTTGTTCTCTCCATTGTATATCTACGGTCAAGTTTGGTGCCTATATCATAGCAGTCCCCCAATAAATATTTGTGAATAAATGAATGATTGGAATTCAAATTACTTGTGACTCAGTATCAGAGGCCCACACTGCCAGTCTTCTTAGTTATACCAAATGGGCTCAACTTAAGCTATCTTCCTGCATGTATGGAAGGATCCAAGTTGGAGATTTAATTTCCAAGTGGAGAGGTGGATGCTCACTGCCTTTTGCAAAGTCAGCATCTCAGGCTCTGTCTAACCACTTCATCACTCACCTATTATCATCATAGTGAGGGATGTGTGCCCCAGCTCCTGTTCTAGTGTGGGGAAGTCATCACCATTCTCTCTGCTACTAGGGCCCAGTACCGCCCTTTCTGGAATGCTTCTATTTGGTAACATTATTTCTCCTGACCTCTCTCTTTACAGATTGCCCAGCCATAGACAGATTAGATTTACTCTCTTCAGGCCCCAGTAAGAATGCCAGGTTTACTGGAAAGACAGAAATTTCTGTTTTGATACTATTGTTTCAGTCTTTTTTGATATCGTGCTGTGGTGATTGAGCATAGAATTTAGCTATACATTTGTGTTTATTTTTGAGAGGGGTTATATAAAGGGAGGCGAGTGAGTGACAGAATGTTTCTCAAAAAATGTTTCTTGAAGCCCTGCATTCTCTACCATTTAAATGACAAAAAGAAACCCAAAAAGTGTGTCATAAGCTCCTAAGACAGGTGTCACCCACATACGACCCATCTGTTTCTCCACAGATAAAACAAAATATTAAAAAAAATAAAACAAACGATGGCACCTCCTACAACTCACCAAAATCCCCAAAGAGTGGAGATAATGAAGAGTTCTTGAACTGTTTTCTTGGGAAGAAAAAATGTAATGCTTATCATACTTCTGAAGGTCAAAAAGTAGGTCAATAAACGCAGAACAACAAATATTAGAATAATAACAATACAGAATAATATAGAATCTGACTCTTCACAAGACACAAATGAAATGAGTTTCACAACTTAGACATCTGTAAACTATGAATAGAATTATTTGATCTAAACATGTCAGTTTCATGGGAAAGTACAATAATTCTGTGGTTGGGGGCAGATCTACATTTTTTTGCAATAGAATTACTGCTGTTAAGAGTTCATATTTAGTTTGACACTTCCTATGGGCCAGGCATTATTGCATGTGCTTTCTGCGTGTTCATTCCTGTGCTCCTCACAAGCCCCTCCGAGCTGGCTAACAGTGCACGTCTTGTTACAGCAAAGACACAGAAGCACAGAAAGAGAAGCTTATGTCCATGGGTAGATGGTTCTCAGTAACAAGCTGGGGTTCAAACCCAGGCTATACTTGATTTAATCACCAAAGTAAGCTACCTGTACCCTACTGCTGGGGGTGGTAATCGGTGACATTTCCTGAGCCCTTCTGCTTTGCCATGCACTACAGAAAGACTGTTGTTGGTTTTCTATCACCTAATCTTTCCAACAGTCCTGACATGGAGGAAGTATTATTATAACCATGATTTAAAAGGGATGATGGTACGATTTTGCAGAAAGTTTCCCCCATACGCTCATTGCTAGAAACAACTTAGGTTTTGTTCAGTTTTGCAAGGCATCAGCAGTCACTGGCAGCTCAGAGCACTGTTTTCTTGTAGCCCCATGTAAGGGCTTCGACAAGAGAATTGCCAAGTACATGTTATTTCCACTTTTTTTTTTTAATGTAACCTCTATTTTTGCATCTAGGAAAAAAAAAACCTTAACCCCACCCCATTTTTAAGATTCTATTTATTTAGTTATTTATCAGAGAGAGAAAAAGAGAAAGCACAAGCAGGAGGAGCGGCAGGCAGAGGAAGAAGCAGGTTCCCCACTGAGCAGGGAGCCCTGCTGATATGGGGCTCCATCTCAGGATATTGGGATCATGACCTGAGCCAAAAGAAGATGCTTAACCGGCTGAGACACCCAGGCATCCCAAATTTTAACCGTTTATTCTTAACAGAGGCAGGCATATTTTTAAGGTGATGCTCCTAAGTCTTCTTGCTGCATAGGCCTGTCTGTGAGGTTATGTTTCTCATTCCAACCCAGCGTTAGGGCTGAAAAGCTCTCCAAAAGAAAGCTTAGACCTACCAAGAAGGTTCAATAATACCCCAATCTATGAGGCCGGCAAATCATAAAATATGAGTCCCTTCTTCAACTTAATTAATTGGACCATATAACAGAAACACTAACACAGGATTTTTACAGACTCCAACCAGTGAATCCTTTTCAAAGTGAGGCCTATAGTATACTTTTATTAGTCACAAATAACAAATGTAATGCAGACACCAGTCTCATCAGAATAGAAAAGAAATCTCTGGAGCCAACAGAAGAGAACTGGGAGTGCCATTAAACAGCAGTAACAGGGTGATTTAGCATCAATCACCATTAAGGGCAAATCATGCACACCTAATTTGGGAGATAAACTAATATAAAATTTGGGACTTATTACTTACAATCAAGAGTAAACACCTATTCCTTATGATTTGACAGGTACTGTTCTGAACCCTGCACAAATGAATGATTTCAAAATAACACACAGGGGGTGGTACAATTACATCTCACGTTACAGATTGGAAAACTGAGGCTTAGACAAGCCAAGTAAATTGTGCAGGATTATAAAGCCTGGAAGCAGCAGAACCAAATCATGATCCTACATTTTGGACATTACAAATGTTTAGTTAGTTGTGTTTTGTCAGCCTACAGTGACTTAAGTTGTAACATCACAGGCCGACCACACTGAACTTTCCGCAGTTCCCACAGCATGGCCGACACCTTCTCACCTTGGCACATTTCCCCCTGCAAGTTCTCCCTGCTTGGGCCACCTACCTCCGCCAACTCACTTTCTTTTTTGTAAGATTTATTTGTTTATTTTAAAGAGAGAGCATAAGTGAGTGAAGGGGAGGGACAAAGGGAGAGAAAGAGAGAGAATCTCAAGCAGACTCCATGCTGAGAACAAGATTGAGGTGGGGCTCCATCCCACAAACCCGAGGAGATCATGTCCTAAGCCAAAACCAAGAGCTGGACTCTAAGTGACTGCCCCACCCAGGCTCCCCTCTGCCAACACTTTTTCCTAAAATTTCAGCTTAAGTGTCACCTTGGGAAGGCTGCTATTATGCTAAACACTCCTGTCCCAGTCTTCTGCCAATGGCATGCTAAGTCATCCTTTCTCCAGCTTAACATGCATGATCCATTGTGTGCAAAAAAGGGAAACAATGGAATCAAATTGGCAACCTGGAGTGAGAAAGAAAACACTGATACCCAGAGCTATCATGGTCTTACACAGACAAATAGAAAGCTACATTCACCTAACTGTGGCTAAATACATTTGATTGTTTTCAGTCGCTGACTATCAGGTAATGTTTACACTATTTGTTTATTTTACAAATGCTTCGGGGTGAAGCTGTGATGAAATATGCATCCATTATTTATTTGAGTCTTTTGAGAGTCCGTGGCTCTTCCCTATTTCAGTCCAATTTAATTTCAGCAAGCAAAACAAAAAAACAAAAAGGCAACAAAAATGAAAAAAACATCATAAAGATAAGCGAAAATATTTTTTCCTTTCCTGGTGTAGGAAGAAATCAACTATATGGAGGTCTCTGGATGATCAATAACTTCTCCACCTCTTGCTTTTCTTGGGAGGCTTGTGAAATATTTATTGCGTTTCTTTCTAACAGCTTAAAAAAGTATCTTTCTCCTCCAGAGAATATTATTCTATGACCCAACTCATGTCCCACTGTTGCCTGCCTCAGCCGTGCTTGTAACTCCTGTCCCTTCACCTGACCCCGTCTTTCAATGCTGCCTTTGGGTTAACTTCTTCTGACAATTTCTCTTGCCCTTTGTTTAACCTGTTACACTCCTTATGGCTTCTCTTTCTTTGATGTGGCCCAAAACATATTATAAACCAGAGAACAGAAGCTCAACAATGCAATAGTTCACCTAAGAATCTCTGCAGTATTCTAACCAGGGCAGAGCCTAGCATAACTCTAAAGAAATGGAGAAAACCTAGACAAAGAGGGAGAAATCCCCATCCGTGTATCAACTCGATGGGTCAAGGAAACCATTCTTCAGAACCATATGGCTACTTTTTACCTGTGGACAAATGTTAGAGCAAACCAACCCCTGGGGGTACATCCAGTGATGAAAACCAGACAAGCTGACCACTGATCATCAGTGAGCCCGACTGGAGATTCAGATTTGAGAATCAATGACAAATTGATCCAAAGCAGATTTTTTTTTTAAATCCCAGAACTAAAAGCAAACAGATTCAGAAAATGATTTTAAAAATTATTCATTATTCACCCACCCCCCAACAAATGTATAAGAGGAATTGAGCATCTTCAAGGGAAACTTTATTTTGAATCAAGCTAATAGGACAATAGAGGAGAAATGAAAAATTGTCTGTCTTTGTGACAAATGCTGGTGAATGTTGAAAATGAAATGGATTCCTCAACTGAAGATGAAAGACTTAACCATTCACAGACTTAGTATTGTATATAATTGAGCAGAAAGAGAGAGAAAGAGAAGCAGGAGACAGGGTGTGAGGAACCAGGCCCTAGGGTATCAAGAGGCCGTGTTTAATTCAGATTGTACAGCTGAGCTACAGAATATCCTCAAGCAAGAGTCCCAACCTCTGTGACCAGATAGACTCATCAGCTGGGCAAGGCTAATTAGGACCATCCACCTTCCCCACCTAAAAAGCAGAGTTCATGTTAATTAACTTGGACATTTTGAACAACCTGAGCTCCACACACAAAAGGTGAAAGGGTATTTCGTGGTTGTTAGCAAAGACATGTGAAATTATTTGTCAGAAGGACCGAGACAGATCTGCCCTTGGGAGAGATCTCCCGTGCCACAGCACTGACCACACATTGTATATTTTTAAAGGAAAGTATCCCTCTAGCTCCACTCTCATTTCTTCTTCTGTCCCTCTTTCATTCTTGTCTCTCTCCTAAATATTCTTGTTCTCTGAGACTGTCACTCTCTTTTATGATTTTATATTGTCTTCTAAAAGCTAAGAAGCCACTTATAGTAAAATTTGATGGCCCTTCTTCCACATTTTCCCCATCCATCCAAAACCCCAACAGATACCTTGCATCTCTTCTCCCTCTCAATATGCCAAATGATATTTTTTAGTCATGTTATATTAGTAAACAAAACTCTCTGCTCTTCTCTAGTAATCCCATGAAACAGATTAAAATGGATGCATTTTTACATAGCATTGGCATCTAATTCTAGACAATTGAAAAAAAGAAAACCTGAGGATTGACACCAATGTCTTGTTTTGTGTTTTAGTGATTACACACACACACACACACACACACACACACACACACACACACAGAGGATACTAAAGAGTTGGCTTTAGAAACTGTCTTACTGGATGTTAGCCCTTGTGTTGCCTGGAGGCAGTATTGCTTTCTCTCCCCTCAAGTGCTTGTGAAGAGCAGTTCCACAGTGATCTGCAAACATACTTCACCTTCTCTGACTTTTGGAGAGTTCCTGGAGTCTTGTGTTTTAAAAGGTTGGGTTATAGATCAAAAGTGTACTGCAAAGGGCACCTGGGTGGCTTGGTTGATTGGGCGACCGCCTTTGGCTTAGGTTGTGGTCCTGGAATCCTGGGATCGAGTCCCACATCGGCCTTCCACCTCCATGGAGACTCTACTTCTCTCTATGACCTTCTTCCTTCTCATGCTATCTCTCATTCTCTCTTTGAAATAAATAAAAAATTTTTAAAAAATCTTAAAAATGTGTACTGCAAAGTTATTAGCTTAATATTTGAACTAGAATGGATTATCTGGTGTCCAATTGATAATTTGTCAGTAATAGATATAACAAGTCTAGCGGAAAAGGGAAAACAAGGAAGAAAAAAAGAAAACTTTTCAAAAAATATTATTTAAATAACTAGTTTTCTATAAAACCTTTAATTATTACTAACTAACTGAAGATGTTTTAGGATAGAACAAACTAGAAATCATAACTGTACCCACACCACAGTATGTAACCTTAGAAATCAAGTTTGAGGACATGTGAAAATTATCTTAGGGGAATCCCTTTAAAGTGTCATCATTACCCATTCACCAAGTTTATTCTGTTATAGAAATAATAATAAATTTACCTGTCAGTTAAACTTTAATTATGCATTTGACTACTCTGTTCCAGGTACTATAGTAGTTTCTGGGAATAAATCAATAAAAAGATGGCCTTTTATCACAAGTCCTTATGGTTTAGCCAGGGTGAAAGACAAACATGTGAACAATTTCAATACCACGTAGAAGGAATACACTTCTACATGCTTGCCTTTGCCGATTTACCCAAACCAGAGTTAGAGAAGGTACATGGGTAAGAAAAGGAAAGGCAGGGAAAACAAGTCTGCAGTGCCAGTGTTAGTGAATGATGAGTGTTTTAGTACACTTAGAGCATGAGTGTGACAGCTCACAAGCACAGAGCTGCAGAAGAAAGCACAGAACAGAGCACAGGGAGCCCTGAATGACACGAGAAGTAATTTTTACTGCAGATAATGGCAGGCCATGGTAATATCTAAGCAGTGAAATGATCAAATCTTGTTAGAGCTGCACTTGAGAAAGATCACTCTGGAGACAGCATGAAAGATCTATGTGAGAGACTGTCCCTTGAACACAAAAGATCCAAACATATGGGTTTTTACTGACACCTCCCTAAAACTCACAAAAAAGAAAAATGTAATAAAAATGGTGTGAAGCCAGGAGGACAAACAAAAAAGGGGAAGGAAATAGATTTTTGCATGATAGCAAGTCAGTGCCGAGAAAACTGAAGTCTAAATGCCTAACGGGAGGGATGGGAATGAGCATCAGGATGATTCACAGGAGAAGGCTAGCCTTAGCAAATAGAGACTCAAGGTGTTTGAGATGGAGGGGGGTGGAGAATGACATGGTTTAAAATAGGAGGATTGGTTGCAAACTTTGATGAGGAGTAATGAGATCTCCAGTCTGTTCCCAATCTGGAGGAAGGGCAGCTGTTTATTCTGTAGGGAAATGGAAGTGGAAAAGCTCTAAAATCAGCACCCCAAGATTTAGTATAGGGTGGACATAAGATCCACTGGATGCATTAGAAAACAGAAAAAAAAATCAGTGAAATTGTACATCTTAAAGAGATGAGAACCCTCTGATTCACAGAATACTGACTTCTTTCTGGAGAAAAGAAAACTTTCTGGAGAAAAGATAACTTCTTTCTAGCTAGCCTAGAAAAAAGAAATACAGATATCAATAGTTAGGACTTTCCAATAAACTGGTCAAATTTCCTTTACTCAATCTACATAAAGCCAACTCAATGGCAATAATCTCTCTCCACAACGGGAGCACACACACACACACACACACCCCTCCCACATAAACAAACTCATGATACAGAGCTTTCATATGACGTTTACTGCCTCAATGTTATGTAGGAAAAGAAAAGCAAGAAAACTACACATCCAGACATATGACAGAAGCCTCCTGCAAAAAAGGGAGGAAGGCAAAGGAAAAAAAATAAGAAAGAATGAAAGGAAGAAAGAAGGAAACAAACAAACAAACAAACAAGGGAAAACAGAACTGAAGGAGGAAATATAAGAGAATACTTCAAAATGGAATCTATTATTTATATCCTAAGATAAAAGGTATTATACCCACGAAATAAGAAAAGAGCTTATAAAAATGGAACAGTATGAGAACATCAGATTAGAAATTCTGAGAATTAAATAGAATAAAATTATTTAAAGATAAAGCTAGAAAACTGTCCCAAATAAAAAACAAGACTATAGATAGAAAAGAGAGAGAGAGAGAGAGAGAGAGAGAGAGAGAACTGTGGAATACAGAGAGATTTATATTAGAGACACAAATAGCATTTCCTAGAACTGAAGAACATGAATTTCTTAACTAAAAGTATTATAGGAATGCTCAGGAAAATAGCTGAAAAGGCCCACACTAAGTTACACTATTGTAAAATTTCAAAATACAAGGGATATAGAAAAAATATTTACATCTTTCAGAGGAAGAACAATAAGTCACAGATAATGAAGAAGAGTAATGTGATCTCACCTATATGTAGAATCTAAAAAAGTTGAACACATAGAAACAGAGAGTAGAATGGTGGCTGCCAGGGGCTGGGTGTGGAGAAAATGGGGAGATGTTGGACAGAGGGTGCAAAGTCTCAGTTTTGCAGGGTAAAGAGGTTGTGGAAATTAATGTACAGCCTGGTGACTAGCGTTAATAATACTGCAGTGTGTACTTGATATTTGCTCAAAGAATAGAATTTCTCACAAGAAAAATAAGAGGTGATGGGTATGTAAATTAGCTTGATCATTTCACAATATATACAGATATCAAAATGTCACTACATTGTACATCTTACCAGTATACCATCTTTATTTGACATTATACTTCAATAAAGTGGAGCTAGGGATAAAAAAAGAGCAATCTGAAAGCATATGAAAGGAAATCAAGATTGGAGCCAACATCAGTAAAGTTGAAAACAGAAAAGTAATAATGAAAACATAAAAATAACAAAAAAATAACAAAAAAATAGAAAAAAAAGTAATCAATCAACTCAAAAAAAGATTCTTTCACAGGATCAAACAACTAATAAATCTCTATCTATCTACATTAGTACAGAAGACAGTGAAGATTCAAATTAAGAATGACATCACTACAGATAAAATAGATATTGAAAGAATAAGGAATACTATGAACAGCTTTACCCTAATAAATTCAATGACATAGTTGACATGGACAAATTTCTTGAAAGATACAAATTACCAAAGCTCACTCAAGAAGAAACAGCCTGAAGAACACCACATCTACTAAAAAAATTTTTAAATATCTTCTTACAAACAAAATTCCAGGCGCAGATGGCTATACTGGGTAATTCTATCGAGTATTTAAGAAAGAAATAAATGCGTTCTGCAGAAACTCTACCAGGCAACTGAAGAAGAAGCAACTTTTCAATTCATTCCATGAAGTCAATAGTATTCTGGTATCAAAACCATAAAGACATTTCCAGAAAAGAAAACTACCAGTAACACTCATGAACATAAATCTGAAAAATTTTACCAAAAATTTTAGTAAACTGAGCAAAATATAAAAGGTAGAACACACCACAACTGAGTGAGGTTTATCCCCAGAATGCAAAGCTGATTTAATATTCATAAAATCAATGAAATTTATTACATTAATAAGCAAAAAAAACCCCATGATCATGTCAATAGATGCAACAAAAACAATAAATGAAATGCAACACTTTTCTGATATAAATTCTCAGGAAATTAGAAATAAAAGAGAACTTCCTTGATCTAATAAAAAGCATCTATGAAAAATCTACAGCTAATATCATAAGTAGTAATGAAGGCTAAAGTCTTCCTCATTAAGATTACAAACAAAGCAAGGAAATCTGCTCTCCCTATTTCTATCCAACTTTGTACTAGAGGTTGTAGCCAGTGCAGGAAGATAAGTAACAGAAATAAAGGGCATCCAGATTAGAAAAGAGTAATAAAAGCTGTATTTATTTAGAAATGGCATGGTCCTATGTGGACCTATATGAAAGCCACTAGAATGAATAAATTAGTTTAGCAGGCTTCTAGGATATGAAATCAAAATTTCAAAAAAATCAGTTGTATTTCTATTTACTAAAAAACTCAGAAGTGGAAACTTTTAAAGGATACTATTTATAAAACATCAAAAATATGAAGTACTTCAGATAAATATATTAAAATATGTGTAAGATCTTTACACTGAAAAGCATAAAGCAATGCCAAGAGATATTAAGGAAAGCTTCATTTTTTTTTATTAATACTTTTTATTTTTTTTGACAGAGAGAAATCACAACTAGGCAGAGAGGCAGGCAGAGAGAGAGGAGGAAACAGGCTCCCCGCGGAACAGAGAGCCCGATGTGGGGCTCGATCCCAGGACCCCGAGATCATGACCTGAGCCAAAGGCAGAGGCTTTAACCCACTGAGCCACCCAGGCGCCCCAAGGAAAGCTTAAATTAATGGAGAGGTAAATTGTGTTCATGGATCAGAAGACTCAGCATTGTTAGGTTGGCAACTTCTGAAAACTGATCTATAGAGCCAAAGCAGTTCCATCAAAATCCCAAAGTGTATTTTTTTCTGGAAATGAAAAGCTGATTCAAAAATTTATATGGAAATGCAAATGACTTTTTATAAGCAGAGCAATTCTAAAGGAATGAACAAATGAACAAATTCTTATGACCTGACCTCAAGACCTATTGTAAAACTACGGTAATAATATCAGTTTGGGCTTGGCATAAAGGTAAAACAGAATAGAGTTCGGAAATACAATCACAGATATGGACAACTGATACAAAACAAAGGTTCAAAGGAAATCCAGTAGAGAAAGAATAGTCTTTCCAATAAATAGTGCTGGAGAAAACTGATTTTTGTCAATGTTCAAAATGAAAAGAGGAATGAAGAAAGGACAGTGTTTTCAATAAATAGGTTGGGAAAATTAGATATTCATATGCAAATAAAAATGAAATTAGTCCATAGCTTGCACCATATTTAAAAATAAAGTCAAAGTATACTACAGACTTCAATATAACACTAACACTAGTGTTGTAAGCCTTCTAGAAGACATAGAAAAGGTTTGCGACTTTATGTTAGGCAAAACGTTCTTATATACCACACAAAACACACACACACACACACACACACACACACACACACACACGGAGCTTGGGTGGCTCAGTTGGTTAAGCAACTGCCTTCAGCTTAGGTCATGATCCTGGAGTCCCAGGATTGCGTCCAGCGTCAGGCTCCCTGCTCAGGGGGACAGTCTGCTTCCCCCTCTGACCTTCCCCCTTCTCATGCTCTCTCTCTCTCTCTCTCTCTCTCTCTCTCATTCCCTCTTTTTCAAATAAATAAATAAAATCTTAAAAGAAATACACACACACATGTATATACGCCTCATCAAAAGAGACTTCTGTTCTTCCAGAAAAACTGTTAGTGAAATGGCAACCCAATGTACTAAATTAGAAAAAGTATTTGAAAATCAAATATCTGCTAAAGTATTTGTATCCAGAATATATAAACTACTTTCATCACTCAATAAGAAAACAAAACAAAATAATAGAAAGTGGGCAAAAAATCTAGAGCCTTCAGCTCAGGTCATGATCCCAGGGTCCTGGGATGGAGCCCTACATTAGGGTCCCTGCTCAGCGGGGAGTTTGCTTCGCCCTCTGCCTGCTGCTCCCTCTGCTTGTGTTCTCTTTCTCTCTCTGTCAAATAAATAAATAAAACCTTAAAATTGATAATTAAAAAATAAAATAAAATAAAACCACAATGCGATAACACTAATATCTAAAATTGAAAGAACTTCCCATACCAAGTGTTGGTGGGAATATGAATTGACTGCTAAGAAAGGCAGTTTCATAAGAAATTAAATATGCATTTACCTTATAACACAGTAATTCCATTCCTAGGTATTTACCCAAAAGAGATGAAACCAAATACCCCAAGGCTTGTATGGGAATGTTCGTAGCAGCTTTTAGGGTAATAGTATAAAACTGGAAACAACCAAAATGTTCATCAATATGTGAATAGCTAAACTGTACTATATCCTTACAATGGAATATTGCTCAGCAACAAAAAAGAACGAGTTACTGACCCAACAACATAGATGAATCTCAAAATGACTACAAGTGAAAAAGAACCCAGAGCATATATAGTGTATGATTTCATGTATATAAAGTTCTAGAACATGTAAACTAATCTACAGTGACCTAGGCAGCTCAGTGGTGGCCTGGGTACTGATGAGGTAGATGGGGCAAAAAGGGGGATTAAGAAGGAACTCAAGAAAACGTTTGTGGATAATGGATATATTTACTTTCTTGATTGTAGTGATGGTTTCACAGGCATACAAATATGTCAAAACTTATCAAGCTGTATTCTCCAAACCTGTGCCTTTTATTTTAGGTCAATTTATTTATCTTTAAAAATTTTGAAAGACCTTAAAAATAGAAAAAGGAATTGAGTGAACAAGTTTTTATTAGAAAAAGAGAAGTCTCAAAATGAAAAGAACAGGAAGTTGTGACAATATCCAAATTGAAGGTGATGTCTTGTACTAAGTATTTAGCAAATAGAATGGAGAGCAGTAGACAAATTTTCAAATATTTATTGAACTTTAGTAATCAGGACTTGGTATTTGCTTGGTGGGGTAGTAGTGTGAAAACATCAATAAAGAACGATGTCAGGTTTGGGACCTGGGGATTCTAGTATAGGGACAAGAATTTGCATAAAAACATTAGGAATTTAATTGTCAATATATTGAATTTAAAATACACACGAAGGGCACCTGGGTGGCTCAGTGGGTTAAAGCCTCTGCCCTCGGCTCAGGTCATGATCCTGGGATCCTGGGATGGAGCCCCGCATCGGGCTCTCTGCTCAGCAGGGAGCCTGCTTCCCCCTCTCTCTCGCTCTTCCTGCCTCTCTGCTTGTGATCTCGGTCTGTCAAATAAAAAAAAACAAACAAAACAAAACAAAACAAAACAAAACAAAACAAAACCACCTATAGAAATGCCCAAAAGGGGGCGCCTGGGTGGCTCAGTGGTTGAGCATCTGCCTTCAGCTCAGGTCATGATCCCAGAGTACTGGAATCCAGGCCTATATTGGCTCCCTGCTTGATGGGAAGCCTGATTCTCTCTCTCCCCATCTCCCTGCTTGTGTTCCCATCTCTCTGAATGTGTGTCTCTCTCTCAAATAAATAAGTAAAATCTTAAAAAAAAAAAAAAGAAAAAGAAAAAGAAAGAAAAAAAAAAAGAAAAGAAATGCCCAAAAGGTAGCTGGGTAATGGGTCTGAAATTCCAAAGGGTGAGGTAGGATTTTAAGTCCTCACCAGACAGTTGATAACTAAAGCAAAGTATTAATTGGTGAGATCACCTAAGAAAAGTTGAGATATTATTTAAATGCTGAGTCCCAAACCCTGAGAGGTACTATGTGTATAACTGGGCAGAGCAGAGGATCTCATTATGTCAACAGAAATTTATTTTGGTAATTCCACTTTCAAAACATGTACTTAGACATCAAACTTCATCAATGTCAGAGAACTTTCAAATCCAAAAAATCAGTCTACAGTTGCTCGCCGTGAATTGGTAGACATTACGAACAGAATAAGCATTCCGCTATTAGTTGGGAGAAGCAATAGTTCTTAGTTATTGGTTGGGAAAAGTCTATGATGGACATTTGGTCATGCAAACAATTCAGCAGCCCCCCCAACATACACAAAATAACATCTGCACTTAGAATAATTCTCAATAAATGGCTCTCCTCTAGACTCTTCACTAATCATGATAGTTACGATCATGTGATTAAGAAGAAAAATTAGCAGAATTCCACACGGCATTTTTAGCCTCATAAATTTGAAATGAGAGAATTTTTCAACCCTATTCCTGTTAATATTTAACCTGCCCACACCGGGTATAATATTCCCTGCAACGTTTAAGTAACATACTTGGAGTTATTAAATACCAGTTTTGACCAGAACCAATATAATGACTTAAGATTCTTCATATTTGCTGAAATAGAAAAAAATTAATCAAGTGACAGACATATAAATGTGCTATTATGTTTCCATGAAAGATAGTTCCATGTGTATTAAAAATATTGAATAGAAAAGCTATAATTTGGGGCTTATGTCTAAAGCTAAGTATGAAATCCTAAGTAAAATTGCAAATAAATTATATATTAACTACCAAGAAATATATCCCTTAAAGCTCATACATTTCATTCCTAGCAAAGTCCTAATCAGATTTAATTAACTCATTTCTAACAAGCTTGGCTAACTGGTTCACTGCCTAAAAGCAAATTAGATGTAATAAGCTGGCTGAAGACAAGACCTCATTTTGAGACACACACATTAACAGCAGCAAACTATGACGACAGATAAAAAAGAATGTGAAAGAAAAAAAGGCTTTAGAATGCAGAAATCAGAGTTCTAAAAGCAGACCAGTTGGTGGCCATTTAGCGTGGAGTAAGCAACCTTCTATAGCTCAGTAGTCTCTGATGGTAGCACCAGCCTCTGATGATTATATAGTCACCAAAAGGTTAAATATAGTAATATTATATGAAATTGATTTAAAAGATGTTTTAATAGAATTAAAATTGTTTAATAGTTATGATCCTTTGTTTACAAATCTTGCTTATGCAGTTTTGTTTTGTTTTGTTTTTTTTAAGACTTCATTTATTTGACAGACAGAGATCACAAGCAGGCAGAGAGGCAGGCAGAAAGAGAGAGTAGGGGAAGCAGGCTCCCCACTGAGCAGGGAGCCTGATGTGGGGCTCGATCCCATGACCCTGAGATCATGACCTGAGCCAAAGGCAGAGGCTCAACCCACTGAGCCACCCAGACACCCCTGCAGTTTGTTTTCTAATAATGAATGTTCTCCCTTCAAAATAAAACCCATTCATAAGTAATAATGTATCTCTTAAAAGATCTCTTCATGATTTCAAATACAAAGTACTTGTTAATTGACCCTCAGATGATCTCTTTGTGTGTGTTATTTAGAACTCCTTAACTTCTACCTAGCATCACAGTTATTTGTGTAGAATTGTTTTAGCTTGTTAGATTATTAGCTGCTTGAAGACAGAGAGCAAAAATCAGACCCTCTAATGGTGCCTGGGTGACTGTCAGTTAAGGGAACAACTCTTGAATTCAGCTGTGGTCATGATCTCAGGGTGGTGGGGTCCAGTCCCACACCAGACTCTGCACTCCATGTGAGCCTACATGAGATACTCTCCCTCTCTCTCTCTCTGCCCCTCCCCCAGCTCACACACTCTCTCTCCCTCAAATAAATAAATCTTTTAAAAAATCAGACCCTTGAGACACCTGGGGTGGCTCAGTCATTTAAGCATCTGCCTTTGGCTCAGGTCATGATCCCAGGGTCCTGGGATCAAGTCCCACATAAGGCTCCTTGCTCAGTAGGGAGCCTGCTTCTCCTTCTGCCCCCCCCCTCTTGTGCCCTCTCTCTCTCTCTCTCTCTGACAAATAAATAAAATCTTTAAAAAAGAAATCAGACCCTCTAGTTCATCTTTGTATCAGGTGCCGCCCCAACACGTTCTGCATTGCCTAAGATGCTGAAAGTGCTCAATAAAGAAAAAGACACACTTACGTCCCTTACTCTTTCAGTGACAATAAATGGGGTCAAAACCTACATTTGGATAATACTGTAAAAAGCAATTTCACATAAAGAAATTAATATATTTAATCTCAAATTCAAGTTAACTAGGAGAAAAGTCAGTTCAAACAGGTGAATGAAGAAAAGTATAAATTATTGAATACCCTTAAGGAATTAGTGTAGACAGAGCTGTTGTCACTTCTTCATAAATTTTCAGAATGTACAGACTAAAATGTTTTGTTAATATCATATGTCACAGTAATTTTACGCTCTCAGGTCGATTGCAATTTGCATTTCATGTTGAGAAAATGCTTTAAAACAAAGTAATGTTAGGGTAATATGCTCCCTTACTAAATATTTTTAAATCTCTAATAATGGGGTCCAAAGTAAATTATTTTGTCCTGTATATATCATAAAGTCATAAATCTTCATTCTTTAAGGCAATTTTATTTAAAAGTTTATTTTATAGTCAAGAAATTGTTAAGCAGAATACTTTAACCTTTGAGAGACATTTATATAAATGTGGCATAACTCCTTTCTTATGACACTTTTATTTTGAAGAATATTTTCCTTATATCTATATTATATTCATGCTCAGGTTTAAGGCTCAATCGCAATATATTTGACATAACTTAGGCTTTATTCAGAAATAAATTAACAGTTGAACATCCTAAATTTCATAAAGATATCATATCTGATAAATTATCAAGCATTTTTTGATGCTTATAAAAATGCTATAAAGAGGGAGAGACTATATTTTAGTTAATAAGAGAATGCCATCTGACTGTAGTGTGCGACTTTGATATCTAGGTGTAGTTTTTGGGCTATAGAAAATGAGATGTTTTCTGAACAACAGACAAATCCTCAGGATTCAGTCACACTGGAAGATTAGAGGTTTCCTATGTATAACAGAAGGTTTTTTTTTTTTTCATATCTGAAGCTGGGACAACCAGTAAACATAATAAACATTCTAATGTAACTCATGGAGGAAAGTAGATAGCAAGATGTACAAATGTCAGAACTGAATCAGCCTGATAAGCAAATAGTCAATCATTTGTTATTACTTTTTGCTTGTTAAATCCAATAAGCTCTTTTGTTAATATAAGAATATAGGTGATCCTGTTTTGAAAAGATCATTATTAGAACAGGGCATTCACTCACTCCTTCGATACACAGTGCCTAAAATGTGTCAGTCAACTGTGCCAGAAGTAGAAAATATAAATACAAATATGACATTCTTTCCCTTACAAACTGCATGGAAAAAAATAGTTGAAACCTGGACTTTATTAAAATGCAAAGTTTCTTCTCCGCAGAAGATAAGGTCAAGAGAATGAGAAAACAAGCCACAGACTTGGAGAAAATATTTGCAAAAGACACATCTTATAAAGGATTATTATCTAAAATATACAAAGATTTCTTGAAACTCAACAATAAGAAAATGAACAACCTGATTAGAAAAAATGAGCAAAAGACTGAACAGATATCTCAACAAAGAAATATGCAAATGGAAAATAAACATAGGAAAAGATGCTCAACATAATATGGCATTAGGAAAATGCAAATTTCAACAACACTGAGCTGCCACCACATACCTATTAAAATGGCCACAATCCAACACACTGACCACACCAAATGCTAGCGAGGATATGGAGCAATAGCCTTCCCCAAATGCAAGTCGGCTGCTTGTCACTTGAAAGGCCAATCCTCAAGAGACAGGTTTTGCCTAGAAAGGAATGGGAGCTTTATTCAGGAGGCTAGCCACCTGCAGAGACAGACTCTTCTCCAGAGGCCAACTCCGAGGTTCCTACCTGGTACAGAGATTTTTAAAGAGTCTTAATCAGTTAAGGGAGTGACATTTCTTGATTACATTCAGACTCAATGATGCCAGTTCCAGATTTATCTCAGTGCTCAGAGGTTGTGCAAGAAGTTCTAGTCCCTTGGTACTCAAGGGCTGTGCAAGTGTACTCTGCTCTTTCTGCAAAGGAGGGTGAGGTCTACAGATGCACAAAGGAAGGTCAGTAAAGTCACCCACGTGACTTTAGAAAAGAAACACATTTTGCTAAGAGATTTCTGGGCTAATCAGAAAGCTAACGTGGCTTCAAATAAACCTGCTGGCCTCTGTGGCCTCAGAATGTTCTAGTCCTTCATTCCCCAAGGGCAGCTGTCTACAAATCTCAAAGAAAGTAAATTAGTTCTGTTACAGATCAAGGGCCTTAAGTCAGCAAGCAAGAAGTGTGTTAACTTGAAGCAAGTTAACCCTTAAGACCAGCTGGAGTGCTGTTACAAAAGGAATTCTCATTCATTGCAGGTAGAAATGCAAAATGGTTCAGACCATTTGTCAGTTTTCTTACAAAACTAAGCATATTCCCACCATGTGATCTGGCAATTATACTCCTTGATCTTTATGCAGATGAACTGAAAACTCATGTCTGCATAAAAACCTGCACACGGATTTAGAGGGTTTTGTTTATAATTGCCAACACTTGAAAGCAACTGAGCTATCCCTTCAGTAGGTAAATGAATAAAGTGTGATACATCCAGACAATGGAATATTATTTAACACTAAAAATAAAGGAGCTTTCAAGCCATGAAAAGACATAGAGGAAACTTAAATGCATATTACTAAGTGAGCTACGTATTGCATGATTCCAACTCTGTGACATTCTGGAAATGAGAAAACCATGGAGACCTTGAAAAGATCAGTGGTTACCAGGGGCTGTGCGGGAGAGAAGGATGGACAGGCAGAGCAGATCTTTGGGTAGCAAACCTACTCTGTATATTACAGTGGTAGATATTTGACATTATAGACCTGTCAAGACACACAGAAGGTACAGCACCAAGAGTGAACTCTAAGATAAACTATGCACATTGGTGATAATGATCTGTTAGTCTAGGTTTATAGATCATAAGAAATGTGCCCATGGTGAATGCAGGTGTTGATAGTGATAGGTTTTAAAAACATCATGCCTACACTAATCAAAAGAAAGACAGAGTGGCAATATTGGAATTAGACAAGATAGGATTTCAGAGCAAAGGAGTTTAGCAGGGCTAAAGAAAATGTCATTTCATAATGATAAAGGGGCCAACTAATCAAGAGGAGATAAGAAAGTTAAACACTTGTATACCCAAAAGCAAAGCATCCAACCACATGAGGCAAAAACTGAGAGAACTGCAAAAAGAAACAAATCCCAAACTTTAGTTAGACATCTTACCACCCCTCTTCAATTACTGATAGAACAAGTAGACCGAAAAACAGTAAGGACGTAGATTTGAACAGCACTGTTAAACTTGATCTAATTCACATTTATAAAGCACTCCACTCAACATCAACAGAATACGCCCTCTTTTCAAGTGTACACAGAACAGGTACCCAGAGGAAATACATTCTGGTTTGAGGAGAGTTGCATTTTTCTGCATGTGAAAGTAAGATGATTATTTTGTGCTGTTGGGACAGAAGGTGAGGTAAAGGGAGGGTTATGCAGAGAGAAGTCAGAGGTCAGAGCTTGATTCAGATACAATGGCCAAGGGAATTTCTGAGGCTAGAAAAATTTAATACCCAATTTCAAGTTATCTGTGTTGTATATGCCCCTTCCCTACACTACATAACCCCAAATCTCAGTGATTTTATTTATTTATTTATGTATGTATGTATTTATTTATTTATTTATTTATTGTATTCATAGCTGTCTCTGGTGAGCAGTAGGAGAAAAGCAGGGCAGAAAATAGAGAAGGAAATGCTCCCACGTCTAACTTGAAGCCAGGGCAGAGATAAAGCAGCCTCAAGACTCAGAGTAATGAGAATTCAGCAAAAGCAGGAAACTGCAAACACTAGCACAAATGTATCTGCAGAAATCCTGAGGGCATTGGACCTGAATAAAACATAATTGCAGAGTTTGACCTGACCCTATGCTATCCTGAGGCTGAGGAGCAGGGTGACCGCAGTGATCATCTGTGTTACATTTTTCTCTCCTCCCACCCACCACCATATGAGAAAAGAAACAGTATAAATTTAAATTCTGTTATGAATAATTCCAAAGCCCTCCACCTAAAAGGCAAAAGTGGCTGCAAATAGTTTTAAAATAATGATTCCATTACCTACCCACCACCCAGTTTAATTTGAGCATAGTATCTCAAGAGCTACAGCAACAAGTTGATGCCAGCAGTAAGATAAAAAATGAGAAACAATGTACGAAGTGTGCAGGGAGGGAGAGCAGACATGTGGACAAGGACTTAATTTTCAAGAGTGTGCCTGGAAGCTAAACCCAGGCAGGTGTTTATGTCTCTCTGCGCCCCACCCCCCATATTTAACATGTTTCAAATGATAGTATATAGGAGCAGAGAAATGCTAATCAAACTTTTTGGCTAATATAGCAGAAGGTAAAAGAAAACATGAGTTTTCGGATAGTCATAGTGAATTCAAATTGTTTTAAAACATCTTCATGGAGGGGGAGGGTTTGGAGACTCAGTCACCTAGAGAGTTCAAGGAAGATCTCTGATCCAAATTCTCTGCATTTGAATTTTTGAGAGATGCCAAATCTTGGTACCACTTGTCACATCCTACGAATCAATTTATTTGGTGCAAACTACCAAGTTCCATGGCCTCATTCCTTGGACCACAAGGCTGCCATGCAAAGGACATCTGCATGATCCAAGACCTCCATGATTAGCAGCTGCAATGGGACAGAGGTGACAATGAACCCAGGGCCCAGAGTAGGAAGGATCTTTCAACAGTCTGAAATCAGCATGTTACACTCTTATGTGCCCAGATACTACTCCATAAGGTGGTGACATTGTCTAGATTACTCACATTTGTTCCTTTGGTACCTGGCACCATGCCTACAGAGCTCAAGAAGGCGCTCAGCAGATAGTTGTAGAACCGGACGGAGGACACATTTGGAGTCTGACCAAGTCTGAAATACAAGAACAACAACAACAAATGTTTATGATCCTGGTCATGACTGAAGCTTCAACCTCTGCCTGATGGTAATAAATCAGGTGTCCCTCTGAGAGATGGAGCTGTGATTTTTCCCAGCTATCAAAGCAGAACAATTCTTTCAACTCCAGAGACATATGGTCAGCAAGGGTAGTTAATGCTACAGAGATGTAAGAAAGCATTTGTGGAGTTTTTTCTCAGCACAGTTTGTAACAAAGTTCAAATTGTAGGTCAACCTGTGAGGTAAGCAGAAGTCTTACAAATGACCTTTCTCTTTCTGTGCCTTTTTATCGTCCTCTCTCAGCCCTGACCCCCTATTCTCCTATTTTTCTAGGGCCCTCCTCCTCCCCATTCCTCTGCCTTCACCTAAATAAGCCAGAGCCACACAGCCAGCGGCCAGATGATACTAAACATTTTCTATTTTAAAAGAGAGCAGTTTGGTGAGCAGTTATGCCTAAGAACTTCATGGGTTATCCCTCTCAAATGTCTGTGCATTTGCAGTGGATGAAACCATTTTTATCTTAACTCAAGAGAGTGCATGAAAAGGGGATATTAGAGTAATCAATAAATCTGGATAAAAAAAATTTAAAGAGGAAAGCATTATAGTATTTTATTCAATATACGACAATTTTTTTTTTCACTGAAACTAAGTAGAAGGAAAAGAAAAGCTATCTGTTTGATGTGGTACTTTCTACTGGCCTTAAGACATCTGATCCAGAAGAGCATTTTCAGTAGAACAGTAAGAAATCTCAATCAGATGTCTATTCATATCACAGTGAGTTTTATTCTGTCTTTATGAAAACTGCACAGAAGCTTTCATATGTGTGCTTCCTTATTCAACATTCACAGAAAATATAAATAATAATGTGCCTTTCAAAAAAAAAAAAAACCAGACATGGTAGAGGATTCTCAAATTCCCCTTTGCTTTCAATTGTGGCTTTATCTCCTGCTCTCCCACCCACACATTATTTTTTTCATTACATCAACTACCCCCTAACCTTAACCAACCACACAAGGCTTGCAAAAACACAGCTCTCGGGAATCACGACTCTGAGTGTTATCAAGTAGGATGGCAGCAAGTATCCTGAGCCAAAAACATGAAAACCAGAACAATCTCTAACAGCAAGTTTCACGGCAATTAAAGATAAAATAGCTACCTAAGCCAAACCACAAAGATACATATTCCCTTCACCTCCTTACCCTGTAAAAGTTCAACTCTGATTCAACTCTCTCATCTGGTCATCGGGATTTCGCTGCTGTCCATCAAGTGAAGAAAGTTTTTAAAGTCTATTTGAATTATTTAATGTGTTTCCTTTTGAAACTCTTCATGTGTAATTTAACATTTAAATACACACTTCTGGGCACTGAGTAATAGAAAGTCACATATGTAGCAGATTTTCTCAAGAATGCTTGAGACCCATTTCTTTACTCCCTGGCATCAAGATGTCAGGTGGGGGCAGCATAGGGTTTGACTGAGGTGTGTCTGCTCACAAGCAGGTAGATTAATTTCTCTCCTTCATCTGATTCTTCTTTCACCAGTTTCCTTATCTTTGCCGCCTAAGATTCTATCAAAAGGTAATTTGCCATGGATTCTTTGAGATCATTTATTAACCACTCGCAGACAGATCTACAAAACCTCCTGCTTAAAACAGAGCAATCGATCTGCTTATTCTTAAGCTATGACCAGTTGCTGAATCTGCATCCATGACATAATTTTTGCTTGTTAAAACTACCTGCTTTATTTTGGTGGATTCACAGATTCATCAGTTTGAAAAAGAGACTATGAAAGACATCACTCATTCCTATAATTGAAGGGGTTCTCAGTTTATTTGGTCTATTATTCTAAAATCCATTTAATATATTCATCTAATTTCTGAATAGATATATGCCTGTTGGGTCACTGTTCCCAGTGAGGTATTTTCATAACTAACTGGGAGTGGTTGACCAGAGGACAAATGGAGAAGAAGCAGTCAGTAATTCTCCAGCTTGCTGTGGGAGTAAGTGAAATCTCTCTAATTGTCAGTTGCCTGTACAGTTATAAATGCACCCTTGTGTTGATCTCCTCGGGGATTAGGGGAAAGAATCTCCAAAACCTTTCTTGTTATTATTCTGGAAATAAAATATGCAATAAAAAGAGTACCTACATGGAAGTCCAAAAGTGTGATCCTAGCAACCAGGGCAGATTTGAATTCTGGGTCACATGGGTGAGCTTCCATTTCTTCCACTAGGAAACAGAAAAACTAACAGTGTCTACCCTGTGGTGTTTTGTAAAGATAGATTAAATTATATGAGGTGTATAGCTGAGTGACTGACACATAAATGCTCAGCAAAGTTAGGTTATTTTTAGGACATACTACTCTGCTAAAACATTTTTAAAACTAAGAAGAGAGGGGCGCCTGGGTGGCTCAGTGGATTAAGCCGCTGCCTTCGGCTCAGGTCATGATCTCAGGGTCCTGGGATCGAGCCCCGCATCAGGCTCTCTGCTCCGTAGGGAGCCTGCTTCCTCCTCTCTCTCTCTGCCTGCCTCTCTGCCTACTTGTGGTCTCTCTCTCTCTGTCAAATAAATAAATAAAATCTTAAAAAAAAAACAAAGAAGAGAAAGGAAATATGAAGAAAAAATTCTTGTGATTCCAAATATCATTTTTAGAAGATACAAGGAGGTCACTTCTAAATTTATTGTGCAATTCCCTCTTTCCCTCTGATCAAGCAACACATTTTACATGTGTTCTTAGGAAACATTGATCTCTTGGAAAGTGCCACCGTTAAACTGTAGAACTTAACAGAAATACTTCACAGTAGTTAGAGACAGTGACTACTTATCCAAATTCAGATCCTTTAGGAGAAAATCAAATACTGGAGCACAGTTTTTGGCAATTCATTACCACTGAAGTCTACTCTTGTTGCTCAATTGGAAACAAACAAACAAGCAACAACAAACAAGCAACAACAAAACCCAGAGCCTTTTGCTCCATTTTTCAGCTTTTTTGGGGGTGCCATCAGCAGGCTGAAAAAGAAAAAAGAAAAAAAGGCAGAAAAAGTACACTGGAACTCCAAGGCTGGGGATCATGACCATGTTTTTTGTTTGTTTGTTTTGTTTTGTTTTGTTTTGTTTTGTTTTGTTTTTTACTGATACTGGTCTAAGTCTCCATCCTCTTAACTAGATAAAATATAAGTATACGAAGTATGTTGGTAAGGAACAAAGTTTTTTGTTTGACATACAAAAGCATCACACTTTCATTTCCTTGCCTCTAAACATTCTGTCTGTTCATCAGCAAAGGAGAACATAAGATGACATGTGGCTATGTGATTTAAAAAAAAATGAGAATCTGTTTAATATCCATTTGGAGCATAACTCAATATCTGTATCTTTTAAAATACTGCAGGGTATGATGAGCAAACAAATCAAGCTGGAAAGGTAGTCCCTGGGAAATTTCCATTTTCTCAGGCTAAGTGGATTCCCCCAATTTCTCACTCTTCCTTAACTCAATAATTCTTTTCTCTTGCGCAGGTGATTTGCAGCCTTCAGGTGATGCATTCGAGAACACTGTGAACAAATCCCTTGTGTGCCTTCCCAACACTTTATCTAGGTTTTCATCTGTACCAGTTAACTCTGCATCAAACCCACAGAAAAAGCCAAATTGGAGTTTTCATACCAAGCGTACCTATAGGAATCAAGAAAACACATGAAAAAAACAAAGTTGCTATTGTAATAAGTAGAAAGGAGAGCACGCATTCTGTTCTACTGAGAATTAATATGTTTCTCCATTGTTCTTATTCTGAAACAGCTTTGTTGTAATTTGGCAAGGTTAAGGTATGTGCGAGTTTTCTTTCCCGGTTGGCCCATGAACAATTTTTATAATGCAAAAGGAACAAAGTGGAATTTGCAAGCTGTCTTACTACTACCCAGTATCTTGCTCTGCAGAGAACTCAGATGGCTACGCAACGGTTTTATTGTGTAATCTTGCTGTGAACAACATATAAACTATAATTTAACTGGGGTTTTTAATCTAAACAAATAAAAATTTTAAAAGAAGTAAACTATGATGTAGCTTCCAAATCAGCTATACTGGAATAAATATGTCTTCTCTGAAGTGCTATAACTTGGATCTGTGAGTCTCAGCCATGAAGAAGGTTAGGTTTTTATGTCCTCTCCTCTTACATTAAAATGGAATGTACTGGCGACCCCAGAGTTTGTGTGCATTGACTTCTAAGCAAATGTCTTCTACGTCAGCTCAGACATTTCCTGAGTCACTTTGTAAGGTTATCAGTGATTTCAAATATTAGGACTTCTCTAAATTTGTACTCTTTTTAATTCTGATTTTATACATTTCAGTTATGCTTGTATCATAGAGTCAGATTTAAATTCTTTTCCTTCCTTGAAAACAGATTTGAAACTGCAGCATTGGGATTCCAGTGATCAATAAATAACTCTGGAAACCAAAGCAGAAATAATTGAAAGTGAACACTTCCCGTAAATATCTTCTTTGAAACCTAAAGTTTAAAAATACTGCCACAAGTATTTCTTTCAGATTGTTTAGATAATCAAACAAGGCCTTACAAAGAAAAATAAAAGTGAGATGAGAACATATTTGTTAATGGCTCAAATGGACCCCAAATGAGGAAGATTGAAAATACTTCATTAATAGGGCACCTGGGTGGCTCAGTCAGTTAAGCATCTGCCTTCAGCTCAAGTCATGACCCCAGGTTCCTGAGATTGAGCCCTGAGTTGGGCTCCCAGCTCAGTGGGGATCCTGCTTCTCCCACTCCCTTTGCCTGCCTTTCTCCTGTTTGTTCTCTCTCTCTCAAATAAACAAATAAAATCTTAGAAAAAAGAAGAAAATAATTCATTAATATATTCTGTTTTAGAGTGGTCATTATTCTATTGAAACTGAATTCAAGGATATAAAGAGTAACAAGACTGTTGAGATATAGATATAGATATAGATATAGATATAGATATAGATATAGATATAGATACACACACACACACACACACGTACTCATATACATATGTACACATATATTAAGCCACCAGTAAGCTATATACTCAAAGGAACTGAATTGTAAAGAGGGGTGAGCTCTTCTTCATGGATCTGGTTAGTTACACTTTCATCCATAGGTGGAACTGCTGTGTCTGGGCACAGTTAAGCAGAGTATCTTGCCTCCCAGAGGCCAGGGAGAGGGGAGGGTTGATATGCTGGGGAAGGAGAAGTCAACAAAACTTAGAAATCTCATGAACCTGCTTGAAGGACTGGAATCTAGAGCAGTTTCAGATGCAGAAATAGTTCCTCTCAATTGCCACTGATTCTACCACACAAGTTCTTTGGGGTTCAGGAGGCTCAGTGCTACGCTGGAAGGCAAGGAACAATCTCTTGCAGTCCTAATGGTGCTTAGATCCCAAAGTCTTACCAGAGAGAGTTGCTTGTAATACACATAGAACAGATTTTGCCCTGAGGACGTTTGACACATGAGGTCGACATGAGGTTTGACACAACTTGGTAAAGTTGTAACCTAGACTCTGATCTAGCTCAACTTCTGGCTGAATTAAAAAAAAGAAAAAGCATTCTCTTTCTCTAAGTATCTGGCAAAGGAAAAAGCAGGACATCTCTGGAGAAAAGATTTATTCTACTGTCTATGGGCCCTTTAAACACAGTATCTGCCATACCGTTTAAAAATTATGATACAGTTTTTTCAGTTAACAAAACCAAAAGACAACTGCCAGAATGGGAGAAGATATTTGCAAACGACATATCAGACAATGGGCTAGTATCCAAAATTTATAAGGAACTTAGCAAACTCAATACCCAAAGAACAAACAATCCAATCAAGAAATGGGCAGAGGACATGAACAGACATTTCTGCAAAGAAGACATCCAGATGGCCAACAGACACATGAAAAAGTGCTCCACGTCACTCGGCATCAGGGAAATACAAATCAAAACCACAATGAGATATCACCTCACACCAGTCAGAACGGCTAAAATTAACAAGTCAGGAAATGACAGGTGCTGGCGAGGATGCGGAGAAAGGGGAACCCTCCTACACTGTTGGTGGGAATGCAAGCTGGGGCAACCACGCTGGAAAACAGCATGGAGGTTCCTCAAAATGTTGAAAATAGAACTACCCTATGACCCAGCAATTGAACTACTGGGTATTTACCCTAAAGATACAAACGCAGTGATCCGAAGGGGCACGTGCACCCGAATGTTTATAGCAGCAATGTCTACAAGAGCCAAACTATGGAAAGAACCTAGATGTCCATCAACAGATGAATGGATACAGAAGATGTGGTATATATACACAATGGAATACTATGCAGCCATCAAAAGAAAGGAAATCTTGCCATTTGCGACGACATGGATGGAACTAGAGGGTATCATGCTTAGCGAAATAAGTCAATCAGAGAAAGACAACTATCATATGATCTCCCTGATATGAGGACATGGAGATGCAACATGGGGGGTTAGGGGGATAGGAGAAGAATAAATGAAACAAGATGGGATTGGGAGGGAGACAAACCATAAATGACTCTTAATCTCACAAAACAAACTGGGGGTTGCTGGGCGGAGGTGGGGTTGGGAGAGGGGGAGGGTGTTATGGACATTGGGGAGGGTATGTGCTATCGTGAGTGCTGTGAAGTGTGTAAACCTGGCGATTCACAGACCTGTACCCCTGGGGATAAAAATACATTATATGTTTACAAAAAAAAAAAAAAAATTGGAAGGGGAGGCGAACCATAAGAGACTGTGGACTCTGAAAAACAACCTGAGGGTTTTGAAGGGTCGGGGGTGGGAGGTAGGGGGAACAGGTGGTGGGTAATAGGGAGGGCACGTATTGCATGGAGCACTGGGTGTTGTGCAAAAACAATGAATGCTGTTACGCTGAAAAAAATAAATGAATTAAGAATGAAAAAAAAATTAACTTCTACCTTGTTTAAACCACTATTATTATTTTAAGATTTCTGTTATTTTCAGATAAAGTTTAAGCATCACTATATATGAAATCAAAACAAGAATTTGGTTATATTCTCAAGTTAAAATACCTTTAAAGGAAAAAAAAAGTCTGAAGAAGATCAAGAGGATGTTTGTGGCTAGAAAATCAATACATACAATCTAGCATCCAGGAAGAATGCATGCCTTTTTGCTAAAATTTGTTTTGCATATTCAATCATAAACTACAATAACAACTAAAAAAAACATGGAAAAGTGCAGGAAAACCATCAGGTACTGTTGAATTTCTTCAGTAGTTTGGCTGTGCCACTTAAGTACACTTTGGGAAGATCCAGCTAAAGAAAACTAAAGTTCAAACGTCATGAGATAATTTGACGTAAGAGTGAGATTATTTGCTTAAATATAACAAAGTGACAGCAGATTTTTTGAAATTGTTGAAATACAGAGATTCTATACACCAAAGTCTAACCTAGATTAATTCATAACTCCACTACTGACATGGATGGGAGATGAACATTAACAATGGGTGCCTGTGCACTCACAGGCATATGGTAATACACACCAATAGCTCTATCAAAGCACATATTTATTTTTCAGAGGAAAACCGCAATGAGGATCTTAACTTTTTTCAGTGGCTGAAAAGAGCTTATTCTATATTGAAATCTAAAATTCTCTGACAGACTGAAACAGAATTTCACAATGAAAGATTATATTTTTAACAAAATATTCTAATGCCTCAATTAAATGAAAACCTTGCCTACGGAAAGGCCAAAGTCCAATTGTTTTCCCAATAATCATTGAAAATACCGGATGAGAAGAGATTTTGACTTCTCCAGGTCCTACAATGCCTGGCCAGAGCTCCTAATAACATTTTAAGCCCAGCTACTGGATTGCCTAAACTGTACCTGGAAGAAAGAGTAAGGGTATATTGTGAATGACAGAGTTTACCATAAGGTAGAACACTATCTAAGTTATTAGCTACCCTAAACAGACTCAAATACCATAAAACTTATTTTAAAATAATGTGATTTAAATATTACTCATACATAAAATTACTTTATTTTATGATGAGTAAATTTCCCAGTCCTTCCATTATGTGTTTTTAATGGGAGATATTTTCTTAAAACTATAAGGCAAGCTTCTGAGTGGATGATCTTTTTGAAACTGTTATTTATTTTAATTGAAAAGATATCTGAAGGGTTTTCAATAACTGGAATGGTTCTCACCATTTTTCACCAAAGCTTTAAATTTATGTACCATTCTTAAATAAGGTCATCCAAAGATAAGTAATATCACATGCCTAACCAATGTCTGTCAACATTTAGAGGAATAAAGACTCTTGTTTTATATAAGAAGATAGAAAATAGGGTTTTAAAAGCACCATAATACTCATAACTGAAGCATATGTTTTGATGTGCCATCTTGTTAAAAAATGTAAGATGCCAAATACCTGCTTTCTGTATTGATTAATAAACATATGAATCCTAAAAAAAAATTATGATACAGTTTTTTTAGGAGAATAGGAGTCACGATTGAGATTTTTAAAGGAAGTTTACGGAAGCAAAACCACAGATGATTTGCATGTTAAAATTAGCATATAAGGATTAAAAAGCAGACTTTTAAAGAATTTAGAGGAAAAGATGGGGAACTTCATCAGAGAAATGAAGACTCCATAAGGAAACAAATGTAAATTCTAGAAGTAAAAGTGCAATACCTAAATTAATGATTTGTTGGATGGGCTTAACAGTCTAGATTCAGTAAAAGAAACAATTAGAAAACTTATAGACAGGCCAATAGAAATAATATCAACTGAACCACAGAATCGAAAAAAGAACTTTAGAGACCTGTGGGACAATAATTAGTGATCTTATATGTGTATAATTAGAATACTAGATAGAGAAAAGAGAAAGTCAGACTAAAGAATTATTTGAAGAGATTATTGCTGAGATTTTTTTCAAAATCAATGAAAGATCAAACTACTTTAGAAGTGAAGAAAAACAGGATAAATGCTAGGAAAACCATCCCTGGGTATATAACAGCTGCAGTCCTTAAAAACAAACAAACAAACAAACAAACAAGCAAATAAACAGAAAATCTAAATTTTCTAAATTTAACTCTAAATTTAGAATCTAAATTTTTTAGATATAAATTTAGATCTTAAAAAAGGTGACATGAAAATATCACAGTACATTTAGAGAAATAAAGATAAGAAGTAGAGCTGAGTACTCGTCAAAAATAATGAGAACAGGAAGAAACTGGATTGATACCTTAAAGCACTACAAGGCGGGGGGATATCAATCTAAAATTCCAGACTTCATAAAAACATCCTTCAAAATTCAAAGTGGAACTGGTATATTTACAGAAAAACAAAATCTGAGGCAATTGGTCACCAGTACATGGGCACTTCAAAAAATACCAAAAGAATTTGAGGGAAAAGGGAATTATTCTGGGCAGAAGCCTTGACCTTCAGAGAGGAAGGAAGAGCCCCAGAAATATACAATGTCATTTTCAATTTAAAATAATCTTTCTTTTTGGTTAAAGCAATTACAATTATGTATTACAGGGTTTGTAAGATATACAGAATATAGAAATGAAGTTATTTGCCCACACAATTAACAGAGAAACAAATTCAATTATGGTGGTTCACAGCTAGACATAATGGTGCTTTTAGTTATTCTGTTGACAAATTGACTTTTTTTCCCAAATTTTTACAATATTTTTATGTTAATAAATTTGCAAAGAAAATGAAAATATAATAATGCCTATAGTACAAAAAAGTGGAAAATAGAAATAAAGGTAATGTGATACAGTGAAAGAAAGTGAAAATATTGTTCTTACAGAACAATTTCCAAATGTACCTCCATCATTATTTCAAACAATAGTCTCTAGGGGATACTTCCAGATCTCTCTCACTTACATGTCCTTAAGAAATTTAGCTTTTCATGTATATTAAGATTCTTTCGGGGTACCTGCATGGCTCAGCCATTGGGTGTCTGCCTTGGGCTCAGGTCACGATCCCAGGGTCCTGGGATTGAGCCCTGCATCTGGCTCCCAGCTCCACGCAAAGCCTGCTTCTCCCTCTCCACTACCCCGGCTTGTGTTTCCTCTCTCGCTGTGTCTCTGTCAAATAAATGAGTAAAATCTGAGTGGTGCAGTTGGTTAAACATCTGGCTGTTGCTCTCAGCTCAGGTTTTGATCTTGGGGTCATAAGCTCAAGCCCCATGTTGGGCTCCTTGCTGGGTGTGGAACCTGTTTGATCATTAACGATCCTTGTTGACGATGATGAAAATAAACTGGTTTTCCTACTCATTTTCTTCCATCAGATAGTGAGATAACTTCAACAAGCTCTCCTCTTCCTCTTCCATTTCTATTTCCAAACTTTTCAAATATGCATGGAGGATTCCTCATGTCTTCAAACATTTCCTTAATGATCCTTTAACCTTTGCCTTATCTTGAACACTGTTGTCCATAAAGACCCTACCACATATAGTTGTCTCAAGCAGAGAGTATTTTATCTCTCTGGTTTCTCATAGCTCATGTTTAAGAAGTAGGGCCATCCTGCTCTCTTTTGCTGCATCCAAACGCTATACATCCTTCTATTACAAGTTTGAGACCCATTGACAAATTGACTTTTTGACCGTATAGGGATTCATGTATCAAAATTTTGCCACATAGATCCCATATTGGGATTTGAATTGTCTTAGAAAATTAAAAAACTGTACCCCAGTCTGTTGTTACACAAATGGTTGTTCTGTCTTCCAAGGGGTTCATAGGTTTGGTAGGCGGAAGGATGTAAATGAGGTGACTGGTAAGAAAGGGGTGTAACATGGAAGACCTCACACAGTAGGGTTGGGCAGTTGAGGCTCCTGAGAGGCCTGGATTTGGGATGTGGCATGACCAGATAAGTGTTTTCTGAAGCCGATGCAATTTATGATCACCTCTTGAGTGTGGAGGAAGGCCACCCCATTTCTCAAGAGTTTCCCCCAACATTCCAATTCTTTGAATGATAGACATTCATTTTTATAAATTTCCCTTCATTTATTCATAATTATCACGCATTGGTCCACGGAAACCTCACAAACCTTTTTTTTTTTTTTTTTTTTTAACCCACATGGTTGTTCTTATATGAAAAACTTTCATTCTTACAGTTTTCCTCTCTGATTATCCCAGGGGTCTCAGACTGAGCTTCCAAGCTGAATGATTTTTCTCTTTCCATTACCTACTTCTATAAAAAGTTATACAGAGTTCCTTTTCCTTCAGAGACCTATTTAGTCATTTAAACTTTTGAGTTTTATATGCCTTTGATATCACCAGTGTTTATTATGATTAATTCATATGTGTGATGATTTCCTTAGTGATTTGAGGTCTTATTTGTGCTTTCTCTCTCCACTCTACCCCTTCTTCTCCCCCCTTCATGTTTCCCTTGGGTTGTTGAGTACTTCTCTTTTGTAGGTTTCTGTGGATCTTCCTGTATCATCTCATGCTTATTCTTTTCTTCTTTCTCCCTCAGTTACTAACCCTTTCTCAACTATTAAAGCTTTCTTCTTATACAGACTCCAAGCAAATCTGTTTCTTTGGAGAAAGATATATCTAGTCTTTCTTCCTTATCAAGAACTTCATAATATTTTATTAAATATTCTAAAAAATAGCTTTCCACTATACCTTAGATGCCTCTAGGCTTGCTCCTCTGACAAGACTGCATGTCCTTGGCACAGGCCACATGTTCCTTTTTTATTACCATGACACTTTATGCTTGGCCAGGTTTCTCAGAGTGGCCGATTTGAATGGAACTATATGAATTTGTCCCAATTTACTATTCTTAAATTGTAGTTCTGGAGTGCCTAAAAGCCCCCAATATCTCTGAGACCAAAATTGTTTCCACAGTACTAAGACATTACTTGCTTTCACATTCCTCTTCTCCCACGAATGTATGCAGAGGTCCCTGGAGGCCACTTGACATGTGGTGACATCATTGCTCTATTGGCTAATGGACCTGGTACTTGTGTATTCTTGTTTAATCTCTAAAATTTTCAAAGGTAGTAGGATTGAGGTATAAACACTTGTGTTTTCAGATATTTACTTATCTATTCCTCAGTATTTCTACTATTCTCTTCCTACATATCTGTAAGGATATTTGTAAACTCTTTAGTCGGTAAATTATCATGGATGGAATTTTAAAGTTCTCCCCTCCCCTACATGGAAACACAAGGACAAGTACATACACTTTATGGTCTTGTTTTGCAATGATATTTCAGAATTGTTTTTAAAAGTTTTCTGAACTTTTAAGTTCATTTAATGTTATTTTATGACTCAAAAGTGTTTTATTCTAAAATAAAAATATTCAATTTTTTCTTATATTTCAGAATGGATCAGTGGCTTAAACGGGGAGATTAAAATAAACTTTCTCAAGCCACAGCTGCGTTGCCTATGATTAAAAGATGCTGACAATTATGAAACTGACATTCGAGTGTTAGTTCCCAGACACACCGAAAGGGGGGGGGCACTCCAGAGAAGTTGAGGAAACTGTAATTAGGGAGAAAAATAAAAATAACAAAAGCTATCTTTATCTCAGCTCTGTAGATGTTGAAAATTTATCTTTATGTGTCTTATGCAACACTGCATCTAAAAATCTTTTTTTTTAGAGAGATAGAAAGCACAGGCACACAAGAGCATGGGTAGGGAGGGGCAGAGGGAGAGAGAGAATCTTTAAGCAGACTCCACACGTTGAGCATGGAGCCTAATGTGGGAGTGGAACTCATGATCTTGAGGTCACAACCTGAGCCAAAATCCAGAGTTAGATGCTCAACTAAACCACCGTCACCCCAACACTGCATTTTTAAATGGAATTTTGGTGCCCACAGGGTCATTTTCAAACCATTTAGAGTTTAAAGGAAAAGCAATTACATATTTTAAATGCCCAAACCCAGGATCAATACATTTGTAAAATACTGTAGAAATGAATTAATGGAGAGCTTAAATGTCTCTGGAACAATGGCTCTCAAACTTTAGTGAGCATTTCAAAACTCAGTTGGCTCTTTGGGAGGCAGTTTGCTGGGTTCCAGTGCAAGACTTTCTGATGCAGTGTGCCTGAGGTGGGACTTGAGAGTTTTCTTTACCAGTTGGTTCCCAGGTGAAGCTGAGGCTGCTGGTCTGAGAATCTGGGAATCCCCAATCGAGAGCAATGATTCTCAATATTCAATGTGAGAAAAAAAATCCTTATGGAATTTAAGCCAAGTTCTGGGTGCCCATCACCTCCTACTCTACAGAATGATTGAATAGGTCTGAGTAGATCTGAAAAGGTTACAAATTTCAGAAGCTCTCCAGGTGATTCTGATGACAACACAAGGAGGACTTTGTTGAGCAGGTATTTAAAAATCTCCCCAAGTCATTTACACATTCAGTCAGGGCTAAGAACCAATGCTTTGGCACTCTCTTTCAAATGATCTGGAGGTACTTCCAAATAATTGGGCAATACTTCTAAACATTCCACAGTTTTTCTATCCTTCCCCTCTGCACCTGGAGCAGTTGGTCTGTGTCCCCCAACACACACACACAGACTACAGCCCTACAGTATTATCTGCCCTCCAACCTCCTCTCCCCAACCCCACCTCAACTACCACATCCATCTCCCCACTATTGGTTTGTAGGCATCTGATCCATGCTAAGCCATAAAGCTTGGGAGTTATTAGCAGCTCTTGACTACCCTGTGAATGAACCTTGTGCAAAAAAACAAAAACAACAACAAAAAACAAAACAGCAACAACAAAACAAAGGTAAGGAGCAAAAGAATAAAGATATCCCACAAGAAAGTGAAAGTAGGAGTAGTAGAATCCCTGGATACAGTTGTTACTGAGGCCTGGGTATAATCTGGTCTATTTTTGTTGAGACACCACATATCTTCCAAAAAATCTATACTTTTTTGTTTTCGTTTTTATTTTTGTTATGCTCATTTGACTTAGAGATGTATAACTTGCAGTCAAGAATTTAATGACATTATAGAAACACATGTAATCCCTCGTTGACAAGTCCCAATCCCCAGGACACCATCTGAAGGAGGGCAGATACTTTGTTGATAAGAAAAATGAGGCTCTGAAGGGTTAAGAAACAGGCCTGAGGTCACACAGAAAGATAGGGCCAAAAGTAGAAATGAAAATAGTTAACTGGTAAAATCTTTTTTTCACACTCCATAGCCTCTCCAAGCATTGGAGAAACAACAATATTGTTATTTAAAACAATAACCATGACTTTGATTTACCTAAAACTTTCAAAGGCAACAGAGTAGCTTCTTCTAAAGTAGTGTGCATAAAATCCTAAGCCAAACCTTGTGTTAACAAATGGGAATTTCCAATGATTATTTAGCTATTGCCAATCTAATGAATTAGACAATATGTTTGGGCTTGGCAGACAGACCTCTTCATGATTTCCAATCTTCCTGGGGAAAGGTCAAGTGCATTAGTGGCTTTCTGGAAAAAGAGTTCCTGAATAGCGTACCAAGTGTACTGTTAATGTCTGTGGAATCCACAAGCTGGTCACAATCCTTGCTGAACAAGAACTCAGGCACATGCCTTGGCTTTTATGGCACTTGAATAATGATATTCTACTTTAAAGAGTATAAGGGGTTTTTGAAATTCTGGTCTTATACCAAGTTTTTCCACTTCATGTAAAAGGAATCATTTATCCCTATCTATATGAAAGGGTGAAGAAACCATAGAGAAAGACAAAAGAAATTCTTCTTGTCTATAATTTTTCTATCTTCAAACATGACCTACTGTGTGAGATGTTGGACATACTCAGATGACGCCGTCAGAATTTTCAATTGCCAAAGTTGTCTTCTGAAAGCTGAACTTTTGTTATAAAAGAGATGTCTGTGAAAATGAGTAGATTCTGTAAAGTTACTAGTCATTTTCATTAATCTAAGTTTTCCAGATAAAATTTCAAAAACACCTAGAAAAATGTGTTGTAACAAAATCCCACAGTGATTTTCAAATGAATACAGGGGTGCCTGGGTAGCTCAGTGACTCAGTGGTTCAGCATCTGTCTTCTGCTCAGGTCATGATCTCAGGGTCCTGGAATGGAGCGCTGCACTGGGCTCCCTGCTCAGAGGGGAGTCTGCCCCCCCAAAACAATTAAAGAAAATATTTATAACTAACTAACTAAATAACTAACTAACTAACTAACTAAATAAATAAAATGAACACAAGGCACAAATTTCCACAATCATGTACCCCACACACAGAAAGAACAGTAGTGAGATTTTACCTCCAGAAAGATAAACTTTAGTGTAGGCAACTCAAAATATTGGGTGGTATGTGTGGATTGGAGGTTGTGTGTTATATAGGTAACTAGACGCTTTCACTGGGTGGGGGCAGCAGGGGGGGGTTGCAAGGGAAGGAATTTTGATTAATTTGATCCCAGGATGATACCATGAAATTAGTCTCAGAAGTTTTTCCCTCTTTTGAAAGGAAAATGTAAGGAGGCTTTAGTAGTAATGAATATGACTTATAAACAGACTCCATAAATTTAAAAAGGAGCAGTTAAATATGAAAAACAGTTACCCTAATTGAACAGGCTTTGCTTTCTTCTGTTTTAAAAATATTAAAATTAAGAACGGTTCATTTCTATCTACATCTGTCTGGACTACTATTATAATATAGCCCAGACTGGGTAGCTTATAAACACCAGAAACTTACTTCTCACAGTTCTGGAGGCTGGAAGCCTGAGGTCAGGGTGCTGGCATCATCAGGTGGGGGATCTCTTCTGGGCTATGGACCTTTCATACCTTCACATGGTGGAAGGGCTGTGGAGCTCTGTCAGTGCTCTCTCTCTTTTTTTAGTATTATATTTATTTATTTGACAGTGAGAGAGATCACAAGTAGGCAGAGAGGCAGGCAGAGAGAGAGGGGGAAGCAGGCTCCCCGCTAAACAGAGAGCCCGATTCGGGGCTCGATCCCAGGACCCTGAGATCATGACCTGAGCTGAAGGCAGAGGCTTAACACACTGAGCCCCCCGGGCGCCCCTATTGGTCCTCTTTTATAAAGCCACTAATCCTAATCACTTCCCAAAGGGCCCACCTCCTACTACCATCACCTTGAGGGGCAGGTTTCCAACCATGAATGTGGGGGGCACAAACACTCAGATCATAGCAATTCCCTTTCAGTGTAAGGAGTAACAGTTGTCACGTACAGTGATGGTGCTGTGTGTCAGACTCTGTTCATATATTACCACAATAATCACCACCATCCTATAAGGTGATTATTATCCTAGTTTGTATTGGTACCTATTGCTGTGTAACTAACCCCCAATTTCATAGCTTAAAACAATAAGCATTATTATCTTGGAGTTACTTCTTGAGTTAGGAAATCAGGCACAGCCTAGCTGCATGCCTCTGGCCCATATTCCTGGCTCTCGGCAGGCTGCTTCACAGGCTGTTACCTGGAGGCACCAGCTCCCTGCCACATGGGCCTCTTGACTGGGCTGCTCACAGCTGGCACTTTGCTCCCCTCAGGGAAAAAGTTTTAAGAAAGAACAGGCATGCACCCCCAAGCAGGAAGCTGCAGTCTTTGTGTTCCCAGTGTTGGGAACAAAGTCCTAACACATCTGCCCTAATCTCCTCATCAGAAAGGGATCCTACAATCCTGTGCATCCTACAATCCAGAAGAGAGAACGACACGACACGGGTGTGCAAATACCAGGAGGTAGGGGTCTTGAGGCTCTCCTAGAAGCCGCCTATCCTAGAGTTCTTATTATTCTAATAGTTGAGGAAACTGAGGTGTAGAGGGAATAAAGATTTGCCCAAGGTCATTTGGCTGTTCTGTGATTCAAAAGGCATTCATTTCTAGGCTACTAGAGCTCAGAGATCAAGTTCTTGATCAATATGCAATGGAAAAAAAATACAATTTAAGAAATCCACTGTTAGTGGGGCGCGTGGGTGGCTCAGTGGGTTAAAGCCTCTGCCTTCGGCTCAGGTCATGATCCCGGGGTCCTGGGATTGAGCCCCACATTGGGCTCTCTGCTCCGCGGGGAGCCTGCTTCCTCCTCTCTGCCTGCCTCTCTGCCTAGTTGTGATTTCTCTCTGTCAGATAAATAAAATATTTTTTTAAAAAAGAAATTCACTGTTTGATGGTAACCCCCCCTTTTAAAATTTATTTATGTTCAGTGTAACAGTGTTCATTGTTTTTACACCACACCCAGTGCTCCATGCAATACGAGCCCTCCCTAGTATCCACCACCTTGTTCCTCAACCTCCCTCCCACCCCCCGCCCCTTCAAAACCCTCAGGTTCTTTTTCAGAGTCCATAGTCTCTCATGGTTCTTCTCCCTTCCAATTTCCCTCAACTCCCTTCTCCTCTCCATCTCCCCATGTCCTCCATGTTCTTTGTTATGCTCCACAAATAAGTGAAACCACGTGATACTAGATGCTCTCTGCTTGACTTATTTCACTCAGCATAATCTCTTCCAGTCCCATCCATGTTGCTACAAAAGGTGGGTATTCATCCTTTCTGATGGAGGCATAATACTCCATCATGTATTTGGACCATGTCTTCCTTATCAATTCATCGGTTGAAGGGCATCTTGGTTCTTTCTACAGTTTGGTGACTGTGGCCATTGCTGCTATAAACATTGGGGTACAGATGGCCCTTCTTTTCACTATATCTGTATCTTTGGGGTAAATACCCAGCAGTGCAATTGCAGGGTCAGAGGGAAGCTCTATTTTTTTATTTCTTGAGGCATCTCCACACTGTTCTCCAAAGTGGCTGCACTAACTTGCATTCCCACCAACAGTGGAAGAGGGTTCCCCTTACTCCACATCCTTTCCAACACACGTTGTTTCCTGTCTTGCTAATTTTGGCCATTCAAACTGGTATAAGGTGTTATCTCAATGTGATTTTAATTTGAATCTCCCTGATGGCTAATGATGATGAGCACTTTTTCATGTGTCTGATAGCCATATGTATGTCTTCGTTGGAGAAGTGTCTGTTCATATCTTCTGCCCATTTTTTGATATGTTTTGTGTGTGTTGAGTTTGAGGAGTTCTTTATAGCTCCTGGATATCAACCTTTTGTCTGTACTGTCATTTGCAAATATCTTCTCCCATTCCGTGGGTTGCCTCTTTGTTTTGTTGACTGTTTCCTTTGCTGTGCAGAAGCTTTTGATCTTGATGAAGTCCCAAATGTTCATTTTCGCTTTTGTTTCCTTGGCCTTTGGAGACATATCTTGAAAGAAGTTGCTGTGGCTGATATCGAAGAGGTTACTGCCTATGTTCTCCTCTAGGATTCTGATGGATTCCTGTCTCACATTGAGGTCTTTTATCCATTTTGAGTTTATCTTTGTGTACGGTGTAAGAGAATGGTCGAGTTTCATTCTTTTACATGTAGCTGTCCAGTTTTCCCAGCACCATTTATTGAAGAGACTGTCTTTTTCCACTGTATATTTTTTCCTGTTTTGTCGAAGATTATTTGACCATAGAGTTGAGGGTCCCTATCTGGGCTCTCTACTCTGTTCCACTGGTCTATGTGTCTGTTTTTATGCCAGTAACATGCTGCGTTGGTGATCACAGCTTTGTAGCAAAGCTTGAAATCAGGTAATGTGATGCCGCCAGGTTTGTTTTTGTTTTTCAGCATTTCCTGAGCAATTCGGGGTCTCTTCTGATTCCATACAAATTTTAGGATTATTTGCTCCAGCTCTTTGAAAAATACCGGTGGAATTTTGATTGGAATGTCATTAAAAGTATAGATTGTTCTAGGCTATAGACATTTTAACAATATCTATATTTATTCTTCCAATCCAAGAGCATGGAACGGTCTTCCATCTTTTTGTGTCTTCTTCAATTTCTTTCATGAGTGTTCTGTAGTTCCTCGAGTACAGATCCTTTATCACTTTGCTTGGGTTTCTTCCCAGGTATCTTATGGTTCTTGGTGCTCTAGTAAATGGAATCGATTCTCTAATTTCCCTTTCTGTATTTTCATTGTTAGTGCATAAGAAAGCCACTGATTTCTGTACATTGACTTTGTATCCTGCCACGTTACTGAATTGCTGTATGAATTCTAGTAGTTTGGGAGTGGAGTCTGTGGTTTTCCATATAAAGAATGATGTCATCTGTGAAGAGAGAGAGTTTGACTTCTTCCTTGCCTATTTGGATACATTTTATTTCTCTTTGCTGGCTGATTGTCATTGCTAGGACTTCTAATACTATGTTGAAAAAGAGCGGTGAGAGTGGGCATCCTTGTCATGTTCCTGATCTCAACGGGAGGGCTGCAAGCTTTTTCCCATTGAGGATGATATTTGCTGTGGGTCTTTCATAGATAGATTTTATGAAGTTCAGGAATGTTCCCTCTATCCCTATACTTTGAACCATTTTAATCAGGAACGGATGCTGAATTTTGTTAAATGCTTTTTCTGCATCAATTGAGAGGACCATGTGGTTCTTCTTTCTTTTATTGATTTGTTCTATCACATTGATTGTTTTTTGAATGTTGAACCATCCTTGCAACCTTGGGATGAGTCCCACCTGGTCATGGTCATGGTGGATGATCTTTTTAATGTGCTGCTGGATCCTGTTTGCTAGGATCTTTTGCAAATCTTAGCATCCATATTCATCAGTGATATTGGTCTGAAATTCTCCTTCTTTTTAAGTTCTTTGCCTGGTTTGGGGATCAGGGTAATGCTGGCTTCATAAAAAGAGTCTGGAAGTTTTACTTCTGCTTCAATTTTTTGGAACAGTTTCAGGAGAATTGCTGTTATTTCTTCTTCGAAAGTATGGTAGAATTCCCAAGGGAATCTGTCAGGTCCTGGGCTCTTGTTTTTTTGGGAGATTTTTGATCACTGCTTCAATCTCGTTACTAGATATCGTTCTATTCAGGTTGTCAATTTCTTCCTGGTTTAATTTTGGGAGTTTATAGTTTTCCAGGAATGCATCCATTTCATTTAGATTGCTTAGCTTATTGGCATATAACTGTTGGTAATAATTTCTGATGATTGTTTCTATTTCGTCGGGGTTAATTGTGATCTCTCCCTTTTCATTCATAGTTTTATTAATTTGAGCTTTCTCTCTTTTCTTTTGGATTAGTGTGGCCAATGGTTTATTGATCTTATTGATTCTTTCAAAAAAAATCTTCTAATTACAATGATACATTCTACTGTATTTCTGGTTTCTACCTCATTGATCTCTGCTCTAATCTAGATTATTTCCATTCTTGTGAGTGGCATTGGTTTGATTTGTTGCTGATTCTCCAGTTTTTTAAGGTGTAAAGACAGCTGGTGTATTTTGGATTTTTCCATTTTTTTGAGGGAGGTTTGCATGGCTATGTATTTCCCCCTTAGGACCACCTTTGCTGTCTCCTGTAGGTTTTGGGCCAAAGTGTCTTTATTCTCATTGGTCTCATGAATTGTTTAAGCTCTTCTTTGATATCCTGGTTGATCCAAGCATTCTTAAACAAGGTGGTCTTTAGCTTCCAGGCGTTTGAGTTCCTTCTGAACTTTTCCTTGTGATTGAGCTCCAGTTTCAAAGTATTGTGATCTGAGAATATGCAGGGAATAATATCAGTCTTTTGGTATCGGTTGAGTCCTTCTTTGTGACCCAGTATGTGGTCTATTCTGGTGAAGGTTCCATGTGCACTTGAGAAGAATGAGTATTCTGTTGTTTTAGGATGGAATGTTCTATATATATCTATGAGGTCCATCTGGTCCAATGTTTCATTCAATGCTCTTATTTCTTTATTGATTTTCTGCTTCGATGATCTCTATATTACTGAGAAATGGATGTTAAGATCTCCTACTATTAATGTATTCATATCAATATGAATCTTTATCTTGATTAATAGTTTTCTTATATAATTGGCTGCTCCCATATTGGAGGCATAGATATTTTCAATTTTTAGATCATCTTGGTGGATAGTCCCTTTAAGAATGATGTAGTGTCCTTCTGTATCTCTGACTACAGTCTTTAGTTTAAAATCTAATTTATCTGATATGAGAATCGCTACCCCGGCCTTCATTTGAGGCCCATTGGCATGAATGATGCTTCTCCATCCCTTCACTTTCAGTCTGGGTGTATCGTTAGGTTCAAAATGGGTCTCTTATGACAACATATGGATGGGTCCTGTCATTTTATCCCGTCTGCAGCCCTGTGTTGTTTTATGGGCGCATTTATGCCATTCACATTGAGAGTCATTATTGATAGATACATTTTTATTAACATCATGTTACCTTTGAAGTTTTTCTTTCTGTAGATTGTCTCCTTTCTGTTCAATGACATTCTTAGCACTTTTCCTCTTTTATATAAAACCCCTTAATATTTCCTGCAGTGTCGGCTTGGTGGTTGCATACTCTTTTATGCCTTGCCAGTCTTAGAAACTCTTTATCTCACCATCCATTTTGAATGTCAGTCTTGCTGGATAAAGTATTCTTGGCTGCATGTTCTTCTCATTTTGTGCCCTGAATACATCTTTCCAGCCCTTTCTGGCTTGCCAGGTTTGTGGACAGGTCTGATGTTATTCTGATGGGCTTTTCTCTGTACATAAGGAGCTTCTTTGTCCTAGCTGCTTTCAAGAGATCATGTCTACAATTATGATTTCTCAATTTTACTATCAGGTGACTTGATGTTTTTTTAAACTCTATAATGTTGGGGGGTGACCTTTCTGCCTTTAGTACATGAACGCTGGTTCCATTCACGAGATTGGGAACATTTTCATGAAGAATTTGTTCCACTATGTCTTCTAGACTTCTTTCTTTCTCCTCCCCTTCAGGAGGAGATTCTGACATCGGAATGTTTCATGGCATCATTTATTTTCCTAATTCTGTTTTCGTGGCTTCTAAGCTGTTTGTTCCAGGCTGCCTCCTGATCCTTTCTCTCTATCTGTTTGTCCTCCAGATCACTAATTCTATCTTCTGTCTCAGTTACCCTAGCTTTTAGAGAATTTGGATTAGATTGAACTCATTGAGAACATTGTGAACATCATCCCTTGTGGCTTTCCGTTCTGCCCTAATCAATTCCGTTTTGTCATCCATGGCTTTCTCCAACCTAGCTATTTCCTGAATAATTGTTAGCCTGAATTCCCTTTCTGACATATTAGCTCTGTTGCAGAAGGCCGGTCCTCTGAATTTTTCTTCTGTTGGGCATTCCTCCTCCTAGTCATTTTGGTGAGAGTTGGCTGAATCGATGTAGCTGGATGTATTGACTGTAGTGCAGTCAAGGTGCACCCTGGAACACTTCTGAGTAATCAAGAGTCCCCACCCAAACAAAAGATAAAAAGAAACAGAGAAAAAAGAAAAGAGAGAGAGAGACAGGAAAAAAAAAGAAAGATAAAAGAGAAGGCTCAGCCCAAATGGGCCCCAAGGTAAGATTTATGAAGTATACAAACAAAAACAGATAAATAAAAAGACTGATAAAAGTAGATGAGAAGAGAAAAAAAAATATATATATATAAGCAAGACAAAGAAAGAAAGAACTTCATCAAAAAGAACCCCAAGTATAAGATTTATATACTACCAGGACAAACACAAATACACAGAAACACTGGCAGAAGAAAAAGATGGGAGAGTGGTTGTAAATTCTCAGTGTGGGCAAGAACGGTTATTTTGATTCTTCCTGGATGCATCTTGTTATCTTTGTTAAAGGACTCAAGTTTCCTAAGATAAAGGGGGATTAACAATTAGCTTACCTATAGGGGTAGCATTGATTGGGGAAAAGGGATTACCTTGAAGTTTAACTCTATATGAATATTAAAAAGTAAAAATAAAAAAAAATAAACTAAAATAAAATTTAAAAAAATTAAAAAAATAGAAAAGTAAAGGGAAAACAAGGGTATATGAATCAAAAAGTTTAGATTAAAAGGTTATTATGGGGACGCCTGGGTGGCTCAGTGGGTTAAGCTGCTGCCTTCAGCTCGGGTCATGATCCCAGGGTCCTGGGATCGAGTCCCATATGGCCTCCTTGCTCGGCAGGGAGCCTGCTTCTCTCTCCACCTCTGCCTGCCTCTCTGCCTGCCTGTGTGCTCTCTCTCTCTCTCCTTCTCTCTGACAAATAAATAAAATATTTTTAAAAAAGGTTATTATGGAATTTGATGTACTGGACATCTCACTGTGATGATAAATAGGCTAAGAAATTATCTATATAAAAAAATTTTAAAAATGAACCAGAATAGTGAGAACGAATTAAAAATAAAAGTTGTATCTATGAAGTAGTGGTGGTTGCTCTCTTCTTGTCTATTTTTTTTTTCCTGTTGGCCTTCTGGGTAGGGGCCTGCTGCATGGGTTTTCAGGCAGTGTTGACTGAGATAAGTCCTCCTGCCCCCCTTAAGGGGGTGGGCACTGAGGAAACCAGTTTTTCAGGCTTTTGTTCTCTAGAGGTTTTTATGTTTGTTTGTTCATTTGTTTTCTCTCCCCTTGGCAGCTCTTGATGGGTTTTGGAGCTTTAGAGGAAAGCAAACTGCACCCAGACCTCCCTCATAGAGAGAAGCCTCAGTCTGTTCCCCTCTGGGTGCTGCAGAGCACATAAGTTCTCCCTTGGCCGCTGGCAGAACACATTCCCAGTCGCAGTCCCTGGGGACACATGAACTGTTGCTTGTACCCAAAACCACAACAGCGGCAGCTGTCTGGGCAGTTCCAGACCACCAGAGAGGTCCCAAGCAGTATTAGCACACTGAGATTTTCTCACTGGCCCGGGCTGGGGGGAGGGTGTTCGGCGGGACTCAGGCTCTGATACCATGGCATGGTGCGTGTGTGGGTACCACATAAAGGCTATGTTTCTGCTGGCTGGTGAGGCTCCCAGCCCCTCACAGGAGCCACACCCCATGTGCTCTCAGGCATGCTTGCTCATGGCTCAGGGAACAAGACCTGGCTTCTTCCAGCACTCTCTCTGGCTCAGCGCCAGGGGTGGCTGTCCTGGGTCTGGGGACTTAAGCCCCTGTCCCTAACCGCCCTGATTCCCACAATTTCCCCCAACAATCTTTTCCTCTTTCTGAGTGCTTTCAACCAGACTCCAAGTTAGTGCTGGTCCCCAGTTGCAGGGCACTCTCGTATTGGGGTATTACTTTCCAATGTGTCATTTCTGGTGGCTCTCTCCCGCTTTTGTTTATCTTCTGATACCACTACATTTTACCTGCCCACTGACATCTTCTGCCCCCATAGAGATCCAGACATATATAATTCTTTTTTTTTTAAGATTTTATCCATTTATTTGACAGAGATCACAGAGGGCAGAGAGGCAGGCAGAGAGAGAGGGAGAAGCAGGCTCCCCACTGAGCAGAAAGCCCGATGTGGGGCTTGATCCCAGCACCCTGGGATCATGACCTGAGCTTAAGGCAGAGGCTTTAACCCACTGAGCCACCCAGGTGCCCCAGACATATATAATTCTAATATCAGGCTGATTTCATGGGTGATCAGCGTTGTTTGGTAGGTAATCAGCTCACTTTAGGGTACAGGTTGAAAAGGCGCCTCCTCCTAGTTCTCCACCATCTTGTGTCCCAGGCTTCCCGCTCTTGAAGTCTAGGTGTCTATATTTAATACAGGTCCTCAAGGACCACTAATAATGTGAAGGAGGAGAAAATGTATTTCTCTTTAGAGAATGATATATCAGTAAAGAATCTGATGTGATTGTACCTCTTGTTATAATCCACTTTCTGTATTTCCAATACACTACTATATCTAATTCACCAAGTACTATTATTTGGAAAACTGTGTTATTTATTCTCAGTAAATTTCAGAGTGAACACTTGTCATCATTCCATTTGAAAATTAAAAGTGACAGTATCTATGAACTGCATAGCAAATCTTTACCACATAAAAATAAACATGAAAAATTAAATAGTTTATTTAGCTATAAAGATTTTAACATAAATAGCCACATGACATCTTCATATAATCATTTAATTTTAAATTATAAAGATATCATCATACTGAATTTGTACAACACAATTAAGTAGACCTGATATTACCAGGGCTTGGGGCCAAAGTTTTCTCTTTCCAATCCATTTTGCTCTATTCTTGTATTGTCTGTTTTGAACTTTTTGGAGGAGAGCACATTGGGACTACTGAGCAGACAGGAAAGAAAGGGGATTTGTGTGGTGACAGAAGCCAGAAGTCAGCTTTGCTCACTCCTAACCGTGACCCTGCCCCTACTTATTGGTTTGCCCTCAAAAAAGTGTCAATGATTCTCCCCCTTGAGTTACTTGGCTTCTAATCATCCAGTCTTATGTTCACCATGAAGAAGAATAACATTTATTCAGCGCTAACTGAGCGCTTGGCCCATGCTTTAATTCTTATCACTACAATCTCAGGGGGTAGATGGTAGTATTATCCTCATTCCTACAGAGGAGAAAACTGAGGCTTCAGAGTCAATTAACTGGTCCAATTTCCTCAAAGTAGTGACTCGGCTGGAGCTCACTCTGTACCTATACTCTAAACTTGCTCACATACTTTTTGAGATGGTCACTGGGGACTAGGGATGTCATCCATGGGTCACAGTGAATGTTATTAAAAGGGAAACAAAGCTCTGATTTTAGGTTAATTTCATTAACAAACTATTTTACTGAAATCTTACATTCTAACATACCTATTCATACATTGCAAAAAGGTGAGTAGTATTCAGGTGAATTATGTAGTTAACAAGATGACACCCCACCTACAGGGCTGCCTCTGTGTCCTTTAAGAGTGATGTAAGGCAGGGAGAAAAAGAAAAAGGTTCTCCTCTATCATATTTTAAGTTGACCCACGAATCTCTACAATGAGATTTTCTGTGGTTTGAATATATACAATAAGGTATTTTTTTAAGATTATTTATTTATTTATTTATTTACCTGGAGAGAGAGAGAGAGAGAGAGAAATCACAAGCTGAGAGACAGAGAAGCAGACTCCCTACTGAGCAGAGAGCCTGATGGGGGGCTCAGTCTTAGGATTCTGGGATCGTGACCTGAGCTGAAGTCAGACACAACCCACCTATGTGCCCCCAGAATAAGGTATTTCTTTAATTGCATCATTGTGTTTTCTCAATGAAACATCTAAACAAAATGGCATCTCTATTTTTTTTCCATTTTATTTATTTTTTCAGCGTAACAGTATTCATTGTTTTTGCACAACACCCAGTGCTCCATGCAAAACGTGCCCTCCCTATTACCCACCACCTATTCCCCCAACCTTCCACCCCTGACCCTTCAAAACCCTCAGGTTGTTTTTCAGAGTCTACAGTCTCTTATGGTTCGTCTCCCCTTCCAAATTTTTTTTTTTAATAAACATATAATGTATTTTTATCTCCAAGGGTACAGGTTTGTGAATCGCCAGGTTTACACACTTCACAGCACTCATGATAGTACATACCCTCCCCAATGTCCATAGCCCCCCCCCTCTCCCAATCCCACCTCCCCCCAGCAACCCCCAGTTTGTTTTGTGAGATTAAGAGTCATTTATGGTTTGTCTCCCTCCCAATCCCATCTTGTTTCATTTATTCTTCTCCTATCCCCCAACCCCCCATGTTGCTTCTCCATGTCCTCATATCAGGGAGATCATATGATAGTTGTCTTTCTCTGATTGACTTATTTCACTAAGCATGATACACTCTAGTTCCATCCACGTCGTCACAAATGGCAAGATTTCCTTTCTTTTGATGGCTGCATAGTATTCCATTGTGTATATATACCACATCTTCTTTATCCATTCATCTGTTGATGGACATCTAGGTTCTTTCCATAGTTTGGCTATTGTAGACATTGCTGCTATAAACATTCGGGTACACGTGCCCCTTTGGATCACTATGTTTGTATCTTTAGGGTAAATACCCAGTAGTGCAATTGCTGGGTCATAGAAGGTAGTTCTATTTTCAACATTTTGAGGAACCTCCATGCTGTTTTCCAGAGTGGTTGCACCAGCTTGCATTCCCACCAACAGTGTAGGAGGGTTCCCCTTTCTCTGCATCCTCGCCAGCATCTGTCATTTCCTGACTTGTTAATTTTAGCCATTCTGACTGGTGTGAGGTGATATCTCATTGTGGTTTTGATTTGTATTTCCCTGACAAAATGGCATCTCTATTATGAATAAATCCTAACCTCACCCTCTCCACCAAATTTTTAAAAGATATGCCTTACTTAAAGCCATTCATAAAATTTTAATGTTTTCTTGTTTTGGTGGGGGGAGGGCATTAGATTGGGTAACATTTCCATAAGTATGAGTGTTTTTGTTTTCCTTAGTTTTGCTCTTTTTCAGCATTTGATCCACCTGCCTGATCAGTAAGCTGTGAATGAAGCCAGAAACCTTGCCTTTAGCTTTACTTATGGTCGAAAAATGCAACAATATTTTCTATTTCACAAAAGCTGTTGCATGGCCAAACACGCACAGCCAAACTGCTATGACTTATCACCGCAACGTGACAGGTTCCTCTCATTCATTAAAATGATTTCCCACTGTTTTAAGGAAAGAGCTTAGACATTAAAGACAAATGTTCTATTTCTATATGTAGACTTTTTGTTTGTTTGATTCTTTTTTTATCCTCTGTCCTTTACAGCCAAGATTCAAAATTCTTGGTTCTGGAGTCTAGACTATTCACTCTCACATTAAGTTGTTTCAAGACATGTGCTCTACATTTGTTTCCTAGCATGCAAGTAGCCTGGGCATGTGCTTACTGAAACTCGTAACACCAAGGGATTTAGTTAGATCCATACAGCTTAGCAAATGTTTTGTTACAAAATCTGGGTAAAGATTGCAAAATAATGCTTTCTTCTTCTTCTTCTTCTTCTTCTTCTTCTTCTTCTTCTTCTTCTTCTTCTTCTTCTTCTTCTTCTTCTTCTTCTTCTTCTTCTACTTCTTCTTCTTCTTCTCCTTCTCCTTCTCCTTCTCCTTCTCCTTCTCCTTCTCCTTCTCCTTCTCCTTCTCCTTCTCCTTCTCCTTCTCCTTCTCCTTCTCCTTCTCCTTCTTCTTCTTCTTCTTCTTCTTCTTCTTCTTCTTCTTCTTCTTCTTCTTCTTCTTCTTCTTCTTCTTTCTTCTTCTTCTTCTTCTTCTTCTTCTTCTTCTTCTTCTTCTTCTTCTCTTCTTCTTCTTCTTCTTCTTCTTCTTCTTCTTCTTCTTCTTCTTCTTCTTCTTCTTCTTCTTCTTCTTCTCCTCCTCCTCCTCCTCCTCCTCCTCCTCCTTCTTCTTCTTCTTCTTTTTCTTCTTCTTCTTCTTCTTCTTCTTCTTCTTCTTCTCTTACCATTAGACAGCTTTTCAGGTTGTTTCTAGGCAAACTTTATTAAGAAATTGAATCAGGGGGTGCCTGGGTGGCTCAGTGGGTTAAAGCCTCTGCCTTCGGCTTAGGTCGTGATCCCAGGGTCCTGGGATTGAGCCCCGCATCTGGCTCTCTGCTCCGCAGGGAGCCTGCCTCCTCCTCTCTCTCTGCCTGCCTCTCTGCCTAGTTGTGATTTCTGTCTGTCAGATAAATAAAATATTTAAAAAAAAAAGATTAAAAAAAGGAAATTGAATCAGTCAGAATAAATGTAAAAAAATTGAGGTCAGAAAATATCTTTCAGATGAATCTGAGAATACATCTTCACATCCATTTACATGCATTAACTGATGAAGATGAAGGTTCTGCCTCAGAATAAGAGAAATTCTGACACCAGAGGGCACAGTCACTCATATAGTCAAAAGAGGAGAATAGAAGATTTTCTCTCAGGAACATTGGATCTGGGGAAACATTGAGGAACAAAGCCATAATATTGCTTTGTATTCACATCCCAGTTCTACTTTTCCAGAACATTTTCACTCAGTATTGTCAGGCTTGTGTCAGAAATCCAGAGAGAAAATGGAAAATGATGATTACTTCATTTCCATTATAGATTAGTTGCCAAAGTTTCTTTTTTCTTTTTTTTTGAGTTTGTTTAGTGGGACACAAGAGTAAAATAATGTTTACAGTGTCTAAATGTTAGAATCTTAGGGACTATCACCCAGAGTCACATTAAATTGAAAGGTATTTGGAAAGCACATTGCAATTCTAAAGAAAAGGCCACCCCTTCAACTCTGATCTTAAATGAAATTCTGAGAATGGACTAGAGACTGTCTTTTCCTTGCATTTTGAGATTTTTCATCATGTATGTGTTTTCATTAGAATTTTTGAGTCACCTCTTCTTTGAATTTTTTTGGCCTTGTATAAATTTTTGTGTTCATTTAAATTTGCTTTGAGTTCTTATTTATGTAGCTATGTACATTTACATGCATATCCATGGGATATATATGTACACATATCATATGTATCACTTATATGCACAAATACATATAAATGTATTAGTAAGAAATGGTTCCACGACCACTTCTCACTAGTGAATTAAACATTATTTCAGAGATTGCCTCTGTAACCTGTGAATACTTTCAGATAGTGCTTTATTCGCTCAATATAAATACATTCAATGAATGATTTTATTTGATCATGTATCAACACTAATGAAAACTAGATAAAACTCCCTAGTATCTACCCAGCAAACTGGGAATTAATGGTGCTTTTCTTTTTTCCTTTTTTTTCTTAAAGATTGTATTCATTTATTTGACAGAGAGAGAGAAATCACAAGTAGACAGAGAGGCAGGCCGAGGGAGAAGGGGAAGCAGGCTCCCTGCCCAGCAGAGAGCTGGATGCTGGGCTAAATCCCAGGACCCTGAGATCATAATCTGAGCCCAAGGCAGAGGCTAAACACACCGAGCCACCCAGGCACCCCCAATGGTGCTTTTTTTTTGAAGATGACAAGGAGAATATTCATTGTAATTTAAGCAAGGTACATAAAAATCAACAGGACTCTAGGACACAGTTCCGTTAGAAATAAATTTTTATAAAGGACTGGTTAAAGGGAGATAATTTCCTTGTGGAAGATTTTACCATTCATCTAAATTAAATGATAATACTAGAATCAGTCTCATCCTGGATATATTCTCATCTCTCTTTTTTATGATCTAATGAAATATTTATCTTCAGTAATTCTCCAACCATTGAGCACACACATAACCTAGCTCTCCTCCCTCTCCTTTTTTCACACCCACCTTGGGTACTGAGTTTATTATTGAAATGCACATTACAGACACTTTTTCCAGCTTTATTGAGATGTAATTGACATATAACATAAGAATGCACCCCCAAGAAGGAAGCTACAGTCTTTGTGTAACCCAGCGTTGGGAAAAAAGTCCTATCACGTCTGCTATATTCCCCTCATTTGAAGAGCCTCACTCTGTTCAATCTACATTAAGAAGAGAGAACAACACAAGTGTGCAAAAACCAGGAAGCTTCCTTAACTATTTAAATAACAAGAACTCCATGATAGGCAACCTCTAAGAGAGGCTCAATGACTGCTACCTCCTGGTGTTATATTTCAGTAAGTAAACTCAGAACCCAAAGTGAGTTTGAAAAAAGGAGACGGAGAACAGCAATGTTATGTGTGTACAATGTGATGACTTCATATATATTGTGAAATGATTACAATAAGATGAATTAACACATCCATCACTCCCTGAACTTGTGATTATGTGTGTACGTATGTGTGTGCATGTGTGTTAAGAACTTTGAAGATTTGCTCTCCTGGCAACTTTCAAATGTATGATAAAATATGGTTAACTAGAGTCACCATGTAATACATTACACCCCCAGACCTTTTCAAAATCTTATAAATTGAAATGTATAGACTTTGACGACCTTCACCCATTTCCCCCACCCCACTCCACCCCCACCCCTGGCAATCAGCAATCAACAAACGGTTCTATTTTCTTTTTTTTTTTTCCATTTTATTTATTTTTTCAGCGTAACAGTATTCATTCTTTTTGCACAACACCCAGTGCTCCATGCAAAACGTGCCCTCCCCATTACCCACCACCTGTTCCCCCCAACCTCCCACCCCTGACCCTTCAAAACCCTCAGGTTGCCCCAACCTCCCACCCCTGACCCTTCAAAACCCTCAGGTTGTTTTTCAGAGTCCATAGTCTCTTATGGTTCGCCTCCCCTCCCCAATGTCCATAGCCCGCTCCCCCTCTCCCAATCCCACCTCCCCCCAGCAACCCCCAGTTTGTTTTGTGAGATTAAGAGTCATTTATGGTTTGTCTCCCTCCCAATCCCATCTTGTTTCATTTATTCTTCTCCTATCCCCCAACCCCCCATGTTGCTTCTCCATGTCCTCATATCAGGGAGATCATATGATAGTTGTCTTTCTCCAATTGACTTATTTCACTAAGCATGATACGCTCTAGCTCCATCCACGTCATCGCAAATGGCAAGATTTCTTTTTTTTTTTTTTTTTTTTTTTTTTTTTTTTTTTTCCCTTTTTATTTATTTATTTTTTTTTCAGCGTAACAGTATTCATTCTTTTTGCACAACACCCAGTGCTCCATGCAAAACGTGCCCTCCCCATCACCCACCACCTGTTCCCCCAACCTCCCACCCCTGACCCTTCAAAACCCTCAGGTTGTTTTTCAGAGTCCATAGTCTCTTATGGTTCGCCTCCCCTCCCCAATGTCCATAGCCCGCACCCCCTCTCCCAATCCCACCTCCCCCCAGCAACCCCCAGTTTGTTTTGTGAGATTAAGAGTCATTTATGGTTTGTCTCCCTCCCAATCCCATCTTGTTTCATTTATTCTTCTCCTATCCCCCTACCCCCCCATGTTGCTTCTCCATGTCCTCATATCAGGGAGATCATATGATAGTTGTCTTTCTCCGATTGACTTATTTCACTAAGCATGATACGCTCTAGTTCCATCCACGTCGTCGCAAATGGCAAGATTTCATTTCTTTTGATGGCTGCATAGTATTCCATTGTGTATATATACCACATCTTCTTGATCCATTCATCTGTTGATGGACATCTAGGTTCTTTCCATAGTCTGGCTATTGTAGACATTGCTGCTATAAACATTCGGGTACACGTGCCCCTTCGGATCACTATGTTTGTATCTTTAGGGTAAATACCCAGTAGTGCAATTGCTGGGTCATAGGGTAGTTCTATTTTCAACATTTTGAGGAACCTCCATGCTGTTTTCCAGAGTGGTTGCACCAGCTTGCATTCCCACCAACAGTGGAGGAGGGTTCCCCTTTCTCCACATCCTCTCCAGCATCTGTCATTTCCTGACTTGTTAATTTTAGCCATTCTGACTGGTGTGAGGTGATATCTCATTGTGGTTTTGATTTGTATTTCCCTGATGCCGAGTGACGTGGAGCACTTTTTCATGTGTCTGTTGGCCATCTGGATGTCTTCTTTGCAGAAATGTCTGTTCATGTCCTCTGCCCATTTCTTGATTGGATTGTTTGTTCTTTGGGTGTTGAGTTTGCTAAGTTCCTTATAGATTTTGGATACTAGCCCTTTATCTGATATGTCGTTTGCAAATATCTTCTCCCATTCTGTCAGCTGTCTTTTGGTTTTGTTAACTGTTTCCTTTGCTGTGCAAAAGCTTTTGATCTTGATGAAATCCCAATAGTTCATTTTTGCCCTTGCTTCCCTTGCCTTTGCCGTTGTTCCTAGGAAGATGTTGCTGCGGCTGAGGTCGAAGAGGTTGCTGCCTGCGTTCTCCTCAAGGATTTTGATGGATTCCTTTCTCACATTGAGGTCCTTCATCCATTTGGAGTCTATTTTCGTGTGTGGTGTAAGGAAGTAGTCCAATTTCATTTTTCTGCATGTGGCTGTCCAATTTTCCCAGCACCATTTATTGAAGAGGCTGTCTTTTTTCCATTGGACATTCTTTCCTGCTTTGTCGAAGATTAGTTGACCATAGAGTTGAGGGTCGATTTCTGGGCTCTCTATTCTGTTCCACTGGTCTATGTGTCTGTTTTTGTGCCAGTACCATGCTGTCTTGATGATGACAGCTTTGTAATAGAGCTTGAAGTCCGGAATTGTGATGCCACCAACTTTGACTTTGTTCTTCAATATTCCTTTGGCTATTCGAGGTCTTTTCTGGTTCCATATAAATTTTAGGATTATTTGTTCCATTTCTTTGAAAAAAATGGATGGTATTTTGATAGGGATTGCATTAAATGTGTAGATTGCTTTAGGTAGCATAGACATTTTCACAATATTTATTCTTCCAATCCAGGAGCATGGAACATTTTTCCATTTTTTTGTGTCTTCCTCAATTTCTTTCATGAGTACTTTATAATTTTCTGTGTATAGATTCTTAGTCTCTTTGGTTAGGTTTATTCCTAGGTATCTTATAGTTTTGGGTACAATTGTGAATGGGATTGACTCCTTAATTTCTCTTTCTTCAGTCTTGTTGTTGGTGTACAGAAATGCAACTGATTTCTGTGCATTGATTTTATATCCTGACACTTTACTGAATTCCTGTACAAGTTCTAGCAGTTTTGGAGTGGAATCTTTTGGGTTTTCCACATATAGTATCATATCATCTGCGAAGAGTGATAGTTTGACTTCTTCTTTACCAATTTGGATGCCTTTAATTTCTTTTTGTTGTCTGATTGCTGAGGCTAGGACTTCTAATACTATGTTGAATAGCAGTGGTGATAATGGACATCCCTGCCGTGTTCCTGACCTTAATGGAAAAGCTTTCAGTTTTTCTCCATTGAGAATGATATTTGCGGTGGGTTTTTCATAGATGGCTTTGATAATATTGAGGTATGTGCCCTCTATCCCTACACTTTGAAGAGTTTTGATCAGGAAGGGATGCTGTACTTTGTCAAATGCTTTTTCAGCATCTATTGAGAGTATCATATGGTTCTTGTTCTTTCTTTTATTAATGTGTTCTATCACATTGATTGATTTGCGGATGTTGAACCAACCCTGCAGCCCTGGAATAAATCCCACTTGATCGTGGTGAATAATCCTTTTAATGTACTGTTGAATCCTATTGGCTAGATTTTGGCGAGAATTTTTGCGTCTGTGTTCATCAAGGATATTGGTCTGTAGTTCTCTTTTTTGGTGGGATCCTTGTCTGGTTTTGGGATCAAGGTGATGCTGGCCTCATAGAATGAGTTTGGAAGTTTTCCTTCCATTTCTATTTTTTGGAACAGTTTCAGGAGAATAGGAATGAGTTCTTCTTTAAATGTTTGGTAGAATTCCCCTGGGAAGCCGTCTGGCCCTGGGCTTTTGTTTGTTTGGAGATTTTTGATGACTGTTTCAATCTCCTTACTGGTTATGGGCCTGTTCAGGTTTTCTATTTCTTCCTGGTTCAGTTGTGGTAGTTTATATGTCTCTAGGAATGCATCCATTTCTTCCAGATTGGCCAATTTGTTGGCGTAGAGTTGCTCATAGTATGTTCTTATAATTGTCTGTATTTCTTTGGTGTTAGTTGTGATCTCTCCTCTTTCATTCATGATTTTATTGATTTGGGTCCTTTCTCTTTTCTTTTTGATGAGTCTGGCCAGGGGTTTATCAATCCTATTGATTCTTTCAAAGAACCAGCTCCTAGTTTCATTGATTTTTTCTATTGTTTTTTTGGTTTCTATTTCATTGATTTCTGCTCTGATCTTTATGATTTCTCTTCTCCTGCTGGGTTTAGGGTTTCTTTCTTGTTCTTTCTCCAGCTCCTTTACACGTAGGGTTAGGTTGTGTACTTGAGACCTTTCTTGTTTCTTGAGAAAGGCTTGTACCGCTATATATTTTCCTCTCAGGACTGCCTTTGCTGTGTCCCACAGATTTTGAACTGTTGTGTTTTCATTATCATTTGTTTCCATGAATTTTTTCAATTCTTCTTTAATTTCCTGGTTGACCCATTCATTCTTTAGAAGGATGCTGTTTAGTCTCCATGTATTTGGGTTCTTTCCAGCTTTCCTCTTGTGATTGAGTTCTAGCTTCAGAGCATTGTGGTCTGAAAATATGCAGGGAATAATCCTAATCTTTTGATACCGGTTGAGACCTGATTTGTGACCCAGGATGTGATCTATTCTGGAGAAGGTTCCATGTGCACTAGAGAAGAATGTGTATTCTGTTGCTTTGGGATGAAATGTTCTGAATATATCTGTGATGTCCATCTGGTCCAGTGTGTCATTTAAGGCCTTTATTTCCTTGTTGATCTTTTGCTTGGATGATCTGTCCATTTCAGTGAGGGGCGTGTTAAAGTCCCCTACTATTATTGTATTATTATTGATATGTTTCTTTGATTTTGTTATTAATTGGTTGATATAGTTGGCTGCTCCCACGTTAGGGGCATAGATATTTAAAATTGTTAGATCTTCTTGTTGGACAGACCCTTTGAGTAGGATATAGTGTCCTTCCTCATCTCTTATTATAGTCTTTGGCTTAAAATCTAATTGATCTGATATAAGGATTGCCACCCCAGCTTTCTTCTGATGCCCATTAGCATGGTAAATTGTTTTCCACCCCCTCACTTTAAATCTGGAGGTGTCTTCGCGTCTAAAATGAGTTTCTTGTAGGCAACATACTGATGGGTTTTGTTTTTTTATCCATTCTGATACCCTGTGTCTTTTGATTGGGGCATTTAGCCCATTAACATTCAGGGTAACTATTGAGAGATATGAATTTAGTGCCATTATTAGCCTGTAAGGTGACTGTTACTGTATATTGTCTCTGTACCTTTCTGATCTACTACTTTTAGGCTCTCTCTTTGCTTAGAGGACCCCTTTCAATATTTCCTGGAGAGCTGGTTTGGTGTTTGCAAATTCTTTCAGTTTTTGTTTGTCCTGGAAGCTTTTGATCTCTCCTTCTATTTTCAATGATAGCCTAGCTGGATAGAGTATTCTTGGCTGCAGCAAATGGCAAGATTTCATTTCTTTTGATGGCTGCATAGTATTCCATTGTGTATATATACCACATCTTCTTTGTCCATTCATCTTTTTTTTTTTTAAATTTAAACAACTCTTTTTTTTTTAAACATTTATTTGACAGAGACAGATCACAAGTAGATAGAGAGGCAGGCAGAGAGAGAGAGAGAGAGAGGGAAGCAGGCTCCCTTCTGAGCAGAGAGCCCTATGTGGGACTTGATCCCAGGACCCCGAGATCATGACCTGAGCCGAAGGCAGCGGCTTAACCCACTGAGCCACCCAGGCGCCCTCCATTCATCTGTTGATGGACATCTAGGTTCTTTCCATAGGACGAGGTTCTATTTTCTATAAAATCTGTTGTTTCACATTCCACATATAAGTGAAATTATACAGGATTTGTTTTTCTCTCTGACTTAGGTCACTTCGTGTAATGCCCTCAAGGTTTATGCATGTTGTTTTAAGTGGTAGAATGTTTTTCTTTTTGGTGGCTGAATATTCCATCCCATATACATTTTCATATAGTTCACTAATTAATGACTTTACTGACTGTGTTAGGCCTGATTCTCTGGTGGGGCTTGCTGATTAGGAGGGACTAGAGGCTGTACTCAGCAGTAAGCAGGGCTATAGATTTGCTATCCTGCCCTGCTGGGGCCGGTTAGATTAGCCAGCTGGGGATCCAAGCTGGACTGCCCGCTGAACTTCCTGGCCAGATAGGGCCATCTGCAGAGCCACTCACTGGGATCTCCACTCAGGCAGGCTGCAAGGAAGAAGACAATCCACCCAGACCTGAGTGCTGGCTGTGGTGAGCCCAACCTCCTTCTCCCTATCTCCCAGAGTGTCTCCAGGAGGCAAGATCTGAGGGGACCTCTTGAGAAGCATTCCACAATTCCAGGGGAGTTGTTGTTCACCTTAGATTCTCTCCCACTGGAGAAACTGTAGGCCCAGGGGGATCTTGATGTGGCTCTTGTGCTGGCCGGGGAGAGGGAAAACACCATCGGAGTGTATCAGCTCCCCTTCCCCACCTAGTGCTCTCTTCTTTGTCTCTGCTGTCAGCCTTACCCTTGGATTTGAGGATTTTCTCAATGGGGTTCTGTCTATGAATTGTCTAGGGTTTTCTTGTCAGGGGGACTGAAGTTAGGAACAACAGATGATACCATCTTGATGGTGTCATCATCTTTATTTATTTATTTATTTTCAAGATCATTCATTTATTTTAGAGGTGGTGGAAGAGGCAGAGGGAAAGGGCTAGAGTCCCAAGCATACCCTGCACTGAGCACAGAGGCCCACTCAGGGCTCATCCCACAACCGCAATATCACGACCCTACCCAAAACCAAGAGTCAGAATCTCAACTGACTATGCCGCTCAGGTGCCCCTTTACTCCCTTGCCATAATCTATTGGTCTGTGTCTTGCCGGGATGCCCAGCTAGATCTGACCCTCTCTGTGTTTCTCGTGTGCACAAAATTATCAAAAGTAAACAGAAGGTGGGAATGCAAGTTAGTGCAGCCACTTTGGGGAACAGTGTGGAGATTCCTGAAGAAATTAAGAACAGAGCTTCCCTATGACCCTGCAATTGCATTGCTGGGTATTTACCCCAAAGATCCAGATGTAGTGAAAAGAAGGGCCATCTGTACCCCAGTGTTTATTGCAGCAATGGCTACGGTCGCCAAACTGTGGAAAGAACCAAGATGCCCTTCAACGGATGAATGGATAAGGAAGATGTGGTCCATATACACAATGGAGTATTATGCCTCCATCAGAAAGGATGAATACCCAACTTTTGTAGCAACATGGACGGGACTGGAAGAGATTATGCTGAGTGAAATAAGTCAAGCAGAGAGAGTCAAGTATCATATGGTCTCACTTATTTGTGGAGCATAACAAAGAACATGGAGGACATGGGGAGATGGAGAGGAGAGGGAGTTGAGGGAAATTGGAAGGGGAGATGAACCATGAGAGACTATGGACTCTGAAAAACAAACAGAGGGTTTTGAAGGGGCGGGGGGGTGGGAGGTTGAGAAACCAGGTGATGGGCAATAGGGAGGGCACGTACTGTATGGAGCACTGGGTGTGATGCCAAAACAATGCACACTGTTATGCTGTAAATAAACAAATAAAAAAAAAGTAAATAGAAGCCAGATGATTCTTCCCTCCTCTCTCAGAGAGGGAAGGCAAGCTGAGCTCTAGCACCACAAAAGGGCAAAATCACACCGTCTCTTAACACTTGGACTCAAGCCAAGGTACAGCTTCAGGCCCCACCCCAGAGCCTATGAGAAGGCAGGCAGTTGGAAAGGCCAGAAGTCAGGCAGGCCAGGAAGGAAAGCAGGATGAAGACCACTTTCAGGGGAATAGGAAGTTGGTAATGAGACACACCTTAGAGCATTTTTCTTTTACCACAGACACATACCTCACCTTCTGACATCAGCCACATGACTTCATTCCTCTTAACACTTCTGAACATACCACACATATAGAGTGCAGATAGGGGAATAGAACATACTCCTTATGAGTCTACGCTATTTTGAATAATCAGCAAGTTACCTTATATTTATTTTTTAAGATTTTATTTATTTATTTGAGACAGAAAGAGAGAGCACTAGAGAGAGAGACCAAGCACGAGTGGGGGTCAGAGGGAAAGAGAAGCTGAATCGCCACTGAGCAGGCAGCCTGATGCAGGGCTTGATCCTGGGTCCCCAGGATCATGGCCTGAGTGGAAGGCAGACGTTTAACTGACTGAGTCAACCCAGGTGCCCCTATATTTATTACTTTAAGGTGAGTTTAGCATTGAAATTCTGGACAGATTAAGAACAACAGTTTTGATAATTTCATGGTTTAGGATATTAACTTGAATTATTTGAATACAGAATAGGTATTCAATAAGTTTATTAATTCCTTAGTTTAAATACAGCAGGTAAAATCATATATCTAGATATCTATTAACAGTAAATAACCAGTATAAAATAGTTTATAAAGTAGGAGGTTTTCTAAGCTTTCAAAGCAAGCATTATGTCTATTGCATTAAATAATCTCCATTATTTTTATCAAAAGAAATTAAAAAATGTTTGTAAGATGGATGCTTTCTACATTTGGTTTTATTAGAAATTCTGGCTCAGAGAGCTGGGTGTCATAGACCACCATCCAGCTCAGTTAAATGTTTAAGAAATAAAACCTCAATCTAGTCACTCTGAACCTAGCAGTGCTCAGATTCTTCACGGAACAATTTTATTGTTTCTCCTTAACATCATGGAACAAGTTTACTACCTGGTACATAATGTCTTTTTCCTCAAGATTCTAAACATGTGTATAATAATGTTGGTCTTTGCCTCATCATATTTCTGATGTGAATCTAGACAAAATTTATGGCTAACACGTATTTCTAGGCCGGCATCTAATTAGTATTATGTAAGCTACGGTACAACCTAACTCAAACTAGAGTATTTTAAACTAAAATACATATCTTCCCAAAGTCTTATCTGTTAGGAAACCAATGTGTACTTTTAGTTGAATCATTCTTTACACCAGATGTATATTTATTTCAAAGTCAATATATTTTTATTTGTTATGTTCTCACCACAATATATTATTTAAATGGTACTCCATTACTAATTTTGTGGGTACAAGAGGATTCCAGAAGATAATAAAATTTTTCAAAATTAAAGGTATTTAGAATTGACCAGGATCAGCACTTTACAAAATAGAATTACATGCACCACACAAGAAAAACAATTACCCACACATCCCATTTTCTCCCCTAATAAAATAAACAATGAATCTATTTATTACGAAGCAAATGGGAAGAGACAAAATAGCTCCTTATGCTTTTCAGGAAAGCCATAGATTCTGTAACCTTGTCATTCTCTCTCTCTCTCTCTCTCTGTTAAGGAGATGGATTTTTAAAAAAGATTTTATTTATTTGAGAGTGAGAGTGAGTGGGGGTGGGGGGCGGGGCAGGCAGACTGAGCAGGGCTGAGCAGGGAGCCCAATCCTGGGCTGGATCCCAGGATCCCAGGATCATGACCTGAGCCAAAGGCAGACACTTAACAGACTGAGCCACCCAGGCAACACTCTCTTTCCTTTTTAACCACAAGTTCTTATCATTTGAGTAGTTCTCCAAAGGTTAGAAAAGTGGAAAAGATGAGGTATTTTTATAGTTTATATTTTTATTTCTTAAGACAGTAGGTATACTTGTCTCACTGTGGAGAAACTAAAGTAAAACCAAGAGAAATAATGATGCCTGGCAGTTACTGAGGATCTATTATATGTCAGACACTATCCTAGACTCTTTACATCTGCTTCATTTGACTCTCCCCACAACCTTACAAGATAAATGGCAGCTTCTATTTTTACGGAAAATCAAACTGAGTATCTGAAGTTAAGGAAATGTTGAAGGTGGACTGTTAATTGGGGCCACCTGTCTGACCTCAAAGAAGATACTTCCTCTTCACTTTGTAATCTTGACTGTAATCTCTGCACTTCCCTTTAAAATATGGAACATAAGGGATAGCTTTGTAGCATGACACAATTTTGGGTCCAGGATATTTTCATATCCTCTTGAGACATCCAAACAACAGAGAAGATGGCGGGGAAGTAGGAGGAGGCACCATTTCAACCTGTACCCTAAAGTGAGCTGATTACCTACCAAAGAACTCCGACCACCCATGAAATCAGCCTGAGATCAGAATTATACACGCCTGGATATCTACAGGAGCAGAAGACGTCAGTGGCAGGTAAAGCAGACTGGGAGCATCGGACTGATACCTGAAGATAAACAAAAGGGGGAGGGAGCAACCAGAGGTGACCGATTGGAAAGTAACACCCCAACACGAGAGTGCTCTGCATCTGGGGACCAGCATTAACTTGGAGTCTGGTTGAAAGCACTCAAAAAACAAAGAGCAAAGGATCGCGGGGGGTAATAGTGGGAACCTGGGCGGTTAGGGTCAGGGACCTAAGTCCCCGGACCCAGGACAGCCTCCACTGGCGCTGAGCCAGAGAGAGTGCAGAGGAGAAATCAGGACTCCATCCCTGAGCCGCCAGTGTGCCTGTACGCCAGAGCGCCAGAGAACAAGTGGGGTCTGGCTCCCGTGAGGAGCTGGGAGCCTGGCCAGAAGGCAATCCTGAAATGCACATGTCCCACACCCTCCCTTGGGATACGTGCTCATAGGCTCTAGCCTGGAGCTCTGGCATCCGGAAAAACCAGACATTCCCAGCCTGGAACAGCGGGAAAATCTCAGTGTGCGATCTCTGCTCCGAACCTCTCTGGCGGTCTGGAGCTGCCCAGACAGCCACTGCTGCCTGGTTTTGGGTACAAGGAGGAGCTCCTGCATCCCCAGGGACAGTGACTCAGAACCTACTCTGCCAGCAGCTTTTGCAAAACATTCTGAGGCTTCTCTCTGAGAGGGAGGTTGGGGTGCAGTTTGCTCTCCTCTAAACCTCCAAAAACCATCAAAAGCTGTCAAGGCGAGAGAAAGCAGATGAAAGAACATAAAAACCCCCAGAGAACAAAAGCCTGAAAAAAACAGTTTCCTCAGAGCTCACCCCCTTGAGGGGAGCGGGAGGACCTAACTCAGGGAACATCATTGTCTGAAAACCCACGTGGCAGGCCCCTCCCCCAGAAAGTCTCTCTCTTTGCAGATGACATGATTCTTTATATGGAAAACCCCAAAGACTCCACCCAAAAACAACTAGAACTCATACAGCAATTCAGTAAGGTGGCAGGCTACAAAGTCAATGTACAGAAATCAGTGGCTTTCTTATGCACTAACAATGAAAATACAGAAAGGGAAATTAGAGAATCGATTCCATTTACTATAGCACCAAGAACCATAAGATACCTGGGAATAAACCTAATCAAAGAGGTAAAGGACCTGTACTCGAGGAACTACAAAACACTCATGAAAGAAATTGAAGAAGACACAAAAAGATGGAAGACTGTTCCATGCTCTTGGATTGGAAGAATAAACATTGTTAAAATGTCTATACTGCCTATCCTGAGAGGAAAATATATAGCGGTACAAGCCTTTCTCAAGAAACAAGAAAGGTCTCAAGTACACAACCTAACCCTACACATAAAAGAGCTGGAGAAAGAACAAGAAAGAAACCCTAAACCCAGCAGGAGAAGAGAAATCATAAAGATCAGAGCAGAAATCAATGAAATAGAAACCAAAAAAACAATAGAAAAAATCAATGAAACTAGGAGCTGGTTCTTTGAAAGAATCAATAGGATTGATAAACCCCTGGCCAGACTCATCAAAAAGAAAAGAGAAAGGACCCAAATCAATAAAATCATGAATGAAAGAGGAGAGATCACAACTAACACCAAAGAAATACAGACAATTATAAGAACATACTATGAGCAACTCTACGCCAACAAATTGGACAATCTGGAAGAAATGGATGCATTCCTAGAGACATATAAACTACCACAACTGAACCAGGAAGAAATAGAAAACCTGAACAGGCCCATAACCAGTAAGGAGATTGAAACAGTCATCAAAAATCTCCAAACAAACAAAAGCCCAGGGCCAGACGGCTTCCCAGGGGAATTCTACCCAACATTTAAAGAAGAACTCATTCCTATTCTCCTGAAACTGTTCCAAAAAATAGAAATGGAAGGAAAACTTCCAAACTCATTCTATGAGGCCAGCATCACCTTGATCCCAAAACCAGACAAGGATCCCACCAAAAAAGAGAACTACAGACCAATATCCTTGATGAACACAGACGCAAAAATTCTTGCCAAAATACTAGCCAATAGGATTCAACAGTACATTACAAGGATTATTCACCACGATCAAGTGGGATTTATTCCAGGGCTGCAGGGTTGGTTCAACATCCGCAAATCAATCAATGTGATAGAACACATTAATGAAAGAAAGAACAAGAACCATATGATACTCTCAATAGATGCTGAAAAAGCATTTGACAAAGTACAGCATCCCTTCCTGATCAAAACTCTTCAAAGTGTAGGGATAGAGGGCACATACCTCAATATTATCAAAGCCATCTATGAAAAACCCACCGCAAATATCATTCTCAATGGAGAAAAACTGAAAGCTTTTCCATTAAGGTCAGGAACACGGCAGGGATGTCCATTATCACCACTGCTATTCAACATAGTACTAGAAGTCCTAGCCTCAGCAATCAGACAACAAAAAGAAATTAAAGGCATCCAAATTGGTAAAGAAGAAGTCAAACTATCACTCTTCGCAGATGATATGATACTATATGTGGAAAACCCAAAAGACTCCACTCCAAAACTGCTAGAACTTGTACAGGAATTCAGTAAAGTGTCAGGATATAAAATCAATGCACAGAAATCAGTTGCATTTCTCTACACCAACAACAAGACTGAAGAAAGAGAAATTAAGGAGTCAATCCCATTCACAATTGTACCCATAACTATAAGATACCTAGGAATAAACCTAACCAAAGAGACTAAGAATCTATACACAGAAAATTATAAAGTACTCATGAAAGAAATTGAGGAAGACACAAAAAAATGGAAAAATGTTCCATGCTCCTGGATTGGAAGAATAAATATTGTGAAAATGTCTATGCTACCTAAAGCAATCTACACATTTAATGCAATCCCTATCAAAATACCATCCATTTTTTTCAAAGAAATGGAACAAATAATCCTAAAATTTATATGGAACCAGAAAAGACCTCGAATAGCCAAAGGAATATTGAAGAACAAAGGCAAAGTTGGTGGCATCAGAATTCCGGACTTCAAGCTCTATTACAAAGCTGTCATCATCAAGACAGCATGGTACTGGCACAAAAACAGACACATAGATCAGTGGAACAGAATAGAGAGCCCAGAAATCGACCCTCAACTCTATGGCCAACTAATCTTCGACAAAGCAGGAAAGAATGTCCAATGGAAAAAAGACAGCCTCTTCAATAAATGGTGCTGGGAAAATTGGACAGCCACATGCAGAAAAATGAAATTGGACCACTTCCTTACACCACACACGAAAATAGACTCCAAATGGATGAAGGACCTCAATGTGAGAAAGGAATCCATCCAAATCCTTGAGGAGAATGCAGGCAGCAACCTCTTCGACCTCAGCCGTAGCAACATCTTCCCAGGAACAACGGCAAAGGCAAGGGAAGCAAGGGCAAAAATGAACTATTGGGATTTCATCAAGATCAAAAGCTTTTGCACAGCAAAGGAAACAGTTAACAAAACCAAAAGACAGCTGACAGAATGGGAGAAGATATTTGCAAACGACATATCAGATAAAGGGCTAGTATCCAAAATCTATAAGGAACTTAGCAAGCTCAACACCCAAAGAACAAACAATCCAATCAAGAAATGGGCAGAGGACATGAACAGACATTTCTGCAAAGAAGACATCCAGATGGCCAACAGACACATGAAAAAGTGCTCCACGTCACTCGGCATCAGGGAAATACAAATCAAAACCACAATGAGATATCACCTCACACCAGTCAGAATGGCTAAAATTAACAAGTCAGGAAATGACAGATGCTGGCGAGGATGTGGAGAAAGGGGAACCCTCCTCCACTGTTGGTGGGAATGCAAGCTGGTCCAACCACTCTGGAAAACAGCATGGAGGTTCCTCAAAATGTTGAAAATAGAACTACCCTATGACCCAGCAATTGCACTACTGGGTATTTACCCTAAAGATACAAACATAGTGATCCGAAGGGGCACGTGTACCCGAATGTTTATAGCAGCAATGTCTACAATAGCCAGACTATGGAAAGAACCTAGATGTCCATCAACAGATGAATGGATAAAGAAGATGTGGTATATATACACAATGGAATACTATGCAGCCATCAAAAGAAATGAAATCTTGCCATTTGCGACGACGTGGATGGAACTAGAGCGTATCATGCTTAGTGAAATAAGTCAATCGGAGAAAGACAACTATCATATGATCTCCCTGATATGAGGACATGGAGAAGCAACATGGGGGGGTAGGGGGATAGGAGAAGAGTAAATGAAACAAGATGGGATTGGGAGGGAGACAAACCATAAATGACTCTTAATCTCACAAAACAAACTGGGGGTTGCTGGGGGGAGGTGGGATTGGGAGAGGGGGAGCGGGCTATGGACATTGGGGAGGGGAGGCGAACCATAAGAGACTATGGGCTCTGAAAAACAACCTGAGGGTTTTGAAGGGTCAGGGGTGGGAGGTTGGGGGAACAGGTGGTGGGTAATGGGGAGGGCACGTTTAGCATGGAGCACTGGGTGTTGTGCAAAAAGAATGAATACTGTTACGCTGAAAAAATAAATAAAATGGAAAAAAAATGTCTATACTGCCTAGAGCAATCTATACTTTTAATGCCATTCCGATCAACATTCCACTAATATTTTTCAAAGAGCTGGAGCAAATAATCCTAAAATTTGTATGGAATCAGAAGAGACCCCGAATTGCTAAGGAAATATTGAAAAACAAAAACAAAACTGGCGGCATCAAGTTACCTGATTTCAAGCTTTACTACAAAGCTGTGATCACCAAGACAGCATGGTACTGGCATAAAAACATACACATAGACCAGTGGAACAGAGTGGAGAGCCCAGATATGAACCCTCAACTCTATCGTCAAATAATCTTCAACAAAACAGGAAAAAATATTCAATGGAAAAAAGACAGTCTCTTCCATAAATGGTGCTGGGAAAACTGGACAGCGATATGTAGAAGAATGAAACTCGACCATTCTCTTACACCGTACACAAAGATAAACTCGAAATAGATAAAAGACCTCAACGTGAGACAGGAATCTATCAGAATCCTAGAGGAGAACATAGGCAGTAACCTCTTCGATATCAGCCACAGCAACTTCTTTCAAGATATGTCTCCAAAGGCCAAGGAAACAAAAGCAAAAATGAACTTTTGGGACTTCATCAAGATCAAACGCTTCTGCACAGCAAAGGAAATAGTCAACAAAACAAAGAGGCAACCCACGGAATGGGAGAAGATATTTGCAAATGAAAGTACAGACAAAAGGTTGATATCCAGGAGCTATAAAGAACTTCTCAAACTCAACACACACAAAACAGAGAATCATATCAAAAAATGAGCAGAAGATATGAACAGACACTTCTCCAACGAAGACATACATATGGCTATCAGACACATGAAAAAATGTTCATCATCACTAGCCATCAGGGAGATTCAAATTAAAACCACATTGAGATACCACCTGACATCAGTTAGAATGGCCAAAATTAGCAAGACAGGAAACAACGTGTGTTGGAGAGGATGTGGAGAAAGGGGAACCCTCTTCCACTGTTGGTGGGAATGCAAGTTAGTGCAGCCACTTTGGAGAACAGTGTGGAGATGCCTCAAGAAATTAAAAATAGAGCTTCCCTATGACCCTGCAATTGCACTGCTGGGTATTTACCCCAAAGAACCAGATGTAGTGAAAAGAAGGGCCATCTGTACCCCAATGTTTATTGCAGCAATGGCTATGGTTGCCAAACTGTGGAAAGAACCAAGATGCCCTTCAACGGATGAATGGATAAGGAAGATGTGGTCCATATACACAATGGAGTATTATGCCTCCATCAGAAAGGATGAATACCCAACTTTTGTAGCAACATGGACGGGACTGGAAGAGATTATGCTGCGCGAAATAGGTCAAGCAGAGAGAGTCAAGTATCATATGGTCTCACTTATTTGTGGAGCATAACAAAGAACATGGAGTACATGGGGAGATGGAGAGGAGAGGGAGTTGAGGGAAACTGGAAGGGGAGATGAACCATGAGAGACTATGGACTCTGAAAAACAACCAGAGGGTTTTGAAGGGGCGGGGGGGGGGGGTGGGAGGTTTAGGAACCAGGTGATGGGTAATAGGGAGGGCACGTACTGCACGGAGCACTGGGTGTGATGCCAAGACAATGAACACTGTTATGGTGTAAATAAACAAATAAACAAATAAAAAAAAGACATCCAAACAACAAAAACCAAAAGAATTCCTGTTTTCAGAGTATTCCAAGCTTCTGTTCTTCACAGTCCCAAACCCTCACCTCCTCATTAATACAGGAGTAGCATTATCACTTCTCTTTTGAGTTCAAGATTCCTGCCAATCATTCTCATACCTGGCACTCAATACTGAGAACATTTTCCTCGATCCTTCATTTCTGGGGTAGACATCTACACATTTTTGCTAACTTTTTTTTTTTTTTTTTTTTTTTTTTTACTATCTTCTGAGTTAAGCATCTCCCTACCTGAATTTCAGCACAGTTAGCTGTCTTGTGGGTCTTTCCCAACAAGTTCAGGGGCAGAATGATTCCCCTGAGGGGCTGTTTTGAGTCATTATTTTTCTCAATTCCCAAAAGGAGAAGGTATGGCTAATATCACTCTAGGTGCAAGAGAGATGAGATAATTTATTACATTCAATGGATGTCTTAGGACATTAGGATCTAATGCCCCTCAGAACCCTGTTGACAAGGCTGGTAGACTGTCTTCTATTTAGGCTGTGTCCACTCTGCACACTTTCCTGGGATCACAGCATTTTCACAATGGTCAAGAAAATATTTCAAAATACCTCTGGGTTTTGTTTCCTCCTTTTATTCCTGTACCTTTTTACTTTAGTCAGTTAGGCACCCTGTACTCATAGCCCTGGTACAGTCTTGTGACAAGATGCAAAAAAGAAGACATTTATGAGTCCCAGAGCTAGAGAGGATTCCACAGTATAGATAATGTGTCTTGGCAAGGCAGGCAAGGGATGAAGACCAGGGCAATAAAGCTTTTGCTATCCCTTCCCCAGAAAAGGAAGTGCCTCTGTTGGGTTCTGAGCAGAAAGGAGGACAAATACTGATTCTAAAAGCAGAGGAGTTTCCAAGCCCAGGTTCTGGACCTTGCATCTGTGTGTGAGTAAGAACTAAGAGAGAAAAGGTGGCTTGCAAAGGCAGGGCTCTTAGAAGATTTGCAAAATACCTGGCACCCCAAATGTTATTTGGAAGTAGGAGAGAGCCACTCTGGACCAGTGGAATGGACATCCCATTGGCTATGTCTCTGGACCCCTAACCAGTGACAACCTCACCTGTTCCCAGCAAACCCCAAACCTTAACACCATGTAAGATGCCAGAACTTACATAAAACTTTGTGGGGACAAGGATGTGAAACTCCAGGAAAAGCCAGGATTAATTTCCCTATTGATGGGACCCAATGAGGGCTGAAAGTAAAAGTTAAAACAAATGAAAATAATGCCTGAGTTTTGTGCCCAGGTCATACTCATGGTGGTCTTCAAAGCAATACCAGAATGTTAAGAGGGCAGACCTATTTCATTTGTTTTCTCTTTATGATTAAATTTCAACTTAGACAAGTAGTTTGCCACAGAAATAGGGAGCAGGCCTGGGACCCGAGTCTTCCTGGTTCAATTTATATCCTACTTACATTTTGAAAACTGTTTCACTGTTATATAGTTAACCTTGGCTCACCATGAAAAGAATCAGACAATGTGAAAAAATATCAGGATCTCAGTGAAAATCACCTAGAAATCACACCTTATTTACTATCCTTAAAGGCCTATCTCTGTGCATTCTTAGCTTACAGATATATGGATACACCATTATACAGGTAAGATGGCTCTCTAAATACTTTGAAACCTGTTTTCCCTCTCAGCAAGGCATTGTGAACATTTTTTCCATACTAATAAATTTAGATGTACATTGGCATAAATAAATATATATAAAGATGAAAAAAGGGTAAAAGATACCTGGCCAGGTAGATGTACATGTACGTTTTTAATTCAGTTCCATAATTATTAAGGACATTTTTTTTATTTGTTTATTTACAGCATAACAGTGTTCATTGTTTTGGCATCACACCCAGTGCTCCATGCAGTATGTGCCCTCCCTATTACCCACCACCTGGTTTCTCAACCTCCCACCCCCCGCCCCTTCAAAACCCTCTGGTTGTTTTTCAGAGTCCATAGTCTCTCATGGTTCATCTCCCCTTCCAGTTTCCCTCAATTCCCTCTCCTCTCCATCTCCCCATGTCCTCCATGTTCTTTGTTATGCTCCACAAATAAGTGAGACCATATGATACATGACTCTCTCTGCTTGACTTATTTCGCTCAGCATAATCTCTTCCAGTCCCGTCCATGTTGCTACAAAAGTTGGGTATTCATCCTTTCTGATGGAGGCATAATACTCCATTGTGTATATGTACTACATCTTCCTTATCCATGCATTTAAGGACATATTTTATGTCAAACATCATGCTAGGAGTTAAGAAAAGAGATGAATAGAATACAGATGCTGCCCTAGTGTAAGTCCCAATTTAGTAGGGGGAGCAGGGAAATGGAATCAGAACAGTGTAACCCCTGAATATAATAGGTGTACAGAATATGGCCTGCTGGATAATCTGCAACTTTGTTTGTATAGTACATGAATTGATGTTTCTGTCTACTTCTCTACTTCCCATTACTCAATTTCTATGCAGATTTTGCATACTGAGAGTCGTCTGTCCTCATTAAATGCTTCAGACTTCACTTTTTTTTTAAAGATTTTATTTATTTATTTGACAGGCAGAGACCACAAGCAGGCAGAGAGGCAGGCGGGGTTGGGGAGGAGCAGTCTCCCTGCTGAGCAGAGAGCCAGATGTGTGGCTCCATCCCAGCACCCTGAGATCATGACCTGAGCTGAAGGCAGAGGTTTAACCCACTGAGCCACCCAGGTGCCCCCATACTTAGCTTTTAATTTGTAATAATTCTCCAATAATTCACTTGTTAGATTTTATTAAAATATGAATAAGTGCACCAAATGTGTGAAATTCAATGATCATAATGAAGAAACAATATCTTTCATAACTAAATGACTAGAACACTTCTGTTAGCCACTTCACTTTTGCCACAACAGACAAAATTAGAATGTTAATGTATTGCAGGATGAATTATTTTGGAGTGTTATTTTGACATTTTGAAGGTCACTAATTCATGACTTTCTGTTTTATATAACACAGAACTGTGACACTGATGAATATTTCTGCCCAGCAGATCACAGAGGTAGCAGACGTATGATACTGATTTATGATACCTGCATATTGAGATGTATTTTATAGTTTATGTATGCCAGTTAACATTTGCTCAACATGCACAATGTCTTGTTATATTTGAGGATAGGAAACTTATGAACATACTGTGACCTAGGAATACTTACAGAAGAGAATTTATTAAGTAAAGTTTAAACTCATACAAATTGAATACAGAATTGAGTCACTTAAAATATGCAAAATAAATGTTTAGATTAGGTTATTGGGGAAAAGATTTCTGGAGGAAATGAATTGCCATTTGCATTTTGAAGTAATTAATAGATATAAACAAAGAAGAAAGTACACACACAGAGAAACAATTCAAGACATGCAATGTATGGCATAGTGGGTAGAGAAACTACTCTTCTGAGAAGTGTCCATCCGTTCTTTCATTCAATGGACATGCAATGAGCACAGCTTATACCAAGAACAGTGCTAGTCATGTAATACAACATTCCTGTCTTCAAGCTTATGGTTTCATGGAGGATATAGGCAGGTAAAAATATACCAGGACACAGGAGGGTTAAAAAAATTCAATTCTTTTCCCTGAACTGTAGGATACTGGTTGGAAACAGAGAAATTAAATTAGGATAATTGGCACTGGAGTGCCTACTAAGCATCAGCTAATAATGATGCTTATTGTTATTAATAATAATATCATAAAATGTTAATCATAATAATAATGTATAATAATACTTACACCCCATTCCTCTCCTTCCTTCTTCATCAACTTTCTCTAAAAAGAGGTCTGCATTTGTTGCCCAAGACCATGCATGCTATAACTCTATGCAATCAGGCTTTTGGGCCTGTACCTCTTATTATCCTATATAATCAGAAGTCCTCAAGGACTCCTTGGCTGCCCAGTCCCTAGGTCTTTGCTCACTCCCTGGATGACCCCTTTTTTAACCTCTACTTCTCTTCCAGAATACTTTCTTGGCATGCTTCCCTGTCACTGCAGAGACCTCTTGGGTCTCGTCTCAGTCCACTTCTTTGTTCCACCTCTCATTGCAGGCATTCCTTGCGTTCTGTATTTGGTCATTTCCTTTCTCTTACATATGTCCTCTCTCTCCTGACAGTGTCCTCTACTTTATGAGCCCCATTCTCTATAGGTGACTGCAAATTCTGTTTTTAGAATCCTAAATTTTCTTCAGATCCTCCAAGAACCAGCTTTTGCTTATGACATATTACCTAGGCAACTTCTATTAATCACGCTTTTATGTTTTATGTATTTTATGATCCTCTGACATCTGGGGCCTTGCTGACCAGGAGAGACTGCCCTCCCAGGATTAACTAATTCCTAGAGATTGAAAACAACTTGCCTTCCAACACTCCTTTGACAGAACAACCAATTCCAAGTTTCTACTCCAATGTGCCTCCTGTCAGGCTCCTGAAGCTTGGGACACTATTGCCTTGCCTTATATTATCCTAGGGCCAGGTACTAGAAACCTAGAAACAACTAGTATATTCAAACTGTCCAATCCTAAACCTACTTAGCCACCTAATCTTCCTTGCCCATTCCATCCCCTGAAAACTATAATAAAGGCTTTTGCCCATGCTTTTCCTGTGTTCCTTCTGCCTTCTGACCAAACCTGGTGCTTTCCCATATAGGCATGCCATGCTTCCTATTGCTAGGGATCTATGAATATAAAAACACTCATTCTCAATTCTATGTATATTAACACACCTGATTTAAACAAAGCCAAGGTACATTTTAAAACACAACTGAGTCTATACAGTTGAAAAGTAACTTCTCCTCCTCCTATATTCCCCCATGTTTGTATTAGTACCATGATTCTTGAATTCAAGAAGACCCAAAACTTCAGTCACTTTTGGCATCTCCTTCTCTCTTGCTGCATACACATTATTGCTTACACAACATCAACTATTATCTATACACAATTACATCTTCCTCTTTCCATTGACAAGGCCCTGATGCGATCTTCTATTGTCTTTCACTGAGATTGTGATAGTCTCTCAATCACGCTTCCTATTTCCTACTTCTCCCATGAATCCATTTTATAAAATGGGACCAGATTCATTTTCCAAAAGCCATCCCCATTCATACTGTCCAACTGTTCAAAAACCTTCAGTGCCCCCTCATTCCTCATCTACTGCATTAAAATCACATTCTTAGTCTAATTCAAAAGATAAAGTATAGTCCAAAACACAGAATAAGAGACAAGAGGAGCCAATGTCTTAAAATCTAAAGGGAAAACAATTTAATTGGATGATTATTATGAGCATCCATTTCCATGTTCCATTTAGTCAAAATATTTCATTAAAATGAAACACAAATAATCACATGTACCAGTATCATATTGCAGACAGAGGTAGAGACACTGCAGGACTAGACAGCCGTTTGTTTAGGAAAATCCAAAGGTGAAGCACAGTAGGGGTGGAAGGTCAAAGCCCCTCCTGCCTTTACTGATTCTGAAGCCCTCAGTGTGATTTTCAGGCTTTGCCTGTGTTCACTGATTCCATGTTTATGGGAAAACCTATCACTCTTCTCCAGTAGATACCTCTCTATCCCTAAAGTCTAGAGATAATTTTGTGCTCAAACTGGAATACTATATACCTAGTCCAAACTATTTAGTAAAATCTCAAAACAGAGGAGCATCTGTTCACATGCAAAAAAATAATGGTCCATGATACAGTTTTCCATAGGAGTGTAGATGGACAACAGAGAGTGGCCTAGCAATTCGTATGTGTTGTCAAAACAATAAAACTATATTGAGTAATACAGAAATGCTTAAGTTCATACATGCATACTGTTATAGAGTATATGCTAGGAAAAACAAAAGTTCCCTAGAACCAAGCAAGACACTTGTTTTCCTTCTTTCCTTGATAGTCCCTTTTTTCCCCCTTAGCCCGACATGGGATACTATTGGTTATAAAGTTTCAGCTTTTATAACAGAAGGAGAAAATATGTCATAAACTATGTGGATGCTGAGATATACACTGAGCCCAACCTGGGCCAAAAACAAAACAAAACATGCCCCACTCCCTCTCCCATCTCAAACTCAAAGACTTGTGCTTTGCTGTAGCAAACCACTGTTGCACAGCATTGTGGCATTATATGACGGGGCAAGAGAGAGCCACACGAGAGAGGGGACAAGGTAGAAGTCTGTGATCTGTGATTGTCCTGAAGGCTAGCAATGCAGGAAGTCTGTCCTGAGCAAGTTGATAACTCCACATATTTTCAGAGGAGCCTGCAGCATCTGTACAGGTTCCTGCCTGCCATTTCAGGATTCCGGGATCACTTCCTGGAGTGCACAAAGGCATTTCATAGTCAAAATAATTCTTGGAACATATGGTTACACTCTCCAAAACTTCAGCCTAAAAAGTCAGGATGAACTTAAGTGAGAAGATTTAAAGCAGCAGGAATTCAAGTGTAGGTTTTTGTTTGTTTGTTTTTGTTTTTAATGTATTTTTAGAATGATCTCATAGTATCAGAGTGGATCTCATTTGAGTAAAGAAAAAAAATGAGACTTTTCTCATGATTATTGAAGGTATTATTAATGATTTTATTTAACATAGGGCATTTCTCTCATCCCAGGAAGCTGTCTTATCCTATTTACAAAGCCAGATGTATGTTGATTCATATTTTTTAAAAAGAAAGGAAAAGAGAGAAGGAGAGAGAACATGCCAAGGGATAAAAATCAGGTTTTTCTCTCTCTTTATAGATTTTAATTAACATCATCCATTTAATTTCATTGGGCACCTAGTATGGTGAAGATTACATTCAGTAAGTATAGACAAAATACAAAGTAAAATCATCAACCTTGACTTTAGGGATTAGCACCTAACTAGGAGACCAGTAGAAAAGTGGAAGGAAACTCTACCTATGGTAAAAGAGCACAGAAGAGGGGCATCTAGCGGTTTCTGGGGGAGGAGCTCCCTGAGCTTAATGTCTAAGGATATGAAAGAGTTAACATGGTGAGCAGAGAAGATAAGCTTTCCAGACAGGAGAAGAGCAAGTGCAAAAGATGGAACTGTATATGGAGAGCTTGTACTTGGATGTATGGGGTGGCTAGTAAATGAGCAAAGGTTTGGTCTCATCCCCAACACACTCTCAAAGTGCATGGGACTTGCCTGGGACATGTTTCTCAATGCCTACCCCATGGCCACAGACACATGCTTTTAAAATCAGATGTGCAGAGGTTATGAACCTTCCATGGTATAAGATCATTAGAGAAGCTTTTTATAAACTAAGTTTCCTTAGCCCCAGCCTCAAAGATTTTGCCTCACTAGGTCTGAGGTGTGACCTGGGGACAGTATCTCCCCAAATGATTCTAATGTTCAACCAGGGTTAAGAATCAACAGGGAAGATGTGGTCCACATACACAATGGAGTATTATGCCTCCATCAGAAAGGACGAATACCCAACTTTTGTAGCAACATGGACAGGACTGGAAGAGATTATGCGGAGTGAAATAAGTCAAGCAGAGAGAGTCAAGTATCATATGGTCTCACTTATTTGTGGAACATAACAAAGAACATGGAGGACATGGGGAGATGGAGAGGAGAGGGAGTTGAGGGAAACTGGAAGGGGAGATGAAGCATGAGAGACTATGGACTCTGAAAAACAACCAGAGGGTTATGAAGGGGTGGGGGGGTGGGAGGTTGAGGAACCAGGTGGTGGGTAATAGGGAGGGCACGTACTGCATGGAGCACTGGGTGTGATGCCAAAACAATGAACACTGTTATGCTGTAAATAAAAAAATAAAAATAAATAAATTAATTAAAAAAAAAAGAATCAACAGGGAGCTGATGAATTTTAACAAGTTCCCAGGTGATGATTATGTTCATTACCTCTCTATGTTCATTGCTGCCCTGAAGCTTGTTGTTCACAAGTTCAACAACAGTCATCATCAAAGCAATTGTCTTCCAAGTGCAGTCCTTGGACCAGCAGTATCAGCACGACCTGAGTACTTCAAAATGCAAATTCCTAGGCCCCACCTAGACTTCCTGGATCAGAGACTCCACAGGTGAGCACAGGTTGTGCTGGAACAACCCTCCAGGTGACTCTGATATATTTAAGTTTGAGAACCTCTCAGTAGAGAGAAATTGTTGTACTGGGTGCGTGCAGTGGGTGTCAGGGGAAAGAAGGGAAGGCGATGTACTACACACTTCTGTAGGTTGCTGCTCAAGGTATAACATTTTTATAATTTTTCTTGGAATGAGGCACATTTCTCCAAGAATTGCAAACCAAGAAAAATAAAACAGATGACAAATGATGCTTTTAACATGCCTTTTGCTTGTATTTGCCTTTCTACTGGCCATCCCATCTCCTTAAGGCATCCATAGCTTTATTTTTATTTATAAGAGCCAGGAAATGGTGAATCGTTAAAACATAAACTCTTCATGAAACTCTAGGCATATGTTTTCCACATTCTTACTTTTTCAAAATGCATTTGACTTGGCACATTGAATTTTGTCTCCCTAGGATTGCATTTTAAAAGTCAGGGAAGGAACCATACGGGGAAGTCAAGATGTTGGGGAAGTAGGAGGAGGCGCCGTTTCAACCTGTATCCTAAAGTGAGCTGATTACCTACCAAAGAACTCAGATCACCCATGAAATCAGCCTGAGATCAGAATTATACATGTCTGGATCTCTACAGGAGCAGAAGACGTCAGTGGCTGGTAAAGCACAGTGGGAACATCCAACTGATATTGGAAGATAAACACAAAGGGGGAGGGAGCCGCCATAGGTGACCGATTGGAAAGTAATACCCCAATACGAGAGTGCCCTGAGTCTGGGGACCAGCATTAGCTTGGAGTCTGATTGAAAGCACGCAAGAAAAAAAAAAAAAAAAAAGGAGCAACGGATCACAGGGGGATAATGTGGGAATCGGGGTGGTTAGGGACAGTGGCTTAAGTCCCCGGACCCAGGACAGCCTCTCCTGGTGCTGAGCCAGAGAGAGTGCGGTGGAGAAATCAGGTATTGGTCCCTGAGCCGCCAGCGTGCCTGAGCAGCTAGCCCACCCGAGAATGCGTGGGGTCCGGTTCCTGTGAGGGTCTGGATCCTGGCCAGACGGGATTCCCGAAATGCGCGTGTCCCACACCCTCCCCTAGGGGAGGTGCTCACAGGTGCTAGCCTGGAGCTCTGGCATCCTGAAAAACCAGGCATTCCCAGCCTGGGCCATCAGGAAAATCTCAGTGTGCTATCACTGCTTGGAACCTCTCTGGTAGTCTGGAGCTTCCCAGACAGCCACCGCTGCCACAGTACTGGGTACAAGGAGGAAATCCTTCATCCCCAGGGACCGCGACTCAGAACCTACTCTGCCAGCAGCTCTGCAGAGCATTCTGAGGCTTCTCTCTGAGAGGGAGGTCAGGGTGCAGTTTGCTCTCCTCTAAACCTCCAAAAACCATCAAAAGCTGTCAAGGCGAGAGAAAACAGATGAAAGAATTAAAAAACCTCCAGAGAACAAAACCCTGAAAAAAACGGTTTCCTCAGAACCCACCCCCTTGATGGGGCCAGGAAGACTTAACTAGGGAACATCATTGTCTGAAAACCCACGTGGCAGGCCCCGCACCCAGAAAACCAACCAGGAAGGAAGGAAAAAAGAAAAAAAGAAGACGACAAGAGAAAAACCACCACTACTTCATAAATACAACTTTTATTTTTAACACTTTACCACTATTCTGCTTCTTTTTTTAAATACATATAGATAATTTTTTAAACTATTTACCCTCACACTGAGATGTCCAGTACATCAAATTCCTTAATAACCTTCCAACCTAAACTTTTTGATACATACAACCATGTTTTTCTTTTGCTTTTCTATTTTTTAAATTTTTTAAATTTTAATTTAGTTTAGTCTAGTTTATTCTTTTTTAATTTTTATTTTCCAATATACATATAGAGTTAAACTTCAAGGTAATCCCCTTTCCCCAGTCAAAGCTACCCCTATAGGCAAACCAATTTTTAATCCCCCTTTATATTAGGAAAGTTGAGTCCCTTAACAAAAACATCAAGATACATCCAGGAAGAATTAAAATAACCTTCCTTACCCACACTGAGAATTTACAACCACTCTCCCATCTTTTCCTTCTGCCAGTGTTTCTGTGTACTTGTGTTTGTCTTGATAGTATATAAATCTTATACTTGGGATTCTTTCTGATGAGGTTCTTTCTTTTTTTTTTTTTTTTTTTTGCTTTTTTATATATATATATATATTTTTTTTTCTCTTGTCATAGACTTTTATCAGGCTTTTTGTTTGTTTTTGTTTGTATACTTCATAAATCTTACCTTGGGGCCCATTTGGTCTGAGCCTTCTCTTTTATCTTCCCTTTTTTCCCTGTCTCTTTCTCTTTTTTTTCTTTTTTCTTTTCTTTTCTTTTTTTTTTTTCTTCTCTATTTCTTTTTCTTTTCTTTTTTCTCTCATTTGGGTGGGGAATCCTGATTGCACAGAAGCGTTCCAGGGTGCACCTTGACTGCACCACAATGGATACATCCAGCTGCATCTGTTCAGTCATCTCTTAACAAAATGACTAGGAGGATGAAGGCCCAACAGAAGAAAAATATAGAGGATGGACCTTTGGCAACAGAGCTAATGGCTATTGACATAGAAAATATCAGAAAGGAATTCAGGCTAACAATTATCCACAAAATAGCTAGGTTGGAGAAAGCCATGGATGACCAAATGGAATTGATTAGGGCAGAACTGAAAGCCACCAGGGATGATGTTCACAATGTTAGGGCAGAACTGAAAGCCACCAGGGATGATGTACACAATGTTAGGGCAGAACTGAAAGCCACCAGGGATGATGTTCAAAATGATCTCAATGAATTCCAATCTAATCTAAATTCTCTAAAAGCTAGGGTAACTGAGACAGAAGATAGCATTAGTGATCTGGAGGACAAACAGATAGAGAGAAAGGATCAGGAGAAAGCCTGGAACAAACAGCTCAGAAGCCATGAAAACAGAATCAGGGAAATAAATGATGCCATGAAATGTTCCAGCGTCAGAATTATTGGAATCCCTGAAGGGGAGGAAAAAGCAAGAAGTCTCGAAGATATAGCGGAACAAGTTGTCTATGAAAATTTTCCTAATCTCATGAAAAGAAACAACGTTCATGTACTAGAGACAGAATGGTTCCCCCCAAGATTATAGATTCTCAAAAGTCCTAGCGACACCTGATAGCAAGAATGAAGAATTTTGATTCTAGACAGACCCTCTTAAAAGCAGCTAGGACAAAAAAGCTCCTTACATACAGAGGAAAGCCCATTAAAATAATGTCAGACCTGTCCACAGAGACCTGGCAAGCCAGGAAGGGCTGGCAAAATATATTCAGAGTACTAAATGAGAGGAACATGTAGTCAAGAATATTTTATCCAGGGGCACCTGGGTGGCTCAGTGCGTTAAAGCCTCTGCTTTCGTTCAGCTCAGGTCATGATCCCGGGGTTCTGGGGTCGAGCCCCACATCCGGTGTCTGCTCAGCAGGGAGCCTGCTTCCTCCTCTCTCTCTGCCTGACTCTCTGCTCACTTGTGATCTCTATCTGTCAAATAGATAAATAAAATCTTCTTTAAAAAAAAGAATACTTAATCCAGCAAGACTGACATTCAAAATGGATGGAGAGATAAAGAGTTTCCAAGACCGGCAAGGCTTAAAAGTCTATGCAACCACCAAGACGACACTGCAGGAAATATTAAGGGGGCTCTTATTAAAGAGAAAAAATCCTAAGAATGTCATTGAACAGACATACAGAAACAATCTACAGACAGAAAGACTTCAAAGGTAACACGATGTCAATAAAAACGTATCTATCAATAATCACTCTCAGTGTGAATGGCCTAAATGCACCCATAAAATGACATAGGTGGCCGATTGGATAAAACGACAGGACCCATCCATATGTTGTCTACAAGGGACATATTTTGAACCTAAGGATACACCCAGACTGAAAGTGAAGGGATGGAGAAGCATCTTTCATGCCAATGGGCCTCAAAAGAAGGCCAGGGTAGCGATTCTCATATCAGATAAATTAGATTTTAAACTAAAGACTGTAGTCAGAGATACAGAAGGACACTACATCATTCTTAAAGGGACTATCCACCAAGATGATCTAACAATTGTAAATATCTACACCCGCATTATGGGGGCAGCCAATTACATAAGAAAACTATTAATCAAGATAAAAGGTCATATTGATATGAATACAATAATAGTAGGATATCTTAACATACCTCTCTCAGTAATAGACAGATCATCAAAGCAGAAATTAATAAAGAAATAAGAGCAATGAATGAAACTATGGACCAGATGGACCTCATAGACATATATAGTACATTCCACCCTAACACAACAGAATACTCATTCTTCTCAAGTGGACATGGAACCTTCTCCAGAATAGACGACATACTGGGTCAAAAAGCAGGATTCAACCGACACCAAAAGACTGACATTATTCCCTGCATATTCTCAGATCACAATGCATTGAAACTGGAGCTCAATCACAAGGAAAAGTTCAGAAGGAACTCAAACACCTGGAAGCTAAAGACCACCTTGTTTAAGAATGCTTGGATCAACCAGGAGATCAAAGAAGAACTTAAACAATTCATGAAACCAATGAGAATGAAGACACTTTGGTCCAAAACCTATGGGATAGAGCAAAAGTGGTTCTAAGGAGGAAATACATAGACATCCAAGCCTCCCTCTAAAACCTGAAAAACCCAGAATACACCAGCTGTGTCTACACCTTCAAGAACTGGAGAATCAACAACAAATGAAACCAACTTCAAACGGAAGAAGGGAAATAATCAAGATTAGAGCAGAGATCAATGAGGTAGAAACGAGAGATACAGTAGAACGTATCAACGAAACTAGAAGCTGTTTTTTGAAAGAATCAATAAGATCGATAAACCATTGGCCACACTAATCCAAAAGAAAAGAGAGAAAGCTCAAATTAATAAAACTATGAATGAAAAGGGAGAGATCACAATTAACCCCGATGAAATAGAAACAATCATCAGAAATTATTACCAACAGTTATATGCCAATAAGCTAAGCAATCTAAATGAAATGGATGCATTCCTGGAAAACTATAAACTCCCAAAATTAAACCAGGAAGAAATTGACAACCTGAATAGAACGATATCTAGTAACGAGATTGAAGCAGTGATCAAAAACCTCCCAAAAAACAAGAGCCCTGGACCTGATGAATTCCCTTGGGAATTCTACCATACTTTCAAAGAAGAAATAACACCAATTCTCCTGAAGCTGTTCCAAAAAATTGAAGCAGAAGTAAAACTTCCACACTCTTTTTATGAAGCCAGCATTACCCTGATCCCCAAACCAGGCAAAGAACTTAAAAAGAAGGAGAATTTCAGACCAATATCACTGATGAATATGGATGCTAAGATTTGCAAAAGATCCTAGCAAACAGGATCCAGCAGCACATTAAAAAGATCATCCACCATGACCATGACCAGGTGGGACTCATCCCAAGGTTGCAAGGATGGTTCAACATTCAAAAAACAATCAATGTGATAGAACAAATCAATAAAAGAAAGAAGAACCACATGGTCCTCTCAATTGATGCAGAAAAAGCATTTGACAAAATTCAGCATCCGTTCCTGATTAAAATGGTTCAAAGTATAGGGATAGAGGGAACATTCCTGAACTTCATAAAATCTATCTATGAAAGACCCACAGCAAATATCATCCTCAATGGGAAAAAGCTTGCAGCCCTCCCGTTGAGATCAGGAACATGACAAGGATGCCCACTCTCACCGCTCTTTTTCAACATAGTATTAGAAGTCCTAGCAATGACAATCAGCCAGCAAAGAGAAATAAAATGTATCCAAATAGGCAAGGAAGAAGTCAAACTCTCTCTCTTCACAGATGACATCATCCTTTATATGGAAAACCACAGACTCCACTCCCAAACTACTAGAATTCATACAGCAATTCAGTAACGTGGCAGGATACAAAGTCAATGTACAGAAATCAGTGGCTTTCTTATGCACTAACAATGAAAATACAGAAAGGGAAATTAGAGAATCGATTCCATTTACTAGAGCACCAAGAACCATAAGATACCTGGGAAGAAACCCAAGCAAAGTGATAAAGGATCTGTACTCGAGGAACTACAGAACACTCATGAAAGAAATTGAAGAAGACACAAAAAGATGGAAGACCGTTCCATGCTCTTGGATTGGAAGAATAAATATAGATATTGTTAAAATGTCTATAGCCTAGAACAATCTATACTTTTAATGACATTCCAATCAAAATTCCACCGGTATTTTTCAAAGAGCTGGAGCAAATAATCCTAAAATTTGTATGGAATCAGAAGAGACCCCGAATTGCTCAGGAAATGCTGAAAAACAAAAACAAACCTGGCGGCATCACATTACCTGATTTCAAGCTTTGCTACAAAGCTGTGATCACCAACGCAGCATGTTACTGGCATAAAAACAGACACATAGACCAGTGGAACAGAGTAGAGAGCCCAGATAGGGACCCTCAACTCTATGGTCAAATAATCTTCGACAAAACAGGAAAAAATATACAGTGGAAAAAGACAGTCTCTTCAATAAATGGTGCTGGGAAAACTGGACAGCTACATGTAAAAGAATGAAACTCGACCATTCTCTTACACCGTACACAAAGATAAACTCAAAATGGATAAAAGACCTCAATGTGAGACAGGAATCCATCAGAATCCTAGAGGAGAACATAGGCAGTAACCTCTTCGATATCAGCCACAGCAACTTCTTTCAAGATATGTCTCCAAAGGCCAAGGAAACAAAAGCGAAAATGAACTTTTGGGACTTCATCAAGATCAAAAGCTTCTGCACAGCAAAGGAAACAGTCAACAAAACAAAGAGGCAACCCACGGAATGGGAGAAGATATTTGCAAATGACAGTACAGACAAAAGGTTGATATCCAGGAGCTATAAAGAACTCCTCAAACTCAACACACACAAAACATATCAAAAAATGGGCAGAAGATATGAACAGACACTTCTCCAACGAAGACATACAAATGGCTATCAGACACATGAAAAAGTGCTCATCATCATTAGCCATCAGGGAGATTCAAATTAAAATCACATTGAGATAACACCTTATACCAGTTTGAATGGCCAAAATTAGCAAGACAGGAAACAACGTGTGTTGGAAAGGATGTGGAGTAAGGGGAACCCTCTTCCACTGTTGGTGGGAATGCAAGTTGGTGCAGCCACTTTGGAGAACAGTGTGGAGATGCCTCAAGAAATAAAAAAATAGAGCTTCCCTCTGACCCTGCAATTGCACTGCTGGGTATTTACCCCAAAGATACAGATATAGTGAAAAGAAGGGCCATCTGTACCCCAATGTTTATAGCAGCAATGGCCACAGTCACCAAACTGTAGAAAGAACCAAGATGCCCTTCAACCGATGAATTGATAAGGAAGACGTGGTCCAAATACATGATGGAGTATTATGCCTCCATCAGAAAGGATGAATACCCACCTTTTGTAGCAACATGGATGGGACTGGAAGAGATTATGCTGAGTGAAATAAGTCAAGCAGAGAGCATCTAGTATCACGTGGTTTCACTTATTTGTGGAGCATAACAAAGAACATGGAGGACATGGGGAGATGGAGAGGAGAAGGGAGTTGAGGGAAATTGGAAGGGAGAAGAACCATGAGAGACTATGGACTCTGAAAAAGAACCTGAGGGTTTTGAAGGGGCGGGGGGTGGGAGGGAGGTTGAGGAACAAGGTGGTGGATACTAGGGAGGGCTCGTATTGCATGGAGCACTGGGTGTGGTGTAAAAACAATGAACACTGTTACGCTGAACATAAATAAATTTTAAAAGGGGGGGTTACCATCAAACAGTGAATTTCTTTTTTAAAAAAATATTTTATTTATCTGACAGAGAGAAATCACAACTAGGCAGAGAGGCAGGCAGAGAGGAGGAAGCAGGCTCCCCGCGGAGCAGAGAGCCCAATGTGGGGCTCAATCCCAGGACCCCGGGATCATGACCTGAGCCGAAGGCAGAGGCTTTAACCCACTGAGCCACCCAGGTGCCCCACAAACAGTGGATTTCTTAAATTGTATTTTTTTTCCATTGCATATTGATCAAGAACTTGATCTCTGAGCTCTAGTAGCCTAGAAATGAATGCCTTTTGAATCACAGAACAGCCAAATGACCTTGGGCAAATCTTTATTCCCTCTACACCTCAGTTTCCTCAACTATTAGAATAATAAGAACTCTAGGATAGGCGGCTTCTAGGAGAGCCTCAAGACCCCTACCTCCTGGTATTTGCACACCCGTGTCGTGTCGTTCTCTCTTCTGGATTGTAGGATGCACAGGATTGTAGGATCCCTTTCTGATGAGGAGATTAGGGCAGATGTGTTAGGACTTTGTTCCCAACACTGGGAACACAAAGACTGCAGCTTCCTGCTTGGGGGTGCATGCCTGTTCTTTCTTAAAACTTTTTCCCTGAGGGGAGCAAAGTGCCAGCTGTGAGCAGCCCAGTCAAGAGGCCCATGTGGCAGGGAGCTGGTGCCTCCAGGTAACAGCCTGTGAAGCAGCCTGCCGAGAGCCAGGAATATGGGCCAGAGGCATGCAGCTAGGCTGTGCCTGATTTCCTAACTCAAGAAGTAACTCCAAGATAATAATGCTTATTGTTTTAAGCTATGAAATTGGGGGTTAGTTACACAGCAATAGGTACCAATACAAACTAGGATAATAATCACCTTATAGGATGGTGGTGATTATTGTGGTAATATATGAACAGAGTCTGACACACAGCACCATCACTGTACGTGACAACTGTTACTCCTTACACTGAAAGGGAATTGCTATGATCTGAGTGTTTGTGCCCCCCACATTCATGGTTGGAAACCTGCCCCTCAAGGTGATGGTAGTAGGAGGTGGGCCCTTTGGGAAGTGATTAGGATTAGTGGCTTTATAAAAGAGGACCAATAGGGGCGCCCGGGGGGCTCAGTGTGTTAAGCCTCTGCCTTCAGCTCAGGTCATGATCTCAGGGTCCTGGGATCGAGCCCCGAATCGGGCTCTCTGTTTAGCGGGGAGCCTGCTTCCCCCTCTCTCTCTGCCTGCCTCTCTGCCTACTTGTGATCTCTCTCACTGTCAAATAAATAAATATAATACTAAAAAAAGAGAGAGAGCACTGACAGAGCTCCACAGCCCTTCCACCATGTGAAGGTATGAAAGGTCCATAGCCCAGAAGAGATCCCCCACCTGATGATGCCAGCACCCTGACCTCAGGCTTCCAGCCTCCAGAACTGTGAGAAGTAAGTTTCTGGTGTTTATAAGCTACCCAGTCTGGGCTATATTATAATAGTAGTCCAGACAGATGTAGATAGAAATGAACCGTTCTTAATTTTAATATTTTTAAAACAGAAGAAAGCAAAGCCTGTTCAATTAGGGTAACTGTTTTTCATATTTAACTGCTCCTTTTTAAATTTATGGAGTCTGTTTATAAGTCATATTCATTACTACTAAAGCCTCCTTACATTTTCCTTTCAAAAGAGGGAAAAACTTCTGAGACTAATTTCATGGTATCATCCTGGGATCAAATTAATCAAAATTCCTTCCCTTGCAACCCCCCCCCCCTGCTGCCCCCACCCAGTGAAAGCGTCTAGTTACCTATATAACACACAACCTCCAATCCACACATACCACCCAATATTTTGAGTTGCCTACACTAAAGTTTATCTTTCTGGAGGTAAAATCTCACTACTGTTCTTTCTGTGTGTGGGGTACATGATTGTGGAAATTTGTGCCTTGTGTTCATTTTATTTATTTAGTTAGTTAGTTAGTTAGTTATTTAGTTAGTTAGTTATAAATATTTTCTTTAATTGTTTTGGGGGGGCAGACTCCCCTCTGAGCAGGGAGCCCAGTGCAGCGCTCCATTCCAGGACCCTGAGATCATGACCTGAGCAGAAGACAGATGCTGAACCACTGAGTCACTGAGCTACCCAGGCACCCCTGTATTCATTTGAAAATCACTGTGGGATTTTGTTACAACACATTTTTCTAGGTGTTTTTGAAATTTTATCTGGAAAACTTAGATTAATGAAAATGACTAGTAACTTTACAGAATCTACTCATTTTCACAGACATCTCTTTTATAACAAAAGTTCAGCTTTCAGAAGACAACTTTGGCAATTGAAAATTCTGACGGCGTCATCTGAGTATGTCCAACATCTCACACAGTAGGTCATGTTTGAAGATAGAAAAATTATAGACAAGAAGAATTTCTTTTGTCTTTCTCTATGGTTTCTTCACCCTTTCATATAGATAGGGATAAATGATTCCTTTTACATGAAGTGGAAAAACTTGGTATAAGACCAGAATTTCAAAAACCCCTTATACTCTTTAAAGTAGAATATCATTATTCAAGTGCCATAAAAGCCAAGGCATGTGCCTGAGTTCTTGTTCAGCAAGGATTGTGACCAGCTTGTGGATTCCACAGACATTAACAGTACACTTGGTACGCTATTCAGGAACTCTTTTTCCAGAAAGCCACTAATGCACTTGACCTTTCCCCAGGAAGATTGGAAATCATGAAGAGGTCTGTCTGCCAAGCCCAAACATATTGTCTAATTCATTAGATTGGCAATAGCTAAATAATCATTGGAAATTCCCATTTGTTAACACAAGGTTTGGCTTAGGATTTTATGCACACTACTTTAGAAGAAGCTACTCTGTTGCCTTTGAAAGTTTTAGGTAAATCAAAGTCATGGTTATTGTTTTAAATAACAATATTGTTGTTTCTCCAATGCTTGGAGAGGCTATGGAGTGTGAAAAAAAGATTTTACCAGTTAACTATTTTCATTTCTACTTTTGGCCCTATCTTTCTGTGTGACCTCAGGCCTGTTTCTTAACCCTTCAGAGCCTCATTTTTCTTATCAACAAAGTATCTGCCCTCCTTCAGATGGTGTCCTGGGGATTGGGACTTGTCAACGAGGGATTACATGTGTTTCTATAATGTCATTAAATTCTTGACTGCAAGTTATACATCTCTAAGTCAAATGAGCATAACAAAAATAAAAACGAAAACAAAAAAGTATAGATTTTTTGGAAGATATGTGGTGTCTCAACAAAAATAGACCAGATTATACCCAGGCCTCAGTAACAACTGTATCCAGGGATTCTACTACTCCTACTTTCACTTTCTTGTGGGATATCTTTATTCTTTTGCTCCTTACCTTTGTTTTGTTGTTGCTGTTTTGTTTTTTGTTGTTGTTTTTGTTTTTTTGCACAAGGTTCATTCACAGGGTAGTCAAGAGCTGCTAATAACTCCCAAGCTTTATGGCTTAGCATGGATCAGATGCCTACAAACCAATAGTGGGGAGATGGATGTGGTAGTTGAGGTGGGGTTGGGGAGAGGAGGTTGGAGGGCAGATAATACTGTAGGGCTGTAGTCTGTGTGTGTGTGTTGGGGGACACAGACCAACTGCTCCAGGTGCAGAGGGGAAGGATAGAAAAACTGTGGAATGTTTAGAAGTATTGCCCAATTATTTGGAAGTACCTCCAGATCATTTGAAAGAGAGTGCCAAAGCATTGGTTCTTAGCCCTGACTGAATGTGTAAATGACTTGGGGAGATTTTTAAATACCTGCTCAACAAAGTCCTCCTTGTGTTGTCATCAGAATCACCTGGAGAGCTTCTGAAATTTGTAACCTTTTCAGATCTACTCAGACCTATTCAATCATTCTGTAGAGTAGGAGGTGATGGGCACCCAGAACTTGGCTTAAATTCCATAAGGATTTTTTTTCTCACATTGAATATTGAGAATCATTGCTCTCGATTGGGGATTCCCAGATTCTCAGACCAGCAGCCTCAGCTTCACCTGGGAACCAACTGGTAAAGAAAACTCTCAAGTCCCACCTCAGGCACACTGCATCAGAAAGTCTTGCACTGGAACCCAGCAAACTGCCTCCCAAAGAGCCAACTGAGTTTTGAAATGCTCACTAAAGTTTGAGAGCCATTGTTCCAGAGACATTTAAGCTCTCCATTAATTCATTTCTACAGTATTTTACAAATGTATTGATCCTGGGTTTGGGCATTTAAAATATGTAATTGCTTTTCCTTTAAACTCTAAATGGTTTGAAAATGACCCTGTGGGCACCAAAATTCCATTTAAAAATGCAGTGTTGGGGTGACGGTGGTTTAGTTGAGCATCTAACTCTGGATTTTGGCTCAGGTTGTGACCTCAAGATCATGAGTTCCACTCCCACATTAGGCTCCATGCTCAACGTGTGGAGTCTGCTTAAAGATTCTCTCTCTCCCTCTGCCCCTCCCTACCCATGCTCTTGTGTGCCTGTGCTTTCTATCTCTCTAAAAAAAAAGATTTTTAGATGCAGTGTTGCATAAGACACATAAAGATAAATTTTCAACATCTACAGAGCTGAGATAAAGATAGCTTTTGTTATTTTTATTTTTCTCCCTAATTACAGTTTCCTCAACTTCTCTGGAGTGCCCCCCCCCTTTCGGTGTGTCTGGGAACTAACACTCGAATGTCAGTTTCATAATTGTCAGCATCTTTTAATCATAGGCAACGCAGCTGTGGCTTGAGAAAGTTTATTTTAATCTCCCCGTTTAAGCCACTGATCCATTCTGAAATATAAGAAAAAATTGAATATTTTTATTTTAGAATAAAACACTTTTGAGTCATAAAATAACATTAAATGAACTTAAAAGTTCAGAAAACTTTTAAAAACAATTCTGAAATATCATTGCAAAACAAGACCATAAAGTGTATGTACTTGTCCTTGTGTTTCCATGTAGGGGAGGGGAGAACTTTAAAATTCCATCCATGATAATTTACCGACTAAAGAGTTTACAAATATCCTTACAGATATGTAGGAAGAGAATAGTAGAAATACTGAGGAATAGATAAGTAAATATCTGAAAACACAAGTGTTTATACCTCAATCCTACTACCTTTGAAAATTTTAGAGATTAAACAAGAATACACAAGTACCAGGTCCATTAGCCAATAGAGCAATGATGTCACCACATGTCAAGTGGCCTCCAGGGACCTCTGCATACATTCGTGGGAGAAGAGGAATGTGAAAGCAAGTAATGTCTTAGTACTGTGGAAACAATTTTGGTCTCAGAGATATTGGGGGCTTTTAGGCACTCCAGAACTACAATTTAAGAATAGTAAATTGGGACAAATTCATATAGTTCCATTCAAATCGGCCACTCTGAGAAACCTGGCCAAGCATAAAGTGTCATGGTAATAAAAAAGGAACATGTGGCCTGTGCCAAGGACATGCAGTCTTGTCAGAGGAGCAAGCCTAGAGGCATCTAAGGTATAGTGGAAAGCTATTTTTTAGAATATTTAATAAAATATTATGAAGTTCTTGATAAGGAAGAAAGACTAGATATATCTTTCTCCAAAGAAACAGATTTGCTTGGAGTCTGTATAAGAAGAAAGCTTTAATAGTTGAGAAAGGGTTAGTAACTGAGGGAGAAAGAAGAAAAGAATAAGCATGAGATGATACAGGAAGATCCACAGAAACCTACAAAAGAGAAGTACTCAACAACCCAAGGGAAACATGAAGGGGGGAGAAGAAGGGGTAGAGTGGAGAGAGAAAGCACAAATAAGACCTCAAATCACTAAGGAAATCATCACACATATGAATTAATCATAATAAACACTGGTGATATCAAAGGCATATAAAACTCAAAAGTTTAAATGACTAAATAGGTCTCTGAAGGAAAAGGAACTCTGTATAACTTTTTATAGAAGTAGGTAATGGAAAGAGAAAAATCATTCAGCTTGGAAGCTCAGTCTGAGACCCCTGGGATAATCAGAGAGGAAAACTGTAAGAATGAAAGTTTTTCATATAAGAACAACCATGTGGGTTAAAAAAAAAAAAAAAAAAAAAGGTTTGTGAGGTTTCCGTGGACCAATGCGTGATAATTATGAATAAATGAAGGGAAATTTATAAAAATGAATGTCTATCATTCAAAGAATTGGAATGTTGGGGGAAACTCTTGAGAAATGGGGTGGCCTTCCTCCACACTCAAGAGGTGATCATAAATTGCATCGGCTTCAGAAAACACTTATCTGGTCATGCCACATCCCAAATCCAGGCCTCTCAGGAGCCTCAACTGCCCAACCCTACTGTGTGAGGTCTTCCATGTTACACCCCTTTCTTACCAGTCACCTCATTTACATCCTTCCGCCTACCAAACCTATGAACCCCTTGGAAGACAGAACAACCATTTGTGTAACAACAGACTGGGGTACAGTTTTTTAATTTTCTAAGACAATTCAAATCCCAATATGGGATCTATGTGGCAAAATTTTGATACATGAATCCCTATACGGTCAAAAAGTCAATTTGTCAATGGGTCTCAAACTTGTAATAGAAGGATGTATAGCGTTTGGATGCAGCAAAAGAGAGCAGGATGGCCCTACTTCTTAAACATGAGCTATGAGAAACCAGAGAGATAAAATACTCTCTGCTTGAGACAACTATATGTGGTAGGGTCTTTATGGACAACAGTGTTCAAGATAAGGCAAAGGTTAAAGGATCATTAAGGAAATGTTTGAAGACATGAGGAATCCTCCATGCATATTTGAAAAGTTTGGAAATAGAAATGGAAGAGGAAGAGGAGAGCTTGTTGAAGTTATCTCACTATCTGATGGAAGAAAATGAGTAGGAAAACCAGTTTATTTTCATCATCGTCAACAAGGATCGTTAATGATCAAACAGGTTCCACACCCAGCAAGGAGCCCAACATGGGGCTTGAGCTTATGACCCCAAGATCAAAACCTGAGCTGAGAGCAACAGCCAGATGTTTAACCAACTGCACCACTCAGATTTTACTCATTTATTTGACAGAGACACAGCGAGAGAGGAAACACAAGCCGGGGTAGTGGAGAGGGAGAAGCAGGCTTTGCGTGGAGCTGGGAGCCAGATGCAGGGCTCAATCCCAGGACCCTGGGATCGTGACCTGAGCCCAAGGCAGACACCCAATGGCTGAGCCATGCAGGTACCCCGAAAGAATCTTAATATACATGAAAAGCTAAATTTCTTAAGGACATGTAAGTGAGAGAGATCTGGAAGTATCCCCTAGAGACTATTGTTTGAAATAATGATGGAGGTACATTTGGAAATTGTTCTGTAAGAACAATATTTTCACTTTCTTTCACTGTATCACATTACCTTTATTTCTATTTTCCACTTTTTTGTACTATAGGCATTATTATATTTTCATTTTCTTTGCAAATTTATTAACATAAAAATATTGTAAAAATTTGGGAAAAAAAGTCAATTTGTCAACAGAATAACTAAAAGCACCATTATGTCTAGCTGTGAACCACCATAATTGAATTTGTTTCTCTGTTAATTGTGTGGGCAAATAACTTCATTTCTATATTCTGTATATCTTACAAACCCTGTAATACATAATTGTAATTGCTTTAACCAAAAAGAAAGATTATTTTAAATTGAAAATGACATTGTATATTTCTGGGGCTCTTCCTTCCTCTCTGAAGGTCAAGGCTTCTGCCCAGAATAATTCCCTTTTCCCTCAAATTCTTTTGGTATTTTTTGAAGTGCCCATGTACTGGTGACCAATTGCCTCAGATTTTGTTTTTCTGTAAATATACCAGTTCCACTTTGAATTTTGAAGGATGTTTTTATGAAGTCTGGAATTTTAGATTGATATCCCCCCGCCTTGTAGTGCTTTAAGGTATCAATCCAGTTTCTTCCTGTTCTCATTATTTTTGACGAGTACTCAGCTCTACTTCTTATCTTTATTTCTCTAAATGTACTGTGATATTTTCATGTCACCTTTTTTAAGATCTAAATTTATATCTAAAAAATTTAGATTCTAAATTTAGAGTTAAATTTAGAAAATTTAGATTTTCTGTTTATTTGCTTGTTTGTTTGTTTGTTTGTTTGTTTGTTTTTAAGGACTGCAGCTGTTATATACCCAGGGATGGTTTTCCTAGCATTTATCCTGTTTTTCTTCACTTCTAAAGTAGTTTGATCTTTCATTGATTTTGAAAAAAATCTCAGCAATAATCTCTTCAAATAATTCTTTAGTCTGACTTTCTCTTTTCTCTATCTAGTATTCTAATTATACACATATAAGATCACTAATTATTGTCCCACAGGTCTCTAAAGTTCTTTTTTCGATTCTGTGGTTCAGTTGATATTATTTCTATTGGCCTGTCTATAAGTTTTCTAATTGTTTCTTTTACTGAATCTAGACTGTTAAGCCCATCCAACAAATCATTAATTTAGGTATTGCACTTTTACTTCTAGAATTTACATTTGTTTCCTTATGGAGTCTTCATTTCTCTGATGAAGTTCCCCATCTTTTCCTCTAAATTCTTTAAAAGTCTGCTTTTTAATCCTTATATGCTAATTTTAACATGCAAATCATCTGTGGTTTTGCTTCCGTAAACTTCCTTTAAAAATCTCAATCGTGACTCCTATTCTCCTAAAAAAACTGTATCATAATTTTTTTTTAGGATTCATATGTTTATTAATCAATACAGAAAGCAGGTATTTGGCATCTTACATTTTTTAACAAGATGGCACATCAAAACATATGCTTCAGTTATGAGTATTATGGTGCTTTTAAAACCCTATTTTCTATCTTCTTATATAAAACAAGAGTCTTTATTCCTCTAAATGTTGACAGACATTGGTTAGGCATGTGATATTACTTATCTTTGGATGACCTTATTTAAGAATGGTACATAAATTTAAAGCTTTGGTGAAAAATGGTGAGAACCATTCCAGTTATTGAAAACCCTTCAGATATCTTTTCAATTAAAATAAATAACAGTTTCAAAAAGATCATCCACTCAGAAGCTTGCCTTATAGTTTTAAGAAAATATCTCCCATTAAAAACACATAATGGAAGGACTGGGAAATTTACTCATCATAAAATAAAGTAATTTTATGTATGAGTAATATTTAAATCACATTATTTTAAAATAAGTTTTATGGTATTTGAGTCTGTTTAGGGTAGCTAATAACTTAGATAGTGTTCTACCTTATGGTAAACTCTGTCATTCACAATATACCCTTACTCTTTCTTCCAGGTACAGTTTAGGCAATCCAGTAGCTGGGCTTAAAATGTTATTAGGAGCTCTGGCCAGGCATTGTAGGACCTGGAGAAGTCAAAATCTCTTCTCATCCGGTATTTTCAATGATTATTGGGAAAACAATTGGACTTTGGCCTTTCCGTAGGCAAGGTTTTCATTTAATTGAGGCATTAGAATATTTTGTTAAAAATATAATCTTTCATTGTGAAATTCTGTTTCAGTCTGTCAGAGAATTTTAGATTTCAATATAGAATAAGCTCTTTTCAGCCACTGAAAAAAGTTAAGATCCTCATTGCGGTTTTCCTCTGAAAAATAAATATGTGCTTTGATAGAGCTATTGGTGTGTATTACCATATGCCTGTGAGTGCACAGGCACCCATTGTTAATGTTCATCTCCCATCCATGTCAGTAGTGGAGTTATGAATTAATCTAGGTTAGACTTTGGTGTATAGAATCTCTGTATTTCAACAATTTCAAAAAATCTGCTGTCACTTTGTTATATTTAAGCAAATAATCTCACTCTTACGTCAAATTATCTCATGACGTTTGAACTTTAGTTTTCTTTAGCTGGATCTTCCCAAAGTGTACTTAAGTGGCACAGCCAAACTACTGAAGAAATTCAACAGTACCTGATGGTTTTCCTGCACTTTTCCATGTTTTTTTTAGTTGTTATTGTAGTTTATGATTGAATATGCAAAACAAATTTTAGCAAAAAGGCATGCATTCTTCCTGGATGCTAGATTGTATGTATTGATTTTCTAGCCACAAACATCCTCTTGATCTTCTTCAGACTTTTTTTTTCCTTTAAAGGTATTTTAACTTGAGAATATAACCAAATTCTTGTTTTGATTTCATATATAGTGATGCTTAAACTTTATCTGAAAATAACAGAAATCTTAAAATAATAATAGTGGTTTAAACAAGGTAGAAGTTAATTTTTTTTTCATTCTTAATTCATTTATTTTTTTCAGCGTAACAGCATTCATTGTTTTTGCACAACACCCAGTGCTCCATGCAATACGTGCCCTCCCTATTACCCACCACCTGTTCCCCCTACCTCCCACCCCCGACCCTTCAAAACCCTCAGGTTGTTTTTCAGAGTCCACAGTCTCTTATGGTTCGCCTCCCCTTCCAATTTTTTTTTTTTTTTGTAAACATATAATGTATTTTTATCCCCAGGGGTACAGGTCTGTGAATCGCCAGGTTTACACACTTCACAGCACTCACGATAGCACATACCCTCCCCAATGTCCATAACACCCTCCCCCTCTCCCAACCCCACCTCCGCCCAGCAACCCCCAGTTTGTTTTGTGAGATTAAGAGTCATTTATGGTTTGTCTCCCTCCCAATCCCATCTTGTTTCATTTATTCTTCTCCTATCCCCCTAACCCCCCATGTTGCATCTCCATGTCCTCATATCAGGGAGATCATATGATAGTTGTCTTTCTCCGATTGACTTATTTCGCTAAGCATGATACCCTCTAGTTCCATCCATGTCGTCGCAAATGGCAAGATTTCCTTTCTTTTGATGGCTGCATAGTATTCCATTGTGTATATATACCACATCTTCTGTATCCATTCATCTGTTGATGGACATCTAGGTTCTTTCCATAGTTTGGCTCTTGTAGACATTGCTGCTATAAACATTCGGGTGCACGTGCCCCTTCGGATCACTGCGTTTGTATCTTTAGGGTAAATACCCAGTAGTTCAATTGCTGGGTCATAGGGTAGTTCTATTTTCAACATTTTGAGGAACCTCCATGCTGTTTTCCAGCGTGGTTGCCCCAGCTTGCATTCCCACCAACAGTGTAGGAGGGTTCCCCTTTCTCCGCATCCTCGCCAGCACCTGTCATTTCCTGACTTGTTAATTTTAGCCGTTCTGACTGGTGTGAGGTGATATCTCATTGTGGTTTTGATTTGTATTTCCCTGATGCCGAGTGACGTGGAGCACTTTTTCATGTGTCTGTTGGCCATCTGGATGTCTTCTTTGCAGAAATGTCTGTTCATGTCCTCTGCCCATTTCTTGATTGGATTGTTTGTTCTTTGGGTGTTGAGTTTGCTAAGTTCCTTATAAATTTTGGATACTAGCCCATTGTCTGATATGTCGTTTGCAAATATCTTCTCCCATTCTGGCAGTTGTCTTTTGGTTTTGTTAACTGAAAAAACTGTATCATAATTTTTAAACGGTATGGCAGATACTGTGTTTAAAGGGCCCATAGACAGTAGAATAAATCTTTTCTCCAGAGATGTCCTGCTTTTTCCTTTGCCAGATACTTAGAGAAAGAGAATGCTTTTTCTTTTTTTTAATTCAGCCAGAAGTTGAGCTAGATCAGAGTCTAGGTTACAACTTTACCAAGTTGTGTCAAACCTCATGTCGACCTCATGTGTCAAACGTCCTCAGGGCAAAATCTGTTCTATGTGTATTACAAGCAACTCTCTCTGGTAAGACTTTGGGATCTAAGCACCATTAGGACTGCAAGAGATTGTTCCTTGCCTTCCAGCGTAGCACTGAGCCTCCTGAACCCCAAAGAACTTGTGTGGTAGAATCAGTGGCAATTGAGAGGAACTATTTCTGCATCTGAAACTGCTCTAGATTCCAGTCCTTCAAGCAGGTTCATGAGATTTCTAAGTTTTGTTGACTTCTCCTTCCCCAGCATATCAACCCTTCCCTCTCCCTGGCCTCTGGGAGGCAAGATACTCTGCTTAACTGTGCCCAGACACAGCAGTTCCACCTATGGATGAAAGTGTAACTAACCAGATCCATGAAGAAGAGCTCACCCCTCTTTACAATTCAGTTCCTTTGAGTATATAGCTTACTGGTGGCTTAATATATGTGTACATATGTATATGAGTACGTGTGTGTGTGTGTGTGTGTATCTATATCTATATCTATATCTATATCTATATCTATATCTATATCTCAACAGTCTTGTTACTCTTTATATCCTTGAATTCAGTTTCAATAGAATAATGACCACTCTAAAACAGAATATATTAATGAATTATTTTCTTCTTTTTTCTAAGATTTTATTTGTTTATTTGAGAGAGAGAGAACAAACAGGAGAAAGGCAGGCAAAGGGAGTGGGAGAAGCAGGATCCCCACTGAGCTGGGAGCCCAACTCAGGGCTCAATCTCAGGAACCTGGGGTCATGACTTGAGCTGAAGGCAGATGCTTAACTGACTGAGCCACCCAGGTGCCCTATTAATGAAGTATTTTCAATCTTCCTCATTTGGGGTCCATTTGAGCCATTAACAAATATGTTCTCATCTCACTTTTATTTTTCTTTGTAAGGCCTTGTTTGATTATCTAAACAATCTGAAAGAAATACTTGTGGCAGTATTTTTAAACTTTAGGTTTCAAAGAAGATATTTACGGGAAGTGTTCACTTTCAATTATTTCTGCTTTGGTTTCCAGAGTTATTTATTGATCACTGGAATCCCAATGCTGCAGTTTCAAATCTGTTTTCAAGGAAGGAAAAGAATTTAAATCTGACTCTATGATACAAGCATAACTGAAATGTATAAAATCAGAATTAAAAAGAGTACAAATTTAGAGAAGTCCTAATATTTGAAATCACTGATAACCTTACAAAGTGACTCAGGAAATGTCTGAGCTGACGTAGAAGACATTTGCTTAGAAGTCAATGCACACAAACTCTGGGGTCGCCAGTACATTCCATTTTAATGTAAGAGGAGAGGACATAAAAACCTAACCTTCTTCATGGCTGAGACTCACAGATCCAAGTTATAGCACTTCAGAGAAGACATATTTATTCCAGTATAGCTGATTTGGAAGCTACATCATAGTTTACTTCTTTTAAAATTTTTATTTGTTTAGATTAAAAACCCCAGTTAAATTATAGTTTATATGTTGTTCACAGCAAGATTACACAATAAAACCGTTGCGTAGCCATCTGAGTTCTCTGCAGAGCAAGATACTGGGTAGTAGTAAGACAGCTTGCAAATTCCACTTTGTTCCTTTTGCATTATAAAAATTGTTCATGGGCCAACCGGGAAAGAAAACTCGCACATACCTTAACCTTGCCAAATTACAACAAAGCTGTTTCAGAATAAGAACAATGGAGAAACATATTAATTCTCAGTAGAACAGAATGCGTGCTCTCCTTTCTACTTATTACAATAGCAACTTTGTTTTTTTCATGTGTTTTCTTGATTCCTATAGGTACGCTTGGTATGAAAACTCCAATTTGGCTTTTTCTGTGGGTTTGATGCAGAGTTAACTGGTACAGATGAAAACCTAGATAAAGTGTTGGGAAGGCACACAAGGGATTTGTTCACAGTGTTCTCGAATGCATCACCTGAAGGCTGCAAATCACCTGCGCAAGAGAAAAGAATTATTGAGTTAAGGAAGAGTGAGAAATTGGGGGAATCCACTTAGCCTGAGAAAATGGAAATTTCCCAGGGACTACCTTTCCAGCTTGATTTGTTTGCTCATCATACCCTGCAGTATTTTAAAAGATACAGATATTGAGTTATGCTCCAAATGGATATTAAACAGATTCTCATTTTTTTTTAAATCACATAGCCACATGTCATCTTATGTTCTCCTTTGCTGATGAACAGACAGAATGTTTAGAGGCAAGGAAATGAAAGTGTGATGCTTTTGTATGTCAAACAAAAAACTTTGTTCCTTACCAACATACTTCGTATACTTATATTTTATCTAGTTAAGAGGATGGAGACTTAGACCAGTATCAGTAAAAAACAAAACAAAACAAAACAAAACAAAACAAAACAAACAAACAAAAAACATGGTCATGATCCCCAGCCTTGGAGTTCCAGTGTACTTTTTCTGCCTTTTTTTCTTTTTTCTTTTTCAGCCTGCTGATGGCACCCCCAAAAAAGCTGAAAAATGGAGCAAAAGGCTCTGGGTTTTGTTGTTGCTTGTTTGTTGTTGCTTGTTTGTTTGTTTCCAATTGAGCAACAAGAGTAGACTTCAGTGGTAATGAATTGCCAAAAACTGTGCTCCAGTATTTGATTTTCTCCTAAAGGATCTGAATTTGGATAAGTAGTCACTGTCTCTAACTACTGTGAAGTATTTCTGTTAAGTTCTACAGTTTAACGGTGGCACTTTCCAAGAGATCAATGTTTCCTAAGAACACATGTAAAATGTGTTGCTTGATCAGAGGGAAAGAGGGAATTGCACAATAAATTTAGAAGTGACCTCCTTGTATCTTCTAAAAATGATATTTGGAATCACAAGAATTTTTTCTTCATATTTCCTTTCTCTTCTTTGTTTTTTTTTTAAGATTTTATTTATTTATTTGACAGAGAGAGAGAGACCACAAGTAGGCAGAGAGGCAGGCAGAGAGAGAGAGGAGGAAGCAGGCTCCCTACGGAGCAGAGAGCCTGATGCGGGGCTCGATCCCAGGACCCTGAGATCATGACCTGAGCCGAAGGCAGCGGCTTAATCCACTGAGCCACCCAGGCGCCCCTCTCTTCTTAGTTTTAAAAATGTTTTAGCAGAGTAGTATGTCCTAAAAATAACCTAACTTTGCTGAGCATTTATGTGTCAGTCACTCAGCTATACACCTCATATAATTTAATCTATCTTTACAAAACACCACAGGGTAGACACTGTTAGTTTTTCTGTTTCCTAGTGGAAGAAATGGAAGCTCACCCATGTGACCCAGAATTCAAATCTGCCCTGGTTGCTAGGATCACACTTTTGGACTTCCATGTAGGTACTCTTTTTATTGCATATTTTATTTCCAGAATAATAACAAGAAAGGTTTTGGAGATTCTTTCCCCTAATCCCCGAGGAGATCAACACAAGGGTGCATTTATAACTGTACAGGCAACTGACAATTAGAGAGATTTCACTTACTCCCACAGCAAGCTGGAGAATTACTGACTGCTTCTTCTCCATTTGTCCTCTGGTCAACCACTCCCAGTTAGTTATGAAAATACCTCACTGGGAACAGTGACCCAACAGGCATATATCTATTCAGAAATTAGATGAATATATTAAATGGATTTTAGAATAATAGACCAAATAAACTGAGAACCCCTTCAATTATAGGAATGAGTGATGTCTTTCATAGTCTCTTTTTCAAACTGATGAATCTGTGAATCCACCAAAATAAAGCAGGTAGTTTTAACAAGCAAAAATTATGTCATGGATGCAGATTCAGCAACTGGTCATAGCTTAAGAATAAGCAGATCGATTGCTCTGTTTTAAGCAGGAGGTTTTGTAGATCTGTCTGCGAGTGGTTAATAAATGATCTCAAAGA